>NC_140177.1:56151742-56251742 GCF_963971535.1 Notolepis coatsorum | reverse complement strand
GCAAAGCATTTTCTGCGCAACAGGCGTCGGCGAGGGTGAGCACAGGACCTGCTCTCTTTGGATAACAGAATAACAATATATTATTATTATTTTTTACACTAAGGAGCAGGCATACACGGCGCAAACATGAGTACTTACAGTTCTCAGTCGAGACTGAACACTATGGGACACAGAAGTAATTCCCGGCCAGACCTGGCGGCTGCTGGCTCTAGAAACGAAGTGTTCGTCAGCAGCGGTGGAAACGGCTTCCAAGCGGAGTACGGCGTCGGGGACGGATATAACACCTACACCACCTTCTCCAAAACCTCGATGGGTGGCGGTGGCGGAGGGCACAAAGTAATCAGCATGGGTGGAGGTAGCGTGAGGTAAGGATCTCACTAAAGGTCTGGTGGAATAATAGCAGCAAAAGTTACACGTGAATTAATGTAACGACATTTAAAATGTTAAAAAAAAACGTGATGTTGTTCATATATGGGGCCCGTCATTGATAGCCTACATGGTTTATCTGATGGTTTTTAACAATGTTAGTCTTTATTAGCATAATTGCCAAATACTTGTTGTAAGATCCACATGCCTTCTAATTAGGCTTGTTATTATCTTCTTAACTAAACAACATTCAAACATTATCTACTATCTAGTGATGTGTGTCGCTGGTTTAACCGAGACTCCCACAGTCCTAGCCAATATTCTTGTTTACAAGAACGGAAATGCCTCTTACACTCCCCCTTTACTGTTAGTTGTTGGCTACACTGTACACACCCTACAGAGTACAGCAACTTGCAATGGGCCTGGTCTACAAGATACACTATACGACTAAGGTACCCATGTACATGTCAAAATACTTCCCAAAGGTCAGTGAATACCACAACCACTACACCAGAGGAAGCTCAACAAATCATGTTAAACCCAGATTCGGCTCAAACAAGGGACTAAACACGTTTCGCAATTATGCCACATCAATGTGGAACGCCCTACCCGTATGGCCATATGTATATTTCTCTCCCACCCACCCACCCCCTCCTAATGTACAGTCCCCTTTTTGTATAAAAGTATTCTGTACTTCTGTATGACAACTATTAAAGAAACTTGAACTCCCCATCATATGTATATACTCTGTCAGGATCTAGGGGTAACAGTACTGTATATTTGAATACCGTTTATGTCACAAATGTCAGTACTAAATACCTATATGTCCCTATGCCATAAATGTCATGTATGTTGTGTTATGTATGTCATAAATGTCTATATGAATTGAAAATGGGGGACCCTGATGGAAACAAGACAAACGTCTTTCTCAGGTCTGCATCCCCTTAACAATTGTGTGTATTGAGCCGTACTGTATTGTACCCATTCTGCAATCTGTTAAATAAAGTTTTCATTCATCATTCATTCACCTAATCCTCTATCATCACCCACAACGATGTTGTTATGCATTATTGCATTGCCAACATGGTATACTGTGAGGTTGTTTAGACAGTTGTAGCTGGTGAAAAGTAACTGAAGTATTTTACTCAAGTGCTGTACTGTAATTTGAGGTACAGTAGGCCTATGTACTTTACTTGATCGATGTACTTTGAGTATTTACATTTTGTAGAACTTTATACTTTTACTCCACTACATTTGAAAGGAAATATTGTACATTTGACTCTACTACATTTATCTGAACCCATTAGTTACTTTGAAGAACAATATTTTGAATACAAGAGTACCTAATTATAACCAGTATATCTGGATCACATACCACTTTAACATAACCTTTGGAGGTCAATAGGGCAATGTAAATGTAAAATGTACATTTAATTTAGATACATTCAATATTAAATATGTTTCTACTTTAATTTAAAGACTTTTACTTTCACCAGAGTACAAATGTATTTGGGAATTTCTACTTTTACTTCAGTAAAATAACTGTGCATTCTTCCACCACAGGACAGTTGTAAGTCTTAATAGTATATTAATTAGTCATGTGTCATAGAGTCCTCATTTGTTGTTTTCTGTATTTTGTAGTGTGCAAAGTATCCATAACAGAGGTATGATGCTGCAAGCTCAATGCCAAGAATATCAACAAAGAGCGCTGCATATTATTCAGACTGTAAGTACGATACACACGCAAGCACACACACACACACACACACACACACACACACACACACACACACACACACACACACACAGACACACACACACACACACACACACACACACACACACACACACACACACACACACACACACACACACACAGAGTCATACAGATACATTTTAACCTAAAAGCTGATAAGCAGTGTTGTCCTTAGGTTATAACTACTGTGATGGCTTTGTCATATTGTTATTGTGACTGTCAGCAGGGCATGCAAACTGTATTGCTGTACAGAATAATTGTGGAAAGAAGCATTGCAAGGTCAATATTTAGCTCTGCACTTCAGAAAAAGTTGTATTAGGTAATCCAGTCGATGTACATCATATTGATAATGGGAACTATGGTTCAGTGTCAAAAGATTTTACTAAATTGAATTGACCATTCAAATATGTCAGACATAATTTTGTGAATAACCTGTTTACTTCTTATCATCAATTTAGATGACAAAATTGCGTATCTTGATTCACGATAAGGATATCCCGCACCTAGACGATAAAAGATAAATGCTAGTGTTATTACCTAGCCCTGATCCACGATGATGCTGTGTTACAGGGCGGTCCAGCCGCGGAAGTGGACAAGCTCATGATCCTGTCCGCTGAGAACTTGGACAAGCTGAAGAGATGTGCTTTAGAGCTGCAGCATATGCGTGTACCCCATGACTTCTTAAGAAGGTAAATGCAAGATGGCTCGTGTGCACATGCAGTTCACCCGGGTGCACGGAGCACAAGCCTGTCTCATGGCTGAGAACATTTGAATAATCCCCTCCCCCACCTCCTGTGTTTATTCACTCACCTATGTGTGCACACCAGTGCAGCGTTATGTCTCTCTGGAAGATGAACCGAAGATGGTAGATAACGCAGTCAAAATACAGCGATATATATCGCGATATGGTGCGTGTCGATATTATTACGATACACTGCCATGTATCAATATATATATATATATAATTTATTTATAAAAATGTTGCTTGGCAATCACAATTTACTGTAATAAAAATTATTGAGGTGAGGTGAACAGACCTTATCTATATAAGATAACAAAGCCTTATCTTATTTGAACAAAAATATGTTTTTATTGCAGATGTTGAAAATATTTTCCATTGGGAACATAACTTTCAGTTGAAAAAGGGTAATACATCACAATATATCGCAATAGCGATATTGTGTAGCTCACATAATGAATTACAGGAAGTGACTCAAAGTCTCCTTTCTGAACTGTCTCTGGACCTCTTGTTTCTCTTCAGTACTACAATAGGGGTGTAAAAAAGTAAATAATGCATTATTATGAATTTGAAAATCAAGTCAAGTTGATCATGGATATCAATCAAAATGACGTGTTTTTATTCAAATTAATTAAGAAAATTGACATGACATAATGTTGTGAAATAATATATTTGTGTGAGGTTTTGAATGCACATATTCAAATACTGCTGAATTAATCAGCAATGTCACATTTGTCTACCCTTTTGGACTTAAAATAAGTATTGAAATTAAACTAATCAAACCGGAACTGAACCGTGGTCAAAATGTAGGATTATACGATGCATCAACCTTTTGCAGAAATAATCAGATTAGATTAAGTGTTGCTGGATTGAATAGGAGCCTTGCACGGAATGTTTGTGTAGTTATTTTTCTTCCAACATGGCTGCCTGTAACCATTGGTAACAATGTAGGAAAGAAAATGTGTCATTTATGTGCAGTAGAGGATCCACTGGAAAAGAATGATGCTACTGTTCTCCTGGGACTTGTTTGCAAAATCCAGTAATAAAACACTTGATTCATCACATTTTCGTTGACATATTTTTCACATAATCAACACATAGCAACTGTTATTTAGCAACCGTCGTCTCTTCCGACATGGAGGGAAAATGGGCATCCTGAACATCCCTGTGAAAGGCTTCTATTGTGCTCCTTCCTCCCACAGCATAGAGCAGCTCCAGCATATGCAAGATAGGTTCCACCAGTCTCTTGCGGGGAAGACTCAGAAGGACTCGGAAGTGGAACGCAGCTTTAATGACGCTGTGGCCTGGATTGCTCAACAGAAGGTGAGCTCTTTAAATTTGGCACCACGACGCACCAACAGTAGTTTCGCTCAAGGTTAATATAAAGGGAATGACGGAACCACCCAGGAACGGAGCTCTTGATATGACGGTGAATAACCCCCCTCCTCCTCCTCCTCCTCTCTCAACTGGTACAGAGCAGCAGGGGTGGGTGTGTGTGCGTGCGTGTGTGTGTGTGTGTGTGTGTGTGTGTGTGTGTGTGTGTGTGTGTGTGTGCGTGTGTGTGTGTGTGTGTGTGTGTGTGTGTGTGCGCGACGAGAGAAGTGGATGCATGACAGCCACCTTATCCATCTGGACTCGGTGTAACAGAACCTGAGCTGCTGGCTGAAAGAGGCAGAGAGAGAGAGAGAGACACAAAGGACAAGAGAAAGAGAGATAGAGAGAGAGAAAGTGCAGCCATTTGAGAGAGAGAGGGAGCTAGAGAACAGTGATGACAAACGAGAAGCTGAAAAAGTGAGATGTAGAACAGGGGCAGTAACAAAAAACAACAATCCGAGAAGGCCAGGGAAAAGGGGAGATGGTTATAGGAGTGTGAAAACTGACACTCCACTGACTCAGTGGTCACGGGATACGGTGGTTAGGCTGATGTCTTGCATGACGATGGGAAAACGCCCTTCAACAACCCCCCCACCACCACCACTACTACCACTACACACACCCTGTCATTCTTTCACCAAGCCAAATCTCACCCAATTGCATTCCTTCACTCACTCTATTCCCTGTCATTACCTCTTTGCTCATCCTTACTTTCCCCTTCCTCATTGTTTTATTTCACCCCATGGATTCCTGTGTGTGTATTCAAACTGGAGGCCACGGTATTCAAACTAGAAACACACTAGTGACCCACTTCGGTCTGTTTCCTCTTTCCTTTCTTTTCCTCTTCGGACATGTTTTGAAGGCGTTGTCGACGACAAGCCTAGCTCTTGTTGACCTTCCCCATCAGGCATTTGCCTCACCGCTGATAGTCATTTGCACTCTTAACGGACATTTTGTGTGGCCTTCGTCCCAGCCGTAGACTCATAAAGGAAGGGAGTGGTTAGAAAACAAAAGACTGGAGTGAAAGGAGAGAAGAGTGTAGCAGTACTGGCCAGGGGGAGGTACTGGCCGGGGGGGAGGTACTGACCCGGGGGGAGGAACTGGCCGGGGTTGGTTTGCTAGCAGAGCTCTTATCAAAGCCAAGGCCTGTGAACCCTGTGCAAGGGGGAATAGTTGGAATGCTTTCCTACCGACTAGAGTAGACGGACACTTGACTCACCTTATTGATCAGACGCTGACACCTAGAGGACAAAGAGTGGAAGGACACATGGTTAAAAGAAGTTTAAAGTGTTGCATGAAATAAAATCTCCTGAAATGTTATTTGTGTGTTTTTAATGGAAGTAAAAAAAGAAAAAGAAAATAAATTAAAGAAAACTTGGCATCCTAACAATTTGTCAAAGGTCTAGTATCTGTTTTCCATCAACTTAATGAGCTTGTGTCCCTGTTCTGTCTCCTGTAGCGTCTGATTGAGACATCTCCGTGGGGGGAGGACTCGGCCACCATCGACCAGCAGATCATCAGCCACAACAAGTATCACAGCTCCATCCAGAGGAGCGCAGTGGTGGACCACGCCAGAGACGAGCTGGTGTGGAGTCCTTCCCTCTCTTTGGGATCTCTTTCATGATCGATTTTGTGCTGTAGTTGTAGCCTATTGGCAAGCGTGGAAAGTGACTAATTATACATTTACTCTCATAATTGAGTCAGGGGGAGGAACTTTTATATATATATATAAAATTGCATAATTTTACACACAATTTCCATAAGCTTTGCATCAGTCAACACCGTCAATTAGCAATGTGGAGGAGAACAAGCTGGTGCTAAATCAGTGTAAAGAGATGGAGGAGCCAGAACGCAAAGCAGCAGAGCTAAATCCTACTGAATTCAACTCAGATAAAGTTGAATATCTAAGAAATTACGTGATTCCCTGGCCACGTCATAGTTCAATCAAGGAACCACTTCAGCCTCAAGTAGGTAGGCTTAGGTTACTCAAATATATGAGCTAACATTTGCTAAAAAGCTGTCATCCATCTCAATGATGGTTTGCATTAGCCTGGTTGTCTCGCTAGCTCACTGAACTATAACAATGAGCTTGTTCACTAATCTACCACATAGTGAGCTTGTTATTGAATAATGGGGTTAGGCATACAATTTTTTACCCCTCAGATCAAATAACATGGATTTCAGTTAAATCTAAAAATGGACTGTAACCTGGTCTATTTTTTGGATGCCCAACATAATGCTATAAAGGCACTTGTGTGCAATACCAACAGAGCTTCATGGAGTGTCAACAATAATAGACGTTCATAATGCTGTTGCAGATTCAAGCATCCCATGCTCGCCATGGCACAGAACGGTGCATAATGTGTCCATTACGCACCTTCTCTTCATGTGGACTCTACTAGTCTATCCTGTTATTCTGTTTTCAACAAGCATTTTTACTTTGGCAATAACACTTTTGCAATTAACTTAACTACATGTGAAATCTTAATTTGGCTATTACTTGGGAGTTAACTGTCCCGACATCAATCAAGCATAGCACACACCCATGCCTCAAGCAACCACATACTCAGAGCGTTCAGTTTGTCATCAACAAATTAGCCTATAATTATAATCATCCACTCCCTGAATGCTGATCTTGTGTGATCAAAATGCAACAGTTTCATGGGACGGCTGGGCATTATAGGACGGCTGGCATTATGGAATGGCTGGCATTATGGGATGGCTGGCATTATGGGATTACTGGCATTATAGGACGGCTGGCATAGGACGGCTGGCATTATGGAATGGCTGGCATGTGACGGCTGGCATTATGGGATGGCTGGCATAGGACGGCTGGCATTATGGAACGGCTGGCATTATAGTACGGCTGGCATTATAGGATGGCTGGCATTATGGAATGGCTGGCATTATGGGACGGCTGGCATTATGGGATGGCTGGCCTTATGGGACGACTGGCATTATGGGATGGCTGGAATTATAGGACGGCTGACATTATAGGACGGCTGACATTATGGGACGGCTGGCATTATAGGATGGCTGGCATTATAGGACGACTGGCATTATAGGACGGCTGGTATTATAGAATGGCTGGCATTATGGGACGGCTGGCATTATGGGATGGCTGGCATTATAGGACGGCTGGCATTATGGGACGGCTGGCATTATGGGATGGCTGGCATCATAGTATGGCTGGCAATGCATTATGGAACGGCTGCACAGGAGCTACCATTACTGCCTACTTGGTCATGTTGAATCTTGCTTTACTTTGTTCATCCACTTTATTTCATAAAGGTGTATTTAATTACAAGTAATATTTTAACTTCATAAAAAAAAGTAACAACCGTCTAAAAACCTTCAATGACTGTGGCAGTGCTGTGTTTGTTCAACGTCATTTAAACACATTTCTTCCTCAGAACATGAGGGGCGACAAGGCCAACCTCCACGCTCTGGACCAAGACTGGGACAGTCTGCAGGTAACTAACTCCACAACAAGCTACATATTTAGACTGGGACAGTCTGTCTGCAGGTAACTAACTCCACAGCAAGCTAAATATTTAGACTGGGACAGTCTGCAGGTAACTAACTCCACAACAAGCTAAATATTTAGACTGGGACAGTCTGCAGGTAACTAACTCCACAACAAGCTAAATATGTAGACTGGGACAGTCTGCAGGTAACTAACTCCACAACAAGCTAAATATTTAGACTGGGACAGTCTGCAGGTAACTAACACCACAACAAGCTAAATATTTAGACTGGGACAGTCTGCAGGTAACTAACTCCACAACAAGCTAAATATTTAGACTGGGACAGTCTGCAGGTAACTAACTCCACAACAAGCTAAATATGTAGACTGGGACAGTCTGCAGGTAACTAACTCCACAACAAGCTAAATATTTAGACTGGGACAGTCTGCAGGTAACTAACTCCACAACAAGCTAAATATTTAGACTGGGACAGTCTGCAGGTAACTAACTCCACAACAAGTTAAATATTTAGACTGGGACAGTCTGCAGGTAACTAACTCCACAACAAGCTAAATATTTAGACTGGGACAGTCTGCAGGTAACTAACTCCACAACAAGCTAAATATTTAGACTGGGACAGTCTGCAGGTAGGACCTATGTAACTAACTCTACAACATCCAAACTATGTAGACTGGGACTCTGCAGGTAACTAACTCTGCAGTTAGGACCTAGCTGTCTTGAATATCATTTCTGGAGCTTTAGTAGTAATTATCATCAAATAATCGAAGCTTCATTCTTCATGCGTGCAATGTTTCAATCCGGCCAGTAAATGACAGGTATGAGGTAGATACCAGAGGTTTTCTGAAAGTTTGTCATAAATAAATATCCTTGTTTGAGAAGAACTGATTTTCTAAATACATTTTGGATTGTATTTCTATATGCTGTTTCGTAGGCTGTTGTAGGTTACGTTTTGGAGTGGTAAAAAACTATTTACATTACTCCCATTATACTTTATTTTACCTCGTGCCTCTCTGTGGTGTCTGTCAGAAAATGTCGTATGGCCGCATGGGTCATCTGCGTGACCTCCAGGGCATCGTTGAGGAGATCATGCTGGCCATCATGTGGGTGAACGCGAAGGAGGAGGAGGAGCTGGTTTTTGACTGGGGAGACAAGGACATCGACCAGTACATCCCCAAGAAGCAGGAGAGCTACTCAGTAAGAACTCCCAGGAATCTGCCTATTTTTGGTTCTTATCTTTGTCTTTAGCGGAGGGCTGTGACTATAGTTTCATGTTTAACTCTATCAGGTGAAAGTCATCAGAATTCTGTCACTATAGCTTTCATTGGCCACTATGCCATCGTGAAGTCATCATTAAAGTGTTCATTTATCAAAATTGTAAACTCACACGGGAGATCTCAGCCTTGAAAGGGTAAACATGATCTTTGTTTTGCAATTTACAAATTCTTGTAAATGTACACATTTCTGAGTTGGCAAATCTGGAATATTAGAATATCAATCAGATTGATTTGATTATTTGCTTTTACTTGATAAACAAATAAAAAACAGCTACAAGAGGATGACATTTTAGGATGATTACTCAATTTACATCTTTTGGGTATGGTTCTAAAAATGATTATCAAGGATAACACAATAAAGTTGAAAAGCTTGTTGTCATTGTGCACGGTCCTCCCTGTGGCTTCATCCGTTCTCTTCTCGCCGCAGACGTTGATGAGGGACCTGGAGGAGAAGGAGAAGGACCTGAACAAACTGAAGACCAAGGTCCACAGCCTCCTGATTGGTGAACATCCTGCCTCAGACAAGATCGAGGTGAGGGGGTCCCTCAGTCAGATGGGTGAAGGAGTAGGATTCAAATGGTGACTGGAATCATAAGGAGTTGTCGACACTCAGGGATGTAGTGGAGGGTTAAAGTCACCTAAACTTGATTTTATGATTTCAAATTATAGTATAGCTCAGGGGTCAGCTACTTTTTTGATACAAAGTGCCTTTTTAAAATGTTCTTGTTAATCAGTGTGCCATATCAACATTAACTCATTCAGAGCCACGCCCCTTTGACCATATTAGGGCTAGCGTGCCAATAAGGAAGTCAATGGGAGGACGGGGAAATTTGCGAACGCCTAAACTATATCTTAAATGATGGCTATGGGTCTAAAACACCCCTCGCTTATCAATGACTTGCTTGCAGTCAACATGTACGAAACGGATAGTTTTTTCATTGGTACATTTCCGTTTTATACTGTTTTAAATACGAGTATAGTTTGGAGATGTCTAGTAATTCCAGAGAAATTCCGCGATAATAGCCCTTTACTGGAATACACAAAACACATTTTTTGGGCTGATTATGAATAGTTTTCAAATAAACGCTAGATTATCGATAGTATATCTGTACTTATGCACGCTAGAGAAGCGGGCTGAAAAATCGATTATCCATGTCGTGGATATGGCTAACGTTATGCACACACACACACGCACGCGCGCGCTGCGATGGCGGAGAAAAAAACATCTGATTAACCCAAGACTGGTAACATAGAGTCCTTACCTCACATCAGATGTTCTGCAAAAAGATTAATCCAATTCCTGATCGCCATTCCAAAGATTGATCGCGTTTATTGATTCAACGTTATAGCACCAAAACACATAATCGAAAGCTGCTCCGAGCCTCCCCAGTGAATGTGGTAACAGATACTGCTTGCCCGAGAAGGGAAACCCCGGGAGCGGAGTTTTTTTCTGACGCACAGTCCCACCCAATCCAATCCAATCCAATGATGTGCAATACCATCCGGGAGACGATAGGCGGCGGTATTTGCCCTTTTCAAGCTCAGACCCATTCCCAATGATAACGTCAGGCTGGATGGATGAAAAATGAATGGATATTGCTAATAAAAGAAATAACGATTAAAACCCAAGTTTTCTCTGGTTTTCTCGGGTCTTGGCACTCAACGCATGGCGAGTTAACCCGACTAATCTCGTGGTTGGCACTGAATGGGTTAAGGTTAACATTAAGTTGAATTATGACACCACATCAAAATGTAAATCTCCAACAGATCTGTAATTTTATTCCATTCATATAGGAAACTTGCATAGAAATAGTTTTAATAGAACCATTTTCCTCTCATAATTATATAGGAGCGCTATACAAGAATGCTGCCGTCTTTATGAGATGCTTGTTTGCCATACCTGGACACATTCAGCCTTGTCTGCATCATCCGCTTAGCAAGGAAAGACTACTTCTCTAAAATCATTACAGAAAATGCTGGAAACTCCAGAATCCTTTTTTCCACTATTAATGTACTACTCAACACTGCCCCTACACCTCCTCAGTCATCAACGGTTAAGTGTGAAGAACTTGCACTATTCTTTAACAACAAAATAACCTTGATCAGGGCCAGCATTACTCATGATGGAAATAAAGCTGATTGCAGCAAACCGCGCAATGTAACCATGAGAAGATTCACATGCATCACATTAGATGTACTCTGCAAAACTGTCTCAGAATGTAACTCCTCCACCTCAGACATTGACCCTATACCTACAGCTTTCTTCAAACGGGTGTTTAATAGTGTTTCAAGCCCTGTGCTAGATATCATAAACAATTCCCTTAGAACTGGTATTTTCCCAGATGCCTTTAAAACAGCAGTTGTAAAGCCATTACTAAATAAACCTAACTTGGATAGTAATGAAATGGCAAATTATCGTCCAATATCCAACCTACCATTCATTAGTAAAGTACTTGAAAAGATAGTTTCAGTTCAAATAAATTCCTTTCTTGAAGAAAACAACATCTGAGAAGAATTTCTGTCAGGATTCAGAAAATATCATAGCACTGAAACTGCCCTCACCAAAATAATCAGTGACCTCAGGCTAAACTCTGACGAGAATAAGATCTCCATCCTTATCCTACTAGATCTCAGTGCAGCATTTGATACAATCGATCACGATATTCTAATCGATCGTCTTGAAAACCATGTCGGTTTCTCAGAACATGTGCTAGGCTGGTTTAAAACATACATCAGAGGGAGGAAATTCTATGTTAAACTAGGAGATCACATGTCTGATATATACGACAACAACTATGGAGTTGCACAAGGGAGTTGCTTAGGTCCTTTACTCTTCTCCCTTTACATGTTACCGCTAGGTGATATCATCAGAGAACATAATGTAGATTTCCATAGCTATGCGGATGATACACAACTGTACATATCTGCTGAACCAAATGATACAGCGATTAGCTCCATTACAGACTGCTTACTGGCAATAAATAAATGGATGAGTAAGAACTTCCTGAAACTAAACGAGAACAAACCTGAAATTCTAATTATCGGCCCAAAACTAAAAAAGAAACATTAATAAAGAACCTGGGAGGACTAACCCCTTGGATCAAATCTGAGGTCACTAGTATCGGGGTTATCATAGATTCAGAACTGAACTTCAATTCTCATATTAGCAAAGTGACGAAAACATCGTTCTTCCATCTCAGAAATATAGCAAAAGTACGACCATTTATTAATCAGAACGATGCTGAGAATCTAATTCATGCATTCATATCTAGCCGGTTAGACTACTGTAATGCACTTTTCACAGGTCTCCCTAAGAAAACCACAGAGAGGTTTCAGCTAATCCAAAACTCTGCAGCCCGACTGCTAACTAGAACCAAAAGGAGAGAGCACATTAGTCCAGTCTTAGCTGCTTTACACTGGCTTCCTGTAACATTTAGAATTGACTTTAAGGTCCTTCTCCTTACATACAAAGCTCTAAATGGACAGGGACCTAGCTACATCGCCAACACTCTAATAAATTACACACCAGCGAGAACACTGCGATCATCAGCTGCTGGACTACTAGAGGCTCCCAGAAACAGTCAAAAGAGGATCGGTAATGCAGCCTTTATCAACTATGCCCCAAAACTTTGGAACAAACTACCCCAAAACATCAGAGAAGCCAACTCGCTAGACATCTTTAAAAGACAGCTTAAAACCTATCTCTTTGCTCAGGCATTTCACTGTGGGGTAATGCAGGCAAATATCTGAAGATAGATATCTGCTACCACCTAGTGGCAAGAGGAAATATTATTATAGAAACATCAGGGATATCCTGACACAAATTGTACTTACCTGCACTATTCTTACCCTGCCTACTTTTATACACTGCCTATCAAATTCATGTGTCGGTTATCACACTTTTTACTTCTTACTGATGACTATTTTAAACTGAATCATTTTAAACTATTTTTATTATTTGTATTACTGAATCAAACTGTAAACAGAGAGCCTATTGGGATGCTAGATCCTAATGTGAAACACTGTGATTTACCATACCTTGCTAATTTCTTACCCTACCTACTTTCATACACTTCCAATGAAATTCATATGTCGGTTCTATGATGTTGGAGTGATGCTCTGTTGTGAGGAGAAGATGACTTTTGACCTAAATCTAGCAAAGTTGTTTACCATTCCAGTTAGGTACATCGTGAACCTCACCGCCTAGCCAAGGTTGATTCTCCTAGCTGGGCCATTTTCATCTGATTGAACAATCTTATCACACTTTTTACTGCAACCTTGCTATTTACATTTTAAATTTGTATGCTTGCTTATACCTGTATATTTTACTGTTGTTGTATGTCCGTTCTATTTTATTAGTTTTAGACTATTTTTAAACTTAATCATTTTAAACTATTTTATTACTTGTATTACTGAATAGAGAGCCTATTAGGATGCTAGATCCTAATGTGAAACACTGATTTATGCTCGCTCATGCCTGTATTTTTTACTGTTGTGAAGCACTTTGAACTGCAACCTCTGTATGAAAAGTGCTATACAAATAAAAGTTATTATTATTATTATTATTATTATTATTATTATTATTATTATTATTATTATTATTATTATTATTATTATTATTATTATTATTATTATTATTATTATTATCCTTTAAAGTGTTCCCATGTTTGGTCTCCAAATGGCGTTTAACACTCAATGTTCGGCAAACAACAACAACAGACTGACCCTTCTGATTGGCTCTGACCCTGAAATATCCCTGATATATCAGTCAACCTAACCATAAATAGCTGTGCAACTGCTAATTGCTGTGAAAGAGGTAACTCGGCATGGGGATGAGAGGACACTTCAACATTTCCAAAAAGGTTCCTCTCTTACACACTTGCTAGCGTGCCGTTGGTTTAGATACCGCGTGCCAATGGTGGCACTCGTGCCTAAGGTCGCTGAGCCCTGGTATAGCTTATACTAAGCAGTATCTGCAGTTTTGAGGAAATAAAACTAAATTCTATTCTGAAAAAAATATATTAAATGTATTTTCTTTGTATGTTGGTGGTTGTTGGCACAGTCATTGGGTCTCATTCCCGAACGAATTTACGACCAAAAATGTCCTTTTAGGCAGATTTCTGCCCATTTAAGACATATTAGGGCTGGTAGCGCGAGTCCCCAAATTTTCCTGAGATCAGATTTGAGCGTGGCTGAGAGCAGATTTAAGAGTGCTGAGGAGCACAGTTATGATTGATTGTGTTAGATGTTCCGATAATCCCAGTGAGTGATGGCTATACGATAGTGTCCTGCGTTGTGTACTTTTAATGATCCCTCTGGTGTGCCCACGGAAACATCTGGGCCCTGTTTCTTGTACGTGGTTCAACTAAGTCGATCAAGATGTCATTATCCAGCTTCAGTTAACCCGATGTTTGAAGCCGGGATTTTCCTGTTCCAAGAAGGTGGATTCAGTCTCGTTAACTCAAGCCAGACTTGATTCTCAGGATCAGTGCGCGCGCCCGCCTCAGCTGAGAAGACAGCAGGTGTCGATCGCAGAAATCCTGATTCTCTAGCGGCATTGATTGATTAATTGATTTAAAACTTTATTAACATATTGCAGTACGGCTCAATCGCCTCGCCGACAAGTTAAATGCGTTATCTATAGGCTAATTTTAAGTCCCTCATTACCTCAATCAATCAGATTATATTTCTTTAAACTTGCCTGCTGGATTGAATAATCAAATGAGATCTTGCTAGCGAAAATAATTAGTTAACTGTTATACAGAATTACGATACGGCTCTCTTACCCATTGATTGATGTATAGTCAATCTTTAACTTATCTCCAATGTGGTCTAACGGGTTGTTCTTTTGACTTTCACACAGACGACCGGGGTTCAAGACCCTAGTCGTCTCCTTCTTTTTGCAATATAGGAATAATTCAATTTGGTGCACGTTGAGAGCTATATAAAGAATGACATCCTCAATGCATGTAGATTTATAATATTTTAACTTAAAACCAGGCTACTTTGGCGTATAATCATTAATATTATATTCAAAAAAATCATATTGGAAAGACCGGGTTTTGAACCCCGGTCGCTGGGTTGGCAGGCTTGAGCACTACCGCTGGACCACTGTGCCAGATGGGATAAATTCATTGTTTATACATTAATGAACGAGAGACCCGTGTTTAGAATATCCTTTGTTATGAATGAAGTTTATCTCTTTATCCTCATTCATTAATGTGACGTCAACGGCTCATTCAATTTCTCAAATCCGTCAAACAGCGCATCTCATCAGACATCTTAATCCCAGTTACAATTGAAATAACCACATAATGTGTACATCGCACGAGCGAGCGCCACCGTCGCCACGGTATATATAACGTGCATTATTTAGGACAAAGTGAATTTAGTATCAGCATTTTGGGTCTATTTTACATTTCAAAAGCCCCCTCTGGAAGAATGGAGCACAAGAACGTAATTCAGAATGGTATAATGCAGATCGTAGACTGTGGGAATAGTTTCAGGAAACGGGCCGTCACTTCTTTGCGGGGGCGTGGCGATGGTTCAGGCTAAGTTGAACTTGAACTCTGCTTTCGACCAGGCTCAAACTTTTGGATATGTTGTCATGGTGATTTGGAAAATCCACGTACATGAAACCGGAAAGTCCGGCTAACCCAGTTATCCAGTTAAAGTTATCCGGCTAACTCAGTTATCCAGGTACAAGAAACAGGGCCCTGATAATCCCCGGGCAGAATGAACACCTTCTCACACGACATTTATTCAACCAAACAGGGTAGTTTCACAGGAATGATGTGGTCTTCCTTGACAGACTCAGCAGTTTGTAATAAGGTCCAGTGATTTAAAGTCCATTTGATAAAAGTCCATTTAAATGAAAGTCCATTTGATCAGCTTCTCCTAATTCACTCTCTCTCTCGTTCCGTTATTCATTTCGACTGGAGATGAATCACCCCCCCCCCCCCCCCTGCTCCTGCTCCTCCATCCTTATCTTAGGAATGCTGTTATGACTCCCAGCGCCAGGTCGCCTAGCAACCTGTTCCCAGTTTGCCCTAGTTACAACTTTAAGAAGAGAGGGGTCATGCACCTCACCTCTGCCATGCAAAGAGTGTTGTTGCTGTTGTCATCATTAATTTGTATTATAATCACAGGCGAATCATCACAATTCTTCAATTGACTAATTGAAAATTTTATTAACTTGACAGACTGTGTTCTCATAGTGATTCCTTCATGTTAACGCTACAGGCCTCCTTGGAATTAATTATTTAATCATAATTAAAATAAATATGACAATATTTGTACGATAAGAAATTACGCATTTGATGTGGGAAAAACAAATAATATGGATTCATCTGATCACAGGGCAGCTGCTTAACCATATCTGAACCAGCTATTTTGGACAAATGTATAATTACTTTAATTACTCAGATATTCAAAGTAGAGCTGGGCCGTTAACAACGTTAACGTGCTGCGCTAACGCCGGACTGTTATCGCGCGATAATACAATTGACGCCGTTAATCTATTTCTCAAACTTGGGTCTCCTCTCTCTCTCTCTGTCTGCATGAGAAGCGAGCCGCTCACTCACTCACACATACACATACGGGTACTTCAGGGCGGGGCCTATCTGTGGCTCAGTGTTGAAGCGCTGAGTACACAGACCGAGCTCTGCGCTCATTATTATTATTATTATTATTATTATTATTATTATTATTATTATTATTATTATTATTATTATTATTATTATTATTATTATTATTATTATCATGGCGGAGAGAACAAAACGAAAGTCTGGGTACACTTTACGAAAGTCGATGCCGACAACGCACGTTGCCACAAGTGCAATAAAACATTTGCAAGTATGGGTGGCAATACAAGCAATTTGTCAAAACATCCGTTGTCAAAACATAACATTAGTCTACACTGCAGAAATGCGCCGTTTTCGACTGCTTTGCTCGCAGTGTTCCATCTCCATGCACGTCCACTGCAGGTAAGCCAAGATAATACGGAGTTAGCTAGGCTAATAACGAATTATTACGAATAGGCTAATAAATAAAATATAATTGTTTAGCTACAAATATATTTGAAAGATGACAGCCCACGCCTCCTCCCTCTCCCTCCACCACCAGCCTCCCAGCCAAGCCAAGTCCCTTCACCCTAGCAGCTAGGAAGGATGACAGAGGTAGGGGGGGGGGGGGACGAGTGTCACAGGGCTGTGACCCAGTTTGTTGTCAAAGGCCTGCACCCCTTCTCTACAGTGAAGTCCAAGGGTTTTAGGTAACAACTAATCATTCAGTGTATATCTTTATTTATTTTGTATCTTACATTTGTTGTTTATTATAAAAAGGGGGGGTGGGGGACACTGTACAAGCAAAACTGTACATTGGAATATTGACAAAACCATACTTGGTCATTTACTGTACATTGGAGGGGGTTGATATAGCTATAAACCTGCATTCCTTCGAATATATCATTAATAAATTAAATTTATATTGAAATACATATAGCCTATACACCAACACTGAAATGACAGTGGATAAATAAATAAATAAGAACTAAAGCTAATCGCATGGCAATAGACTGCATTAATATTCCATAACAAGTCTTGTGTGCGCCAGTATGGCACACATTTCCACACAGCTGCGTCATTACTTTGCCTTATAAGGAGCTCAGGAGGCGTTGTTTTGTATGCAAATGACCTGAACGGGAACGCGCTTTTGAGTTTAAGACAGAATGCCATTCTCCAAGCAGATATCAGATCATATCATTTGTGCAACCGTTTCAGCCCCTTAACACTTTGGATGCGCCCCCTATCGTCTCCCAGATAGTAATGCACCCTTTTGGAATGGACTCAATGAAAATGGATGCGAAAAGAAAAACTCCGGAATCCACATTTTACTTCTCACGCATGTAACCGGAGCCGATCGGATTCATTGTGGACCCTCAGAACAGCGTGTAATATGTCTTTACAGTACGTAGCATTGGATCAATAAAAGGATCGATTTTTGGAATGGCGATCAGGAATTGGAATAATCTTTTTGGATACCATCTGATTTCAGGTAAGGAATCTATTTGACCAGTCTTAGGATAATCAGACCTGTTTTCACGGAGATATAAGCTTTTCCCCTATTTGTGATATGGCTGTTTGACTGTGCGAGCGATCAGGAACTAAGATAATCGATTTTCAGCTTGCATATGTACACATTATACTATCGATAATCTAGCGTTTATTTGAAAACGATTCATAAATAGGCCGAAAAATTACAATGTTCTAGAATATTACAGTACAGGGCGTTTATCACAGATTCTTTTTTTCCCCCTTGAAAACGAGGGCTTTTCAAAATGCTATAAAACGGAAATTAACCGATAAAAAAACAATCCGCTTCGACAATGTTGACTGGAAAATGAGTCATTGATAAGCGACGGGCAGATTAGACACATAATTTAAAACATAGATTAGGCGATATTAATGCTACCATTGAAGTGGATGGTGGGCATTCAAGCACTAAATGTGCGCCTCCTGCTGGGCACTGAAAGTGTTAAGACATATTACCAGCACGTTCGGGACTCAGAGTGAACTTGTCATTGATTCTGTCTCAGTCGGTTCCAAGATAAGTCTTCCAAGAGAACTCTTTGAAAAATGTTGGAGAATGAGACCCATTGAGAATACATAGTTCATAGCTTTTTAAAATGTATTTGACCACTGATTGATTGTAATGTCATTAATATTGATGATGTGGTCTTTCAGGCCTACATGGACACCTTGCAGACCCAGTGGAGCTGGCTGCTGCAAATCACCAAGTGTATTCATGTCCACCTGAAGGAGAACTCTGCATACAGCCAGGTAAACAAATACACATTCAAGATTCAAGAGGTTTATTCATCACATACATACACAAGACATGTAGTGAAATGAAGGTGGCCATGCCCGCTTCGAAAAATACAAATAATAATAGAATAAAACAGAATAGAAATAAAATAGACATGATAAAGGTACTAAGATAAAATACTTACTTATTCTTACTTATTCAGACGCACGTATAGACACACACACACACACACACACACACACACAAACACACACACACACACACACACACACACAAAAACACGTTTTTGTGTGTGTGTGTGTGTGTGTGTGTGTGTATACGTGCGTCTGAATAAGTAAGAATAAGTAAGTATTTTATCTTAGTACCTTTATCATGTCTATTTTATTTCTATTCTGTTTTATTCTATTATTATTTGTATTTTTCGAAGCGGGCATATCTGCTGTAGAGTTTATAATTGTACCTCACCCACCCACTCGATGTTTCCCATGGATATTGCTCACAAACCTTTTGCTATCGCCAGTTCTTCAAGGAGGCCAATGAGACGAACGCGAAGCTGCGCAGGGAACACGAGAACATCCGCAACAGGTTCACCTGTGACAAGAACACCCCGATGGATAACCTGGTTGAGCTCCTCAAGACCCTGGAGGTACGGGTAACACACACCACACCAAAACCCATCATGTGATACCCATCTGCAGCTATTGAATTAGAAGAAAAGTGTTCTGGCAGGAGATGAGTGGTGTCAGTTTGTGGTGTTGAATGTCGCCCTCTCTTCCTGTGCCCGCTTTGCATTTGTGGGTTAAACCGGTCAGGCTGGTATGTCAGTATGTCAGTACGGCTGTACGTCAGTACTTTCCTATCAACATTCCACGTGTAAAAGATTTCAACAGCAATGTTAGCATGAATGGTACGAGGTACGGTGTTTCCCACAGTTTCTCGTGTTATTTGAGGAGGCTGCAGCCTGGGAGGGGCGACGTAGAAAGTCAAAGCAGGGCATTTATTTGTGGTGAGCCTTATTGATATTGATGTTGTGGTTGTGGGATGTATTGGAATAAGTAACTTTATCTTGAAGGTCAGTGACTTCTCAAAGTCACACACACTATAATGACTGTGTCTGTGACTCCAGTGATTCCCGCTGCATGTTAATACTTTGGGGGGCCCCCAAAGTATACTGGCTCCACCCAAAGTATAATTTGTGTGTTGTTTTTTTTACTCTGTGAGGACTCATTTGCATTTGCATTGGTGGCAATGAGTGCTCAGTGAAATTATACCTTTTGATATAGATCATGTTCTTTGTTGGTTTGTGAGGATGTTAATACACACTTAAGATTGTATGTAAGAAGGTAAGATGTGTGTATGAAAGAAGACCACAAAAAACAGCAGTGACTGCTCTCAGCTGTTTAACACTTAAAGAAGACCTAGACACCATCACCAGTTGTAGGTTGTCTGAAGTGCAGTGTTACTATGAAAATTCACTAGAATGCTAGAAAATTTACCCAAATAAATCCCAAAAAGAAATTAATTTTTTTTTCAATTCCTGCATTCTAGTGAATTTTCATAGTAACACTGCACTTACAACCCCCAGCCCCCCCCCCCCCCCCCCCCCTCCCTGGGTCGTTCCCCCAAAGTATATTTATTTATTTCTGCGGGAATCACTGGACTCGTATCTGAGCCCGTATTTATCATAACATCTAAGAATAGGAGTACTGACCAAGGATCAGACTGCACCGGTCACATGACCAGTTTGACCAGTGTTGATAAATACAGGCCCTGGTGTTTGTGTCAACAGAAAGAGAGGGAGAGGATTATGGAAAACAAGAGCCAGGTGCAGAGCCTGCTGAGCAAGTCCAAGCACATTGTGAGGCTGAAGCCCCGTAACCCTGACGACAAGAGCACCGGCCCTGTGATAGTCCAGGCCCTGTGTGACTTCAAACAAGACCAGGTCAGAGAGACACACACACACACACACACACACACACACACACACACACACACACACACACACAAACATGAAAGTACATACATATGCATGCACGCACACACACATACACAAACATAAACACACACAAACATGAACATATATATACACATATGCATGCACACACACACACACACACACACACACACACACACACACACACACACACACACACACACACACACACACACACACACACACACACACACACACACACACACACACACACACACACACACACACACACACAAACATACATACACACAAACACAAACTGGAAAGTGCATACATACGCATGCACACACACACATAAACATAAACACACACAAACATGAAAGTACATACATACGCATGCACACGCGGTGCCCACACACACACACAAACATACCGTACATACACACAAACATAAACACACACAAACTGGAAAGTGCATACATACGCATGCACACACACACAAACATACACACACAAACATAAACACACACAAACTGGAAAGTGCATACATACGCATGCACACACACACACACACAAACATAAACACACACAAACATGAAAGTACATACATACGCATGCACACGCGGTGCACGCACACACACAATGTTTAAAGTGGAAAAGGAGAATCAGCCACACGCTTCATTGTTTCCAATGTGTGTGTGTGTGTTCCAGAAAGGGATCTTGAAAGGGAACGAGGGCATCCTGAAGGACAACTCCCAGCGCAGTACGTGGCTCGTGACGGGCCCTGGAGGACTGGACATGATGATCCCCGCTGTGTGTCTGCTCATACCCCCCCCCAACCCCCTCAGCATCGGCCTCGCCAACAAGTAAGACCAAGAATCTCTGCTGCTTTGATCCCCAACAAATCAAGGTCACTGTGGAAATTCCTTGTAGATATGTGTCAGTAGCACATGATAAAGTGATCAATGGTTATACTTAAAGGGGCACTTCACCGCTCTGAACCGTTTTGCACACATCCATTTAGTTTGACAGTTATTGAGAGTTAATGAGTTTGAATATCTCCTCCCGTGATGTCATCAGATAATGAGAATGTTAATCACGGCTCAATGAAATGATGTAGATGAAATAAATAGCAATCCCTAATGCAATCCTTATCTCTATTCATCTTTCCTTAGCCCAGGCTAGTGTCAGGGTGCCAAAACACTACCCATTGAGATACACAGGACTAGGAGTACAGCATGGGGCTTGCAAAGTAATTGATATGGCTTGTGTGCTATTTCACAGTAATGAGCAGTATTATGAGACCATCATGAGCATCTGGAACCAACTCTACATCAACATCAAGAGTCTCATCTCCTGGCAGTACTGCGTCAAAGACATCACCTACATCAACTCGCTCACTCTCAGCATGGTAAGATGTGACAAAGACAGTAGCTTGTCCTGAACACTGGTTTTGCGAAACACACTTTATACTGTATATGACAGAAAGTTAGTGTTAAGAAGATTCTGGCAGATGTGTTTCACTCACATCCGTGACCGGAAGGTCGCCGGTTCGATCCCCTGGACCCGGCAGGAAAGATCCAGGTCGGGAAGTGAATGAATAAATCTCTGGTCCCTCAATACCAACCCTTGAGCAAGGCACTTAACCCCCAAACTGCTCCAGTGAAGTTGCTCAGAAGCAACTGTTGGAAGCCAACCAGTGTCAGACCGTGAGTTATACTGGGTGGCTCCCAGGTGTGAATTTATGTAACTGTGTGAATGTGAAGCAAGGCATTGCTGAATCGCCCTAAGGCCCACTTGGAAAAAATATGTAAATCTCAATGTGATTTAAATAAAGGATAAAAATAAACTATATGAAAAGGAAATGTAGATTCTAAAGCTGAAACTAGACCTTAATAGAAGTTCTATTGCAATAGTAAAATCTGCTCAAATAATAGCAATATGGTATTTCGTCCATATCGTTCAGCTCTAGTATGTAATGTATGCATATTGTCGTGTCGTAACATAATCTATGACACCCAGAAGCCGTGAGTTATGTGTGACTCCCAGGTGTGAATTTATACTGTATAACCGTGTGAATGTGAAGCAGGGCATTGCTGGAATGCCCAGGGCCCACTTGATACATACAGCTTTAGTATGTATGCATATTCTCCCGTCTTACAATAATCTATGTCGTGGTTCTCAAACTGTGGTACGCGTACCACTAGTGGTACTTGGTGGTACTGCTGGTGGTACTTGAAAACATTTCCAATTTTTTATTTTTATTTTTGCAGTCAGGCCACTGAACTTAGAAGCAGGCCAGGCCAGTGTTTCTGGTTGCAGCAGCGCGATAGTTAGATAATCTAAGTGGGGAACAACCAGGAGATCACTGTGACAGAGAGTAATGCAGTCTAAACAGCCATAAATCTTTAATTCAACTTCAGCTCTGATCATAACCATTTATTTTTAGATTTCTTGTAATGTCAGATAAAAAATTAAATACTCCCACTTTTCTGAAAAGAGTTGGTGTTAAATCTGACATTACAAAAAATCCATCAAAATATGTGTTGCTGCTAATCATTGACACATGCCTAGCCTGTAATAATCCCCCCCAGAAAAATGTACTTTGCATTTGATATATTGTAAATATTTTACTTTTTGTGTGTTTTTTTTTAACAATAATTTGTGATGCCATCACACAAACTGGCATTTAAAGGGTAAACATTTAAAAAATTATTGAATATGTGTTTTCTTTTATTTTTTACAATAATTTGTGATGCCCATCACAAACACTGGCATTTAAAGGGTAAACATTCTAAAATTCCTGCACCAGAATGCAGGAAATTAAGTTTTTGTAACAAAATAATTGTGTGTGTGTGCGTGTGTGAGTGTGAGAGAGAATGACGGACAATTGCTTGCTGTGTGAGAGAGAGAGAGAGAGAGAGAGAGAAAGATAGAGAGAGAATTAAGTACATTTGCTGAAATACAGTTGTTCTTAATTTTCTCACTTGCTATGTGAGAATGTTAGTTATTATGTTCTCAATGCCCCTTGCATTGTATGAGTTGTGTGGAAGCGTTTGCTAGTTCTAGTGCTATCCCTTTGTACATTGTGGCTGTGTCTGACAAAAGTTAACAATAAATAATGGTATTAGGAATACATTTGCCTCCTGCGTGAACTGTGCATAGCTAATAGACTGTATTTTAACGCCGGTCATATGGTGGTACTTGGAGAGCCAGCTACGTTCTCAGGTGGTACTTGGTGTAAAAAGTTTGAGAACAACACATAGATCTGTATCGCTCAAGGAACTCCTCACTCCACAAACCGCCACACAAAACCTCTGCTCTGGAATTTCTAGAACTTCTGGAACTACCAACTCTCTAAAAAAATAAAACAGGGCCAAGTTTTGTACCATGGGAGTTTGGGCCCCTCTGCCTGGTTGCTCCCAGTCTGTGGAACGCTCTCCCCGACCACCGGAGGACACCACAGACTGTGGATGTTTTTAAACGTGGCTTAAAAACCCACCTTTTTAGTATCCCCCCTCCTATGCTTAATTTCTATCTGTTATATTAAATATTGCTGATATGCTTCTTTTTTATCTGTTGTATTAAAAAAGTTAAAGTGCAATATAAATTAAATTAGTTATTATTGTCTGTACTCTAACCCTGAGCGTTCTCTATCCTGTGTAACCCCCCCTAGCTTTCTAAGATGCGCCCTGAGGAGTACCGCACCGTCATCAAGAGGCTGGAGACGCACTACCAGGAGTTCCTACGCAACAGCCAAGGCTCTGACCTGTTTGGAGCGGAGGAGAAGCAGGAATTCCAGGGCCAGTTTGCTGGAGCCCAGACCCACTACGACACACTGGTGGTCCAGCTGCCTGCCTACCGTGAGTGTCATAGTGCTGGAGCTACTGTAGGGGTGCACCAGTACCACTTTCTGACTACTCTGCCAATACCGGGTCGGAGTCCTAAACTATACTTTTAATTCTCCTTCTTTTTCTTCTGAAGCACTTTGAGCTTCCACGCGTATGAATTGTATTCGGAGTTAATTCAAATTGTGTGGCACAATTCATACAGGTGGAAGCTTCACTCAAAATACGTCACGGGAAAAGAAAAGTCTAAATAGACTTGAATTTTTATTTATTTTTTTATGTTCTGGCAACATATTTAGGCTAAATATGCCTTGTTTTATAAATGTGTATTGATAACATAGTGCTGTAATAAAAATTTCTAATAAATATGCATGATCAAATTCAACAACATGTGCTTTTATTTTGATATTCCTTAATTCCACGTTGAAATTACGCAATATTTCTTTTGGTGTGGGGTCGCCCAAAGGAATCCTAAATAAAATGGGGTTGTGGTATAAAAAAGTTTGAGAACCCCTGGACTAGATGAATTTTTTGTCCATGTGCATTCGTCTAATTTGCCCTAAATGACCTCCAAACTCTGTCCCATTTCATCAACAGCTGGAGTAGTGGTCACGGTCGAGCCCCCAAAGCCTGATCCCCCAAAGCCAAAACCCGTCAAGATCATCACCCAACCCAGCGTCAACCTGACTCTGATCAATGAGCTGCACTCGCTCAGGCGCAGGCTGGAGCTCGCCGAGTCCGGACTCACCAACCACCTCCATGTCCCCCTGGGGGACAACAGCGTGTACGAGTGCTCACAGCACATCCAGAGTGTGGAGGTATGGAACTGTTGCTAACACAGGATCACAGCTGCTATCAACTGCGATCTGACTCTGTGTAGGTGAAGGAGGTGTGGTGCTTATTTGCTCACGGAATACTGAATTGACCTCAGGTCAAACCCTGCCCCCTTTTCTCGATCGTGCAATTGCAACTGTCGTTCAGTCGTGAACTGTTGCTTCAGTCTGAAGCAACAGTTGTGATTGGAGGATAACTGTTCTTGACTTACTGTCCCCGGCGTGGGTGACAGTTAAGCCCATTCTCCAGAGTCGCCTTCCCCCCCAATTTGTGTGCATCAAAACACGGTTAGCATATGATTATTTATTTAACATAAATTACAGACCCTGTGGATGCCATTCACTTCACAAAATCAAACTTCAGAAATATGCCAAACCTACAGTAATGTAATCCATTGAAGGAGATTTGTACATGAGCTAAATCTTCGCATGGCCTTATAAATCATCCATTTTCATCCGTACTGGAGTTGTCCTTTTTAATGTAAAGGAAAAAAGTCGATCATCCTAAAGTTGAACTGAATTGATCTTGATTGTCCAGATTGTGCATGGGGATTTGGACACCATCCACGATGACTACCTGCGTCTGAAGGAGAAGATCCTGAAACAGTTGGAGGCTGCAGCTGCAGGCTCTGAGCAGGCCAAATTTCTCCGTCTCGAGCTGGACCTCCTCAACCAGAAACTGGGAGGTCTCCGGGGGCTCTCCTCGGCTTACCTGCAGAGGTATGCCGTTCAGGAAAACCTCATCACCACCAGGCCCGCGGGGAAATCTGTGGATAAAAAATAATGAACTATTACAATTGTGCAGCTTTTTATTTCTAAGTGACACAGAAAATTAGGGGGAAGAAGTCAGCAGACCTTTGGGGGCCTGCTCATAATCTTTATATCGATTTTATGAGTTAACTACTGTCTTTCGCCTTATTACCATTCATTATGACATTTGTCTGTGTGATAACAGGCTGACTGCTCTGAGAAACTTGCTCCAGAGCCTCGCCCACGCTGAGGATGTCATCAAGGTCCACGAGGCCCGGCTGACCGAGAAGGAGACCACTTCTCTGGACCTCTGTGAGGTGGAAGACTACAGGAGCACACTGAAGGTCTGGTTCTAGTTAATGCAGTAATGAATCACAGTCTTAACTGACAATGTATGATCTATGCAACTATGTAAAATAGCATAGTAGTAGTGAATCAGCAGTATTGCTGTATATACTATAGTCTACTACCAGTGTAGTAGTAGTAGTAGTAGTAGTAGTAGTAGTAGTAGTAGTAGTAGTAGTAGTAGTATAAATAGTGGTAGTTGTAGTGTATTCCGCGATAACACAGCCAATATTAACGAATACACCGAAACGGTGATTGACTATGTCTGTACTCAGGTAGAAGTAATAATCCCCTCCACCAAAATTAATATCTACCCAAATCAAAAGCCCTGGGTAGACAAATCCGTCCGTGAGGCTCTGAAAGTGCGCACATCAGCATACAACACCGGGCTGGTGACAGGCAACATGGAAGAACACAAGATGGCAAGATACAACGTCAGGAGAGCAGTAATAGAGGCAAAACGGCGTTACAGGGATAAAGTTGAACTTCAGTTTGAACAGGCTGACTCTAGAGGCATGTGGCAGGGCCTCAGAACAATGACAGACTACAAAGGAACCCCCCTCAAACTGAACAGTGACATCTCCTTAGCAAATGATCTCAACTCCTTCTATGCGAGGTTTGAGGCTGTGAATAACAACACCAGCCTACAAACCACGGCAATGGGGGGGGGGGGGGGGGTCTGCTGATGGAGACTCAGTGTTCAGGGTAACAGAGCATGAGGTGAGACGGATCTTTAAAAAAGTGGATATCAGGAAGGCAGCAGGACCGGACGGCATCCCCGGCCGCGTCCTAAAAGTCTGTGCCGACCAACTGGCCCCGGTATTCACTGACATCTTCAACCTGTCCTTGGAACAGGCCGTCATCCCCACCTGTCTGAAGAAGTCCACCATCATCCCTGTACCCAAAAAATCTACGCCCGCTTGCCTCAACGACTACCGCCCTGTAGCCCTCACCTCCATAGCCATGAAGTGCTTTGAGAAGCTAGTGAAGGGCTACATCTGTTCCTCCCTCCCCATCAACCTGGACCCTCTGCAATTTGCATATCGCCCCAACAGGTCCACGGAGGACGCCATAGCCCATGTGCTGCACACAGCAGCATCACATCTGGACAAGAGGCAGGGGAACTATGTGAGAATGCTGTTCATCGACTACAGCTCAGCATTCAATACCATAGTCCCCTCCAAACTCATAGCCAAGCTCAGGGACCTGGGCTTGAACTATGACCTGTGCCAGTGGGTCCTGGACTTCCTGACGGGCAGACCCCAGGTGGTAAGAGCCGGCAACTGCACCTCCTCATCCATCACGCTCAACATAGGGGCCCCCCAGGGCTGTGTTCTGAGCCCCCTCCTCTACTCCCTGTACACACATGACTGCGTAGCACAGCGGAACAACAACACCATCATCAAATTTGCTGATGACACAGTAGTGGTGGGCCTGATCTCTGCCAACGACGAAAGGGCCTACCTGGAAGAGGTAGAGAACCTGTCACAGTGGTGTCAGGAGAACTGCCTCTCCCTGAACGTCAGCAAAACAAAAGAGATGATTGTGGACTTCAGGAGGTCGGGGGTCAAGGACTACAGCCCCCTCAGCATCGACGGGGCACCAGTTGAGAGAGTGAACAGTTTCAAGTACCTCGGAGCCCACATATCCGAGGACTTGACATGGACCACACACATTGACAGTGTTGTGAAGAAGGCACGACAACGCCTCTACTTCCTCAGGCGCCTAAGGAAGTTCCAAGTCAGTCAGAAGATCCTTAGGAACTTCTACTCATGTACAATAGAGAGCATCCTGACCGGCAACATCACCTCCTGGTTTGGGAATAGCACTGCACAAGACCGTAGCAGACTACAAAGAGTGACACGTTCAGCCGAACGCACAATTAGAGGGGGGCTTCCCACCCTCCAGAACATTTACAACAAGCGGTGCAAGGGGAAGGCTAAGAGAATTATTAAGGACTCGAGCCACCCGAACAACTGCCTCTTTGAACTGCTGCCGTCAGGCAAGCGATACCGGAGTCTTATGGCGAGCACAGAAAGACTCAGAAGGAGCTTCTATCCCCAGGCCATCAGGCTGCTAAACGAACAATAATCGCTAAACGAACAATAATCACTATGCAACAACCATCAAATGCACACAGCACACACACCCACACGCACACACTCACTCAAACAAACAACACACTGCAGCACCCACTCTCCACACTTTAGATCACACAAACACACTTACACTTTATATTTATTGATAAAGGATTTGCACTACAACTCGTACACCTACTGTGAATTGTACCTAAACTGCACCTCGTCCATTTATGCCTTGCACTATATAGTATTGTATATTAGTACACTGCACAGTATTGTATATTGTATGGTAACTACGTCTACGAACATTGTACATATGTCTAAACTGAACACTGTGACCTCTTTTTTTACTTCTCATTTTTACTATGTTTTTATTTCATACTTATCTTGTCATGCACAGTCTCTGGAGCGCAACAGTAAGAAGCATTTTGTACAAAAGTATTCTGTACTTCTGTATGACAACTATTAAAGAAACTTGAAACTTGAAAACTTGTAGTAGTAGTAGTAGTAGTAGCAGTAGTTGTTGTTGTAGTAGTAGTTGTAGTAGCAGTAGTAGTAGTAATAGTAGTAGTAGCAACAGCAGCAGCAACAACAGCAGTAAATCAGCTGTAATGTGTGATTATCAGTGAAAGTGTGTAGATCTATGTATTACCTTTATTACCCTCCAGCAAATGAAGAGTGATCTGGAGCACAAGAGAGACCTGCTGACGGCCATGGAGTCCGACCTGAGTAAAGCTGTGCACTGGAACGGACAGATCTCCCAGTCCTTCCACAAGTGTGATGTGGACTTGTCCAAGTATTCTGACCTGGTGGGTCAGATGTCTGACCGCTGGCGCCGCATCCAGACCCAGATTGATAGCAGGTGCTTTACCCATGCTCCCACATGCATACACAAACACATAGGTACACACTCACATGCACACAAACACATGGATACACACACACACACACACACACACACACACACACACACACACACACACACACACACACAGCTCAGGTTCTGTTACACCGAGTCCAGATGGATAAGGTGGCTGTCATGCATCCACTTCTCTCGTCGCGCACACACACACACACACACACACACACACACACACACACACACACAGACACACACACCAGGGTTATTTCTATTTGAGATTTCTCATTTTCCTGTTTTCCTCCTCCTATCATTTCCTGTCTTTTTGTTGCGTCCCCTAATCACATCCTGGCGAAACACAAACATGCATGCAGTTGTTCCAGGGGAACCTCCATGTTTTCCAGTAACGGTACTAACAACAGTCTCCTTTTTCTCTTTTCCTCTCTTTCTCCCACTGTTTCCCCATCAGAGTGTGGGACCTGGAGAAGCAGGAGAAACAGCTGAGTCATTATCAGCAGGGAAGCACCTTCCTGGACCAGTGGATAGACAATGCCAGGAAGCGGCAGGATGGCCTGCAGACGGCCAAATTCGAAGACATCCCGACACTCATGGACCACCTCACACAACAGAAGGTTCGCCGGACATGTTTCTGTTCTAACAAGACATGTGTCTAGTCGACGTGTTTCTAGTCCAACCACACATGTTTCTAGACCAACCACACATGTTTCTAGTCCAACCACACATGTTTCTAGTCCAACCACACATGTTTCTAGTCCAACCACACATGTTTCTAGACCAACCACACATGTTTCTAGACCAACCACACATGTTTCTAGACCAACCACACATGTTTCTAGACCAACCACACATGTTTCTAGTCCAACCACACATGTTTCTAGTCCAACCACACGTGTTTCTAGTCCAACCACACATGTTTCTAGTCCAACCACACATGTTTCTAGACCAACCACACATGTTTCTAGACCAACTAGAAATGTTTAGATTCCAATCAGTCATGTTTCTAGACCAACTAGAAATGTTTAGATTCCAACCAGTCATGTTTCTAGACCAACTAGAAATTTTTTGATTCCAACCAGTCATGTTTCTAGACCAACTAGACATGTTTAGATTCTAACTAGACATGTTTCTAGACCAACAAACTAGACAATAAATGTGTCTGACATTAAAACAATGGTCCTTTGTTTTCTGAACAGGCCCTTAACTCTGAGATCAAAAGCAAGAAAGAGCGGGTGGAGGATCTGCAGAAGGATGCAGACACCTGTGCTTCTTCTATAAAGGTTGGTGTCGTAATCACTTGAATATTATTTTCATTTACACGTCTGTACAATAGTATTCCACCCACAGTGGATAAAGTACATAATCACACGCAAGTACATACTTTATTTATTTATTTATATAACCCTTTCACGTGTTTTAGGAGTTGGTAAAATTCTTGAAAGGGTTCATTAATTTCGTTATTTGTTCATTTGGTCTGCCTGTCATTCCTTCGTCCCTTCATTCCTTAATTAATTAATTTGTTCATTCATTCATTCGTTCATTCATTCTTTTAGGACTATGAGCTGCAGCTGGCCTCCTACAGCTCAGGCCTGGAGACTCTACTGAACATCCCTATCAAGAGAACTGTGCTGCAGTCCCCCGCGACTGTCATCAGACAAGAGGTACGAGCTCTGGCTCTCCAACAGGCAACACTAATGAAATTACAGAGTTTAAGGTATTTAGCCTGGTAATTAGGGGCAATGATATTGTGGCACCCAAAGTGAAATAATACCAAGTCATAATACCCCTTGAGTAATTGCTTTGCATTAATCTCCTGTTTTCATTAATCAGTGCAGTTTAGCGTCAGCCCCTGTTTTCTCTGGAAAATATGCTCATAATGTTAATACTACCAATTAAATGCACATCGTAATTTTAACAACTGTTTAGTTTTTTAATTAACGTGAGGTTTTGGCTTTGATATTCATATACTAATTTTGCCCTCATTAGGTGGCTGACCTCCAGTCCCGCTATATTGAGCTACTGACTCGCTCCAGTGACTACTACAAGTTCCTGGGGGAGATGCTGAAGAACATGGAAGAGCTGAAGGTATTATACAGTAGTAGTAGTAGTACAGTATATAAAGTACTACTGCACTATTTACTGTGCACATTCTTTACTTCAGTAAGTAACAACGATAGAACACCATACAGTATTAACCCTTTCACTACCACACTACCAAATGGTTAACCCTTTCACTGCGACAATACAGAAGGTTAACCCTTTCACGGCCACACGACAACGGGTTAACCCTTTTACAACCACACTACAGAAGGTTAACTTTCTGTAGTGTGGTAGTGAAAGGGTTCAAGCATTTTGTTTATATGAAAGAGTGAGGGTATGATGATGCTATGGATACTCATTTTATTTTATATTTTATTCCTCTCATCAGATCAGAAACACCAGAATCGAGGTGCTAGAGGAGGAAATTATGTGTTTGAAAGATAACATCCTGGACCATAACCAGAAGAACCAATCTCTGGAGGAAATTCTGGCCCGCTACAAGTTGGAGCTCAACCAGTCTAAAGATCAGCTCATTTCAATGGAGGAAATTAAAAACACCACAGTCATTCAGGTCAATGCTACCAAGGAGAATCTGGACTGCACTACCATCCAGCTGAAGGATCTAAACGATACGCTGACCCGCATCACCTATCAGCTGGATGAAGAGAAGAGGAAGAGGAGGTTGGCAGAGGAACGTTACACTAGTCAGCAGGAAGAGTACGAAGCGACTGTCCGCCGGAGGCAGAAGGAGCTTGAAGAGCTGAACTGGACCAAGCTTGACCTTGAGAAGGCTGTGAAGGACAAGGAGCGGGAGCTGGAGAGGCTGAATATGCTGCTGGAGGAGGAGGTGGCACGTCGGCGAGGGGTCGAGGCAGAAGTCTCAAAGGTAAGAACGCAGTACAGCCAAGAGATTAATCAAATTAAGCAGACCCACGAGACAGAGATCCACGTGACTAAGACCACAGTGCTGAAGGCCACGCAGCAGAGAGAAGAAGACACGGCAGGACTCCGACAGCACTGTGACAGACTATCTCTTGAGAAGAGGGATCTCGAGGAGGAGCTAAGGAGGCTTAGGCTGTCCATCAGCCAGACAGAGGAGCAGAAGAGCAGGGCAGTGGAGGAGGCCCACCAGCAGAGGGCCTCTGTTACTGAAGAGACCAGGAGGTGCAGTGAGCTGGAGGTGCAGCTGAGGACCATAGTCCAGCAGAAAGAAGAGAATGAGCTCAGACTGAAAGAGGCTGCCAAGAGCAGCCAGGAGAAGACCAGGCAGATCAGCCTGCTCACACACAACCTGGAGGACGAGGGGAAGAGGAGGAAAGCTCTAGATATAGAGATCAGTCATCTGAAACAGGCCCAGACAGAGCTGCTAAACAAAAATGCCTCCTCTCAGGAAGTCATCAACGAGCTCAAAGTCTCTAACCAGAAGATAAGTGTCATCAGAGTGGAGCTGGAGAAACAGACCGGCGAGAGGAGCAAAGCTGAGCAGAACGCTGCCAGGCTACAGAGCCGTATCCGAGAGCTGCAAAGCTCACTGGATGGTGCGGAAACTGAACTGGAGAAGCAAAAGAGGGCCTCCCAGGACGAGTTCACACGCAGAAAGAGGATAGAGGCTGAGCTGGAAAAGATGACCCAGACCTGCAGAGAGTACACCACCACTATCACCACTCTGAGATCTGTGCAGGAAGATGTGTCTACTTCTGGGAGGAAGCATGAGCAGGACCTCAAGGCCCTTAGGGAGGCCCTGGATAAGAGCCTGAAGGACCATAAGGCCACCGCACAACAACTGAACCAGGTGACTGCTGAGCTGAAGGCACTGAAGCAGCAGCTCATGCAGGAGCAGGGCCGTGTCCGCGAGGTCAACCTGCGTAATGAGAGCCTGTATAAGACCATTGAAGAGAAGAGTCGCCTGTTGAATGACAACACCACAGAGATTGAGAAGCTGCAGACTCTGACACAGAACCTGACCAAAGAGAGGCTGAGGCTGGAGGAAGAGCTGAGGGCAATGAGGCAGGAGAGAGATGAGCTGAAGCTGAGTAGAGACAATGTAGATGGAGAGAGCGCAACTCAGATCTCAGCCTTGCATGTCCAACTCCAGAGCAGCAGCAAGAGGACTCTGGAGCTCCAATCACTCATCAATGACCTGACCAAGGAGCGGGAAAAGCTCATGTCGGAAATAGACAAAATCCAAAAGCAATCCTTTGAGGTATTTCCGGATGCGTTGAAGAGGCCACTACAAATAATCTAACCTGATTTAGCATTCTTGCCGCCGTCGCATGGGAAAATAAATCACTCACTCCTGTCATGCTTTTCATGGTCATGTCCTGAAAATGATTTTAATTTTAGGCTTTTGCATGAATAATTAGCTTGAATTGCAATTGCTTAAATACAATTATGCATTTCATATACCACTGCACTTTACACATGTAACTGAATGCTTACCCAAGTTAAGCATGCATACTCACTTTATGTATCACTACATCATTCTAATTCGAATTAACACAATGTACATATCTTTATGTACATTATTATGTGTGATATGTATCCTCGAGGGTAAGTTCAGAATGTTGGACCCATAGCCGTATTTCCTACTTACCAATGGTGTTGTCGATCCATAGAGTCCCCTCTCAGCACAATCCATTCAGATTCAGATTCCTTTATTTAGCCATTTGTTTAAACACATGTAATTGTTGCAGCATTACAGTGTATGAATTATTCCTTCTTTTTTTCACAATAAGAATAACAACAACAATAACAACAACAACAGACACAGCTGTTCTCCATACTGGATATCCGCAGCTCCTGCTTGTTAGCCACAAAATCAGTGCAAAGTCAATGCGCCCATGCTGCAGTCTGTACATGCCCTGGAAGAAATGCTGAAACCTACTTTGGGTGCACCGTGGGGTGGGTTTCAGCATTTATTTCAGGGCATGTACAGACTGGAGCATGGCCCCATTGATTTTGCATTGGTTTTGTGGCTAACTAACCGGAGCTGAGGGTATACAGTATGAAGAACTGCATGGATTGTGCTGAGAAAGGACAACATTGGTTGACAACATCATTGGTAAATGGGAAATAAAAATAAAGATTCTGAACTTACCCTTTAACTTATCACTGGATCCATGTTCTTACTAATGACATATGACTGGAGGACTGCCTTTTCTACTTATCTCAATATTAGTGATTTGTGATATAACAACTAATTGTGGAAATATTGTTTACTAATGTACAAAAAACACATAGTACAAACATATTTTATTGAGCACACAACAGCAAATAAATCTGCATTCATCCTAATTTGTTGCATTTTATTTGGCTTTATAATGAGCATTTGATTAATGTGTCACATATTTATCTGTTACTCTTTATGTCTCCCCAGACCTCTGTGATGGTGCAGGAGTCCCAGACCCACTACACAGAATTACGACTGGAGAAGGACAGCTTGCTGACCAAGATCAAACAGTTTGAGCAGGACAAGAACCGCAGTATGCGCCTGGAAGATGAGCTCAACCGCATCAAGCTCTCCCTGGAGACAGAGCTACGCAACAAGCTACGTCTACAGGACGAGAAGGACACCGTCCGCAAGGATTTCACCTACTTGAAGAGCCAGTATGAGCTGAAAGAGGGCCAGATAAGGCAGCGTGACTCAGACAAGGACAAGGCTGATCAAGAGAGAAGGTCCCTGAAGAGTGAAGTGGAGAGGCTGATGACGGAGCTGAGGAGTGTAGAGGAGAGGTACAAGAGCCGGCTGCTGAGCTCTGAGAAGGATGTGTCGGACCTGGCTCTGAAGAGAGATGCCCTGGAGAGAGAGCTGAGGAGGCTGCAGCAGAGGCCAGACACTCTAAACAAGCACATCCAGACAGAGGAGAGGATCCCAACAGTTGACCCTTCTAAACTGTTGTTTGACGGGGTGCGTCGCAAGGTAACAGCCCACCAGCTCTGTGACTGTGGCATCATCAGCAAAGCCACTCTAGAGCAGCTCCTGAAGGGTAAGAAGTCAGTGGACGAGGTGGCTGTGGATATTCAGCTTAGTCTAAAAGGTACTGGCATAATTGCTGGCATGACCGGAGGTTCAACTGGCAAGATGCCTTTCACTGAGGCCAGAAACAAGGACCTCATCAGCCCAGAGAGTGCTCTCATGCTGCTGGAAGCCCAAGCTGCAACTGGCCATATCATGGACCCCACATTCAATGAGAAGATGCCTGTAGATACTGCCTGTTCCAGAGGGATTGTAAACACAGAAGATAGAGACAAATTGATGACAGCCGAAGCAGCCAGCACAGGCTTCAAAGATCCATACACTGGTAAAGTGCTGTCTGTGGGTCAGGCCATGAAACAGGGTCGTGTAAACAAGGAGACAGCCCTCCGCTTGCTCCAGGCTCAAGAGTCTGTTGGAGGTATCCTGGACCCTGTGTTGAGTGTCTTCCTACCTAAAGATCTGGCCTTGGACCGCAACCTTATTGATGAAGATCTCTACAGGGCTCTGAACAAGAAACCTACCTGTTACCTAGATCCAGCCACAGGTGAGAAGATCAGCTACTGTGACCTGAAGATGAAATGTAGAGTGGAGACTGTCTCTGGCTTGCTCCTCTTCCCTGGCCTAGAAAAGCCCATGACTGTAAAGGGCATCCGTGGTGAGGTCTCCATTACAGACCTGATCGACTCCAATCTGCTGGATGAGAGTGACTTGCAGAAAATTAACCAGGGCAAGCTCACTTCCAAAGACATTGAGGACAAGCTCAAGTCCTATCTGTATGGCTCCACCTGTATTGCAGGAATCTATGATGAGGCCAACGACCGAACCATGTCCTTCTACCAGGCGATGAAGGAAGGCCTCCTCATGAGAGGGACCACCCTGGAGCTCCTGGAGGCCCAAGCGGCCTCAGGCTTCATGATTGATCCAGTCAACAATATATTCCTGACTGTGGATGAGGCCACAAAGAGAAACTTGGTGGGTAAAGAGTTCAAGAATAAGCTGTTGTCTGCTGAGAAGGCTGTCATTGGATACAGAGACCCACACAACGGAAAGACCATCTCGCTTTTCCAGGCCATTGAGAAAGATCTGATTGAGAAAGGCCATGGAATCCGTTTGTTGGAAGCCCAAATAGCCAGTGGCGGAATAATTGACCCTAAAGAGAACCATCGTATTGATGTGGATGTAGCCTACAAAAGGGGCTACTTTGATAAGGAGATGAATGAGACCCTGGCATATGACGGTGATGATACTAAAGGCTTCTTCGACCCCAACACTAAGGAGAACCTGACATATATTCAGCTGAAGGAGAGGTGCATCACAGATCCCAGGACAGGCCTGGTGATCCTGCCCCTGTTAGACAAGAATAAGAAGTCCCAGAAGGTTGAGCAGACCTGTACCAATGTCCTCCGAAAGAGGCGGGTGGTGATCGTTGACCCCGACACCCAGCTGGAGATGTCGGTGAGGGAGGCCTACCACCGGGAGCTAATCGACTACGACACCTTCCTAGACCTGTCGGAGCAGGAGTGTGAGTGGGAGGAGATAACTGTCAAAGGATCAGATGGCTCTGAACGTCTGGTAGTTGTAGACAGGAGGACGGGAATCCAGTACGACATCCAGGACTGTCTGGACCGTGGCGTCATTGACCAGAGCAACTTGGAGCAGTACCGTACTGGGAAAGTAACCTTGCCCCAGTTCGCCGATCTCATTAAAGGCAAGACCAGCAGCACTGACTTGACAATCACATCCTGCAGTGTTGAGGATGTATTTACCTGTAGCAGCCCCACCCTGGCTGCCCCATCCTCCCCCACCGTCCGCAAGCGCCTCAACAGCATCTCCATCACCCTCTCTCCCCCTGAGACATTTGATGACCAGAGTCCCGTGGCAGCCATCTTTGACACAGAGACCTTGGAGAAGGTAACCATCCCGGAGGGGCTCAGAAGAGGAATAGTTGATACTATTACAGCCCAGAGGCTGCTGGAGGCCCAGGCCTGCACGGGAGGCATCATCAACCCGGCCAGCGGACAGAGACTGTCCCTTCAGGATGCCGTTGACCAGTGCATCATCGACAACGACATGGCTTCAAAGCTGAAACCCGCTCAGAAAGCCTACGTTGGCTTTGAGGACATGAAGACCAAGAGAAAGATGTCAGCGGCGGAGGCTGTCAAAGAGAAATGGCTGCCTTACGAGGCAGGCCAGAGGTTCATGGAGTATCAGTACCTGACGGGGGGGCTACTGGAGCCCGGCATGGGACGGAGAACCACTATTGAGGAGGCCATCCGTAGGGGCTGGCTGGATGGCAGAGCAGCCCAGAAACTTCAGGATCCTCGGAGCCACCAAAAGAATCTCACCTGTCCCAAAACCAAGCTGAAGATCTCCTACAAGCAGGCCATGGACAGCTGCATGGTGGAGGAAAGTAACGGCATGAAGATGCTGCAAGCCTCCTCCATGTCCACCAAGGGCATCAGCAGCCCTTACAATGTTTCTAATCCAGGCTCTCGCTCCGGGTCGAGGGCTGGCTCTCTGGCTAGCTCAAGGAGTGGATCCCGTAGAGGCAGCGTAGACTACTCTTCTTCTGTCGCTTACAGCTTCTCTTCCAACACGACCACTTCCAGCACTACGAATTTTAGCACTAACTCCCTTTCTTAATACAAATGATACAGAAAGAAGAAGAAAACAGGGTCAGGCAAATTAGTAATAGTTCCAAAGTGATGTGCTATATTGTTTTTCATAGATTTGTTTAGCTTATAGGCTTTTCACTAACTGATATTGGGAATAAAGGTCGGGTAAATTTAGCAATATTTAATTAATATAGTTTTGCTATTGTACTGTTGTATTGTATGTACTAATTCATTTAATTGGTTTGATCTTTTAAAATTGTGGGTGATTTTGGTTTTGGAATATCCAAAGACACCAAAATACTGTGCTTTTATCCAGAATATACATAATTTTAATGGATTTTTAACTACATTTTTAAGCTGTTTGCGTGTATAATTTGTCACTGTGCTTATTCATTTTAATCTTCAAAATCCCACTCGCATCCATTTTACTGTTGTATTTTTCCCATCACTTGTAGTTTAACTGATTTTGTAGCAATCCTTTGAAAGAGATCATTTTTGTATCTTGCAATTATGCTAGTCTGGTTTATGCTGAGTTGATATGAAAATACCTGTTAGCAATAGGCTATGTAAACAAATGTTTTTCTTTTATCGTGTGACAAATAAATAAAGTTTTAATTACAGCATATTTGACTGTTTCTTTTATTTTTCTCAATTTAAAAAACGGTGTTGCATAATGAGAGATTATTAGTTTGTAGCTGCCAAACGTAAGAAGTAACATCCAAGTTAAATTTGAGAAATGATTCAAAACTTAAAAGATTACATATAATTTACATTTTATATGAATAAACGGGTAGCAGCAAGTTCAGAGTGCCCATTGGGCCCAAGAGGCAAAGCAGTCTTACTCTTACTCCACTAGAGGGCAAACTCAGCTAAATAATGTGATCTACATCTTCTCCTATATGGTGCTAATTGCCATTGCCACACATGTCAAGCTTAAGCTACCCACTTTGAAAATGGAGCTTATTATTTGCATGATCGAGAATTCAGTTATTTTCATGAATGTGCTTATCAGGGTTATAGTTTTGATTATTTTGCATTAGTATTTATTTTTCTTTCATTTTTCATTTATGCTTTCAATTCAGTTTACTTTCCCAGAGTGGGTTTGCTAGTTTCAGTATTATTATTATTTATAATATGGTGGGTCATTGTCTTGGGCAAGATTTAAGAAGTTCAGAAGTTAGTGTATAATACAAACATCACTTTATGAAGGCAATTGACTCACAGTTGTGTAGACATCCCAGTCTCAGTGAACATAATGCATCCTCATGCTTTCTGTGTTGACACATTTTACCAAATGTACAAGATGTGTGTATATTTTTTACTAAAATGTTTTTTTAGTAGTGTAGTTTTAGTTCTTAGTTTCGTTTCAGTTAACGATAATAACATTGGTGCATATCACCACAGAATGTGACATGTATTATGCTAGTCTTTTGTTTGCAGTGCAGTTTGTTGAACTGCTAATGGGCCTAGGGGTAGCACTTCCAGGACACAATGATTGTCAATAGCCAATCTTAGAACAATGGCATGGTTTGGACAGAATAAATCATTATGCAGGTCATTCTTTCTGATCAAGGTAATTTGAGTTATGTAACACTACCTCCACTTGTCTCCACTTCCAAGCAACTAATAAAATGCCAGAGGCCTATTTACATTTGATAAGTATTAAAACGTTTTGGGGATTTACAAATGGCTAGGTCCTGTGTTGTCACACATACTCATTACATGTTAGGTTATAGGCCGTACTTACCTCAGTGAGTGACCATAAATCATATGACTTGGTGTGAAAAGCTGTGATTTAGTTGGTAGGCTATTATGTCCTTCAATGCGTAAGAGCTTGTTCTGATTTAAAAAATGTCCTCCAGATGTATTTTAAACCCTTAAAAATGTTTCTATATTGAATAACAATTTGTATGTGTTTCCCCCCGCCAAATTGTTCAATAAACAACTGAAATGGCATCTTTGAACCTTTACCCTCATTGCACATTGCATTCTACAGACTGCTAAAAATGTGCACATTGCTCATTGCACATCACACAAAAAAAAATTGGAACTGTACATAGCTATTTTGTTATTCAATTTCATACATCCTGATCTGCAATGCACACTTTTTAGAACTGTATAGTAATCTTTATTTTAGTCATCTTATTTTATTCTATGCTAAATGTATTGTATTGCACTGCACACTTTTTAGAACTGTATAGTGATCTTTATTTTAGTCATCTTATTTTATTCTATGCAAAATAAAAATTATTGTATTTTTATTATTGGAAGCTGCTATAGTCTACCAGGAATTCCAAGTCGGCACTTTTTCAAGACATGACACTAGCAGTCTGTGTGAGCTGAAGCTAAAGGTGTAAAGTTGCCACATATTGGACCATGATGAGAGTGACATCACACATGCAACTCAGATTTCAGGGAAGTAGAGAGAAGCTCTCCCTCTCCCTGGGAAGTACTATGAAAAAAGTTCTGCACAAATAACAATCCGTATCAATCAGTCATGCCTCAGAGAGGAGAAGAAAACACATTTGGGGATCTCTAAAGGATGAGGCCAGGGTAATTACATTTTTTATTATTGTCTTATTGCCTACAAAAAGACCAAAACCTACAATGCATTTCTCCTAGCTGCTTACAAGTATGGTCCATCTTGCCAACATAAGATTATAGCTCATATCCAGAAGTCAGAGTAAAAAAGGGTTAAAACAAGTCACAGATTCGCACTGTTGCTTTGGTCAGCATAATTCATTGTTGCGAACACTGGCATTGTACTTTTCCCTGACTGACCCCAAGTGTAATGTGTAGTGTGCCTGCTTGGGGACTATGCTGTTCTGTATACTACTGTACATCGAACTATGTTGACAATATGAAAACAATTAAATGACTATGGCCTGTCATTTTCGCAGTGATCTTTGGAATTATTTGTGATAACTAAACTATGCATGCATAAACCAAGTTACTGAAAGAGTCGTGTTAAAAGCCTAATGGAGAGACGTTTTTGTTAACAGAGTCAGCTATGGAGCGACAATAATATGTTCATGACGACAAGGTTTCTCTCTTTAGCCTTTGGCGTGGTTTATTTCACATTGCACCCAACAGTACACATGAGACCTTCTCTTGTGAGGGCGACGGAGGAAGAGAAAGAGGGGGGAGGTAACATCTCGTTTTAACCTCTTACCTGGCGTCAGCTTCAATAGCTACGCCTATAGCGCCCTCTTGTGGAAACAGTTAGACAGTTACATGCAATCATACATAACATCTAACTTCAACACTCCCACTTATGGTTGTCTTGTATACTGTACAACTCGTTCAAAAACAAATTTCAAATAAAATAATACAGTTCAGAACATCAAAAGAATATGGCAGTCAATATTACATAACAGGCAATATTTACACACCAAACATGACCTCTGCAAATCTTCTCAATTTCAGTTTGGAGACAGGCTTTGTCATAGCGTCTGCTACCATGTCGTCTGTAGGACAATAAACAAGTGTGGTGACTCACTTATCACGCACAATTGGTGCAGACATTCACTGGACTTGAGGAGCGGAGGAGTGCTCCTTTAAGCCTGGGGATTCTGGGAACGGGGTGGGTATTTGGTGACCTATATTATGTCACCTGTCAGCTGTCAGCTGGCTGCTGTCACTTTCAAGTAGTAACGTTAAACGTCTCTGCACTCTGTTGGATGTATGTAATTTATGTTGGGAAGTAAAAGGAAAGACTCGACTACCGTCTCCCGTTTCATCCTTTCTTGCGATCCCACATTGGTGACCTGAAGTACGTGAGTACGTGCGGAGGCAGCAGGCTGCTATTTATTAAGGACACCTTATATGGCCGGCGACTACTAGTCGACTCGGGTGCGCAACGAAGCATCCTGCCTGCTACAGCTGTGGACACTATGGCTGGGGGCCACGGTCCCCCCATGAACACTGCTAATGGCACACCTATACGTACCTACGGAACCCGGTATGTAGAGGTGTGTTTTGGCGGGCGCCGTTTCGGGTGGGAGTTTGTCATGGCCGCTGTGTCAGTTCCTCTCCTCGGCGCGGACTTCCTGTGTGCGTTTAGGCTGCTAGTGGACATTACAAACTGTCGCCTAATCAATGCTGTCTCCTTCGCTACCTACCCGTGCACGCTGGGAGGGCCAGGGACACTAGGTCTGTCCAACATGCTTGCTGCTGGGGATGTATATCAGCGCCTCCTAGCGGAGTTCCTTACCCTCACCACGCCTACATTTTCCTCAGCAGTCGCTAAGCATGGCGTGGAGCACTATATAGCCACTGTCGGTCCCCCGGTCTATGCACGCGCTCGGCACCTTGACCCAGCTAAGCTCTCCATTGCCAGGGAGGAATTTGCAACCATGGAACGCCTTGGAATTGTGCGCCGTTCGGACAGTCCGTGGGCCTCCCCCCTGCATATGGTCTCACTAAGGCTGATGGTGGCGATTTCCGACGCCCAAACAACGCCACGACCCCGGACCGGTACCCCGTCCCGCATATACAGGACTTCTCCGCCCACCTGGCGGGGACCACCATCTTTTCCAAGGTGGACTTGATGCGGGGATACCACCAGGTACCAGTTCACCCACGGGACGTTCCCAAGACGGCGGTCATCACTCCTTTTGGCCTGTTCGAGTTTCTGCGGATGCCCTTTGGCCTCAAGGGGGCGGCACAGACTTTCCAGCGACTGATGGACTCGGTGCTGCGGGATATGGCATTCATGTTCGTATACTTGGACAACATTCTCGTAGCCAGCACGTCTGCAGAGGAGCACCTGACACATCTCAGGCAGTTGTTTGAGCGGCTCAGTGCACATGGGCTCATTGTTAACCCCGCCAAGTGCCAGTTCGGCCGGTCGTCTATTGATTTCCTCAGGCACAGGGTCTCAGCAGAGGGAGCTGTTCCGCTCCCTGCCAGGGTGGACGCCGTTGCCAGCTTTCCACGCCCCCGCACCGTGAAGTCCCTGCAGGAGTTCCTAGGCATGGTGAACTTCTACAACAGGTTCATTCCCCGTGCTGCTCACCTCATGCGCCCCTTGTATGAGGCCCTGCGTGGTAAGGACCCCAAGGCCGAGGTGGACTGGTCCCCGTTTACTGACGACGCTTTTTTGGGCGCTAAAACTGCACTGGCCAATGCCGCATTACTGGCACACCCATTTCCTACCGCCCCTATCGCCCTCACAACTGACGCCTCAGACTACGCAGTGGGGGCAGTGTTCGAACAGTGGGTGGGGGGGGGCTGGCAACCGCTTGCTTTCTTCAGTCGCCAGCTGCGGGACAATGAAAGAAAGTACAGCACCTTTGACCGGGAGCTCCTAGGCCTCTTCCTGGCCATCAGGCACTTCAGATTCCTGCTGGAGGGCCGACGGTTTACTGCCTTTGTGGACCACAAGCCACTCACCTTCGCCATGGCCAAGGCCACCGAGCCGTGGTCAGGGCGCCAGCAGCGCCAACTCTCCGCCATCTCCGAGTTTACCACGGACTTACGGCATGTCGCAGGTAAGGACAACTACGTCGCTGACTGCCTCTCCCGGACGGTGGTGGGGCCGTCCACTTGGGACTGGACTACGCTGCCATGGCTGCCGACCAGGCCACTGACAAGGACATGCAGGCCTACCGAACAGCCGACACTGGCCTAAGGTTAGAGGATGTGCAGTTTGGTATTGCCAACACCACGCTCCTCTGCGACGTCTCCACCGGTCAGCCCCGTCCGATGGTTCCCGCTGGCTGGCGGCGGCAGGTATTCGAAGCCATCCATGGCCTGTCGCACCCGGGGGTGAAGGCGTCAACTAGGCTGGTCAGTGCTAAATTCGTCTGGCATGGCCTCAGGAAGGACATCACAGCCTGGGTCGGCTCCTGCGTGGCGTGCCAGCGTGCAAAGATACACGTCACACCAAAGCCCCCTTGGCACCGTTTCTCGTGCCGGAGAGGCGCTTTGACCATGTCAATGTGGACCTGGTGGGTCCCCTGCCCCCCTCCCACGGGTTCACTCACCTCCTCACCATGGTGGACAGAACCACTAGGTGGCCGGAGGTGGTCCCGCTGGCATCGACCACATCCGCCGAGGTGGCCCGGGCATTCATTGGGTCCTGGGTAGCCCGTTTTGGCACACCATCTGATCTCACATCCGACCGGGCCCACAGTTTACGTCCGGGCTCTGGACTGCAGTCGCAGAGGGCCTGGGAGTGAAGCTCCACCGCACCACAGCCTACAACCCACAGGGCAACGGCTTGTGTGAACGGTTTCACCGATCTATGAAGGCTGCTCTGCGGGCCAGCCTTACGGACGGCAACTGGGTCGACCGGCTTCCCTGGGTCATGCTTGGCCTGCGCTCCGCCCCCAAAGAAGACCTGCAGGCCTCGGCTGCTGAGCTGGTGTACGGACAGCCGCTGCAAGTCCCTGGGGAGTTCCTCCCGGATGCCGAGGCTCCCTGGTCGGTCACCTCATCTCGGACTGTGCTCAGGGATGGCGCCGGTGCTTTCACCCCAGTCCCAACTTCCCAGCACTGCCTCCCGCAGTCCTACATGCCTAGGGATCTGCAGTCAGCCAGGTATGTTTTCATTCGCCATGACAGCCACCGTACTCCTCTGCAGCCCCCTTACGACGGCCCTTTTCACGTCCTGGAGGCGGGGCCTAAGAACTTCATGGTGGACATTGGAGGAAGGTCAGAGCGGGTATCGACCGGCTCAAGCCTGCCCATTTGGACCTAGACAGGCCAGTTGAACTGGCCCAACCCCTGCGGCGTGGACGACCCCCTGCCCGGCCCCTGCCAACTGCTTTTCCCTCTCGTCACCTCATATCTCCTGAATCCCCCCCACACGCCCCAATCCCCACCTCTAGTCGTTTTGGGCGCCTGATCCGCCCCCCGCCTCGTTGACTGTGGATGATCTTTTGGGGGGTTATTGTGAATTCTGGGGGGGCCTGTGAGGTGACTCACTTATCACGCACAATTGGTGCAGACATTCACTGGACTTGAGGAGCGGAGGAGTGCTCCTTTAAGCCTGGGGATTCTGGGAACAGGGTGGGTATTTGGTGACCTATATTATGTCACCTGTCAGCTGTCAGCTGGCTGCTGTCACTTTCAAGTAGTAACGTTAAACATCTCTGCACTCTGTTGGATGTATGTTATTTATGTTGGGAAGTAAAAGGAAAGACTCGACTACCGTCTCCCGTTTCATCCTTTCTTGCGATCCCACAGTGTCATCCTTTCTTCCCTGATGACAGATCTGATGAAATTATATTTTATATCCACATGTTTACACCTCTGTCGGCACACAGGGTTTCTAGCAATTGCAATGGTTTCCTGGTTGTCTTCATAAACAACAGTTTTCTTATATACATAGGTATCCATTCCTTCGAGCAGTTGTTCTAGATAAATACATTCCTGTATTGTCATAGCTAGAGCCATGTATTCGGCTTCACAAGTTGACAGTGCCACTGTGGGCTGTTTCTTTGTTTTCCACGAAACCAGTGAGCTGTTTGTGTTCAAACTCACACAATACCCTGTGGTACTTCTTCTGTCTGTGGCGTCTGCTGCCCAATCTGCATGACTGTAGGCTTTAAGCCCTAAGCCCTCGCTGCTCTTTCTGAATCAAAGCTGTTTATCTGCTGTACCTTTGAGATAACGAAAAACATGTTTTGCTGTAATCCAGTGCTCCTCTGTGGGGTCAGCAAAATGCTGTGACAATTTACTCACTACAAAACATAGGTCAGGGCGAGTACATGTTGTCAAATAAATGAGGCTACCTACAGCTTCCCTGTACATTTTTACATCTGTCAATTTCTGAGCATCCTCTTGGTAGTCTAGCTTTTGATCACATGGTGTTTCCCTTGTCCTACATTCTTGCATGTCAAAACATTTCAGGATCTTCTCCACATATCTCTTCTGGGATCTTTTTACACAATTGGCAGACTGTTCGAAGTCCATGCCTAGAAAATGTTTTAACCTACCCAGGTCTTTCATTTTGAATCTGGTGGAGAGCATACTTTTCACCTGCTCTAGGTTTCTAGTGTTGTCCGCTGCGATGATCAAATCATCCACTTCTGTATTTAAACATTGATCCTCTTCTGTATTTAAACATTGATCCACTTCTGTATTTAAACATTGATCCACTTCTGTATTTAAACATGGAATCCACTTCTGTAATTTGGGTTTTTCTAGCTTACACACTAGCTTCTCTCTTTTCTCCTCGTAGCCTTTAGCTACAAACCTGGCTTTGTACTTGTCGTGGCCTTCAATACCCTCTTTGATTGAGTACACCCATTTTCCTCCCACTGTCTGTCTGCCCTCTGGTAACTTGGTTAGAGTAAAGGTGTGGTTGTCCTCTAGGGACCTCATCTCCTCATCCATTGCTCTCTCCCATTTCCTTGATTCAGGGGACACCATCGCCTCTTTAAAGATCTGAGGTACTCCACTCACTACTCTGTAGCAGTAATCAATGCTAGTAAGTGTACTGTCATCCTCGTCACTTTCTCTCTGGGCATAGTCTTTCAGATACTTTGGGCGTTTGTGTTCCCATGAGGGATACCTCCCACTGCATGAGGCACGTGACGTCACCCTCGGGTGCTCCTCGTCATCATCCTCTGGGGGTTGTTGACTGTCTGTCTGCACGACTGTGCTCAGTACACTAGGCTGAGGTGTCTCTGTTTCTTCACACCTTACTCTGGAGTCCAGCTCTGGCTCCTCTGTCTGTGTCTCGTTCTCACATGTTGTCTTTGTGACAAATTTGACTAGCCTGTGTTTTTGCACTTTCCCTTTACCGGGATAATAGACTAGAAAAGCGGGGCTTCCTTTGTCGTGCCCTACAAAGAGTCCTTTTTCACATCTGGACTCGAGCTTTCCTCTGTCCTGCTGGTAAGCGTAACACACTGATCCAAATTTGTGCATTCTGTCCAGATTACACTTCTTTCCTGTCAGTGCTGTATGGTGGTGCCCTTGTGCTTATTAAAACATCTGTTTCTGGTGTAAGCGGCTTCTTGTACCGCATAATGCCATAGACTCTTAGGTAAGTTACCATCTATTAGCTTACACCTAGCCATTTTGAAAAGAGTACGTCGTTCCTTCTCTGCCACCCCGTTCTGGTGCGGGAGTACGGACATGACGTCTCGTGTCTTATCTTGTTCCTTCTCAACAGTGATTGGAACTCTCTATTTCTGAACTCGGTTCCGTTGTCGGACCTCAAGCATCTTATGTTGCCATAAGGGGCTACATCTGCAAGGAATTTTTCCTTGGCCTGGAGTGTGTCACTCTTTGCTTTGAGAAAGTAAACAAACACTGCCCCTGTACACACATCTGTAAAATACTGTACATATTTAAAGCCACCTATGGACTCGTTGCTTACTGGACCGGCTGCGTCTATGCCAAATACAACGCAGTTCGGTTTCCGGGTTCCTCTGATTGGCCACTAAGCCCACGTGACCGCCAGGGGCGGATTTAGGATTATAGTAGATCCGGGGCTTAGCCCAGACAGATGCCCCCCTTAATTCTTTTTTTCTTTTTTTTTTCTTTTTTTTTAAATTTATTTATATTTTTTTTTTGCAGGCAAGGGGTGGCAGATTTTTTTTAAATTTAATTAACCTGTACGTGCAATTTCCTGCAATATAGAGCCTTCAATCTTGACCAATAAAGCTGCTCTTTTCACTATAAAACTCAGTTAACCATAACGTAGTTATGGTTAGATTTATATATTGGGGGGGGATATATCATATTTTTCATATGATCAAAAAGTGGTGGAGCAAGAGCATACCTTTGCTCCCCCAAGTTCAATAGTGGGAGAGCAGAGATGCTCCGAATGCTCTTATGGCCAGACGTCTATGATTCACTGATACAAAGTAAAATAGTGCAGTGCAATAAAATAGTTAGTAAATAGAATAAAATAATGCAATAGTGCATTGCAATAAAATAGTTATCATCGTATTTTTTCGGGAGGCCGGTAAGGAGTGCATTACAGTAGTCGAGCATGGATCTGGTTTTCAGCGTCCTTTTGATTTATAAATGGCCGTACTTTAGCTATGTTTCTAAGGTGGAAGAATTAAGTTTTTGTCAACTTGTTGATTGTGATTTAAAGCTTAGGTCTGAGTCTACCATGACACCAAGACTTAACTCACTCAAATACAGTTAGCAGCTGGATAGACCACAGATGGAAATTAGCTTCTGCTAAATCTGGTGCAAACATATTTTCATGTAACAATGATGAATTGTCAAAAAAAAAAAATAATAAAAAAAAATAATAATAATAATTTATTTTATTTTTTATTTTATTCTTTTTAAATAGATTCGGGGCTTTTCAGAAAACATTCGGGGCTTGAGCCCCAGTAGCCACCCCCTAGCTCCGCCCCTGGTGACCGCGTGCTAGCAAGCCCCCCTTATCGCCCACTGCCGCGCTGTGAAGCGGAAGAGCCAGCGGGGCGACGCGAGGCGGTGGTTTCGCCGCTGACTCGGTCCAGCTCCAGCAGCAGCGGCCGTCTTCTCTCCGAGGCGGCTCGTTCTTATTAATCCCCCATTGTTCAGGTTGACATGGTCGCACAAACACCTGTTGGAGGAGTAGTGGGGGAGAAATTAATGAATGAATGAATGAAAACTTTATTTAACAGATTGCAGAATGGGTACAATACAGTACGGTGCAATACACACAATTGTTATGCAGACCAGAGAAAGACGTTTGTCTTGTTTACATCATGTTAATGTCATGTATGTTGTGTATGTCATAAATGTCGATATGAATTGAAAATGGGGGACCCTGATGTAAACTAGACAAAAACGTCTTTCTCTGGTCTGCATCCCCTTAACAATTGTGTGTATTGCACCGACTGTATTGTACCCATTCTGCAATCTGTTAAATAAAGTTTTCATTCATTCATTCATTCATTTCTCCCCCACTACTCCTCCAACAGGTGTTTGTGCGACCATGTCGACCTGCACAATGGGGGATTAATAAGAACGAGCCGCCTCGGAGAGAAGACGGCCGCTGCTGCTGGACCGAGTCAGCGGCGAAACCACCGCCTCGCGTCGCCCCGCTGGCTCTTCACAGCGCGGCAGTGGGCGATAAGGGGGGCGTGCTAGCGCACAGTCACGAGGGCTTAGTGGCCAATCAGAGGAACCCGGAAACCGAACTGCGTTGTATTTGGCATAGACGCGGACCGGCTAGATCTGTGTTAACTAGCTCAAGTGGTACCTTTACTTTTTCTGTGGGACTTCTGTTTCTTGATTGAGTGAACTTCCCCTTTATGCACACTTCACATTCTTTGTCAGGTCTACGCTTTTCACCTTTAATGTGCATGCCTTCTGTCACTGCTTGCAGTTTCAGTAAATCCTCGTAATTACAATGACCCATGATGCCATGTGTTATGTGGGGGTATGTTTGTGCCCTGATCAGGCGCTCCTAATGTGAGTCGTCATGTCTAGATGTAGTCCTCTGTCATGGTGTGTAGTCCCTATTGTTTTCCCCCAGGTGTACCCAATTACCATTACCCCAGGTGTGTGTTGTCTCGTCATTCCCTTGTGTATAAGTAGTCTGTCATCCCTTCCGTCTGGTGCTGATCCTGTCTGTATAGTTCTGTGTTTGTCTGTTTATTATTTGATGTTCATTTTCTATTACAAAACCATGGTAATTATAAATTAAATATTCTTTATTTAGATACTTTGGCTGCCGTCTCTTTATTATGTAGCATTGACCAGATAACGAGCCTTCCTGTAGTCAATGGTTACGTAATATGGGGGCTCGGCCAAACGACTCGGAGCAAACATTTGGTGGTGGCCGCTGGGCTGGATCCACACTGTGAGGTATGGTTGACATTGTCGTGTGTGTGACCCATGTTTTAGACCCCCTTGGCAAATACTTCTCCAATAGGGAGCGTTCTCAACCAGCTAGGGCAGTCAGACCATTTTATATATGGTGCCTTCCATCGCCTGGGGACACACCACATGCGGTCGGGGTATTAGAAGGACCCTGTCAGGCTCCTCCTAGGCCGGCGTGTGTATAGTGTTTACTTATATAGGGGTGCTATAGTGAGGGTTGAGAACGTTTGGGGATGGGTTTGGTTTATTTTTTGGACACATGACAGTGGTTGATCTGCGAATATCTCTAGGTGCGGAGGCGTTAGGCGGTCATGCCAGTGCTCGCTTATATATTTTTTTTACATACAGTACCAGTGTTTTGGTAGTGGAGCGGTGGCCAAAGTAGGTAGGGACCAGGACTATACAGACACATAGGGTGAAGCCGTTTTTCTTTTTTTGTTGTTGTTCTTTAGGGGTTGATTGTTTCGTTTTTTATATATGGTGGTTATAGATATCTCTCTCTTTCTCCTCCCCTGTTCCTCCCCTGTTCAGAAATGCCAGTGACAGTGGCGGAATTTGTGCATAGGCCGACAGTGGGGTTGTTAGGCGTGTGCACGAAAGATGAGCTGGCGGCGATAGCAGAGCATTATGGGGTTAAGCTGGCCCCGGGTAGGAAGGCACAGCAGCGGGAGATATTGGTAGAGGCTCTGACCACCCAAGAGGTGTTGCATGACGATGAGGAGTCAGACCGAGCCTCTGATGGCTCTCTGGGGCTGCGAAAGTTGGAGTTAGAACTTAAGTTTGAACAGCTAAAGCATGCGGAGGCGGCACAGGTGCATGCGCGCGAGTTGGAGCGTGTTGACCGGGTGCATGCGTGCGAGTTGGAGCGTGTTGACCGTGACCAAGCCGAGGCGGAGCGCGCTCACGCGCGCACGCTCGAACTCAGGAGGCTTGGGGCAGAGGTGCGCCCACATCTTGAGGATAGGTTCGATGTGACCAAATATCTACGTCTCGTACCGCAGTTTTTAGAGAAGGATGTGGATAAATATTTCTCCATGTTTGAAAATATAGCCACGACACTGAGGTGGCCGGCCGAACACTGGACATTGCTGCTCCAGAGTGCTCTTACGGGAAAAGCCCAACATGTATATGCGTCACTGTGCCCGAATACCCAAAACTACGAGGCGGTCAAAGCTGCGATTCTCAGGGCGTATGAGCTGGTGCCTGAGGCGTATAGGCAGCGGTTCAAGGCTCTGAGAAAGGGCAGCTCGCAGACTTATGTGGAATTTGCATATGAGAAAGAGCTGTTGTTTGACCGGTGGTGCGCGTCGGAGAAGGTGGACACTCTGCTTAAGATGCGGGAGCTCGTGCTCCTTGAGGAGTTCAAATCGTATTGTTTGCCCGATAATGTTGCTATGTACATGAATGAGCATAAGGTGACTGAGTGTTCGGTGGCTGCGAGCCTGGCGGACGAGTTTGTGCTGACGCACAAGACACTTTTTGACAGGCCAAGTTACCCTGTACGCAATGTGGAGAGTAGGCCGAGGTGGGGTTTCGGCGACAAGACTGTGGGCACTGGTGGTATCAGTGGGGGCGAGACGGTTGAGCGGGGCGCGAGGTCTGAAACACGCAAGTGCTTTAACTGCAGGAAAAGAGGCCATATAAAGGAAAATTGTTTTGCCCTTACTCGTCCCAGTAAGCAGATTTTGTTGGTGATGGCACCCACACGCACATCGGTTGAGTACGACAAAAGGGGTGAGGATATTAAAGCTTACCTACCGTTTATCAGCGGGGGTTTTGTATCCTTGGCTAATGATGGGGTGAGGGTTCCTGTGACCATATTAAGGGACACGGCTGCATCCCAGTCATTTATTCGGGGGGATGTGTTGCCCTTCGACAGTAGTTCAGAGGTGGATGCTGGGATAACAGTTAGGTCTTTTGGAATGCATGTGATGAAAGTCCCGCTTCACATTGTCCACCTGACATCTGAGTTGGTGTCGGGCCCGGTCGTCATTGGGGTAGAAAGTTGTTTCCCGGTTGCGGGGGTGTCACTAATCCTCGGGAACGATTTGGCAGGGGGTAGGGTCCTCGTGAAGGCAGATGTGACTTGTGTGCCAGCACAGTCTGGTGCTGTAGACAACCTGGCAGAGGTGTATCCGAGGGTGTTCTCTTCATGTGCGGTGACGCGAGCCATGGTTGATAGAGCTTGGGCCGAGGAAGAGGGCGATGTGGACTTGTTCGATACCATAGTAGCGGCTGACGGCGAGGAGCCTGAGAGGGAGGGGGCGCTCCAGGGGCAGCCTGGCTCGTTGTTATTGTCTCAGCTTGCCCCTACAGTTGACCAACTTGAGTCTGATGATGTTGTTTCTTCTGTTTCAGCCGGTTCGTTGCTGCCCACTATTTCCTCGGCTGAAGTTGCCAGTAGCGCGGCTGGGTTCTCTTTCGCTCGTGAGGAACTTATCGCAGAACAGGGTAGGGATTCAAGCCTGTCGGGGCTTTTTGCGTCCGCTGTGGGGGAAGGAGAGAGTAAGGGCTTTAAAAGCTGTTATGTCCTGGGAGACGGGGTGTTGCTGCGTAAATGGTCCCCTGATCCGGATGCGTCATTGGGGAATGATTGGAATGTGGTGACGCAAGTTGTGGTTCCGTTTAAGTACCGTCATGATATCCTTTGTTTGGCTCACGATCATAGGCTCGCAGGGCATTTGGGGGTCAACAAGACATTTGATAGGGTGCTGCGTAATTTTTTTTGCCCAGGGTTAAAACGGGATGTGGCGCAGCACTGCAGGGGGTGTTCTACGTGTCAAATGGTGGGGAAACCCAATGACGTCATTCCACGGGCGCCGCTCTATCCTATCCCGGCAATGGGGGAGCCCTTTGAGAGGGTTATTATTGATTGTGTGGGGCCGCTCCCTAGAACTAAGGCAGGTAATAGTTTTCTTTTGACCATTATGTGTGCCAACACACGTTTCCCTGAAGCGATTCCGTTGAAGCGGATAACGGCCAAGACAGTGTCACAGGCCTTGGTGAGGTTTTTCTCTGTGTTCGGTTTACCTCGCGTGGTCCAATCTGATCAAGGGGCGAATTTCTTATCTCGTATCTTCTCGCAGGTTTTGAAACAGCTGGATATATCACATAGCTTCTCTAGTCCATACCACCCGGAGTCACAGGGGGCGTTAGAAAGATTCCACTCCACGTTAAAGACTATGCCTCGGGCGTTCTGTCGTGATACAGAGGATGATTGGGATGAGGGGGTTCATTTGATGTTGTTTGCCGCAAGGGAAGTGGTACAGGAATCTTTGGGTTTCAGCCCTGCAGAGTTGGTGTTTGCACATTCTGTGAGGGGGCCGCTCAGGTTGTTGAGGGAGAAGTGGTTGGGGGAGAGCGAGCCGAAAAACCTGTTGGACTATGTCTGTGGCTTTAGGGAAAAGCTGAAGAGGGCATGTGATCTGGCGAGAACAAATCTGATCGACACACAAAAACGGATGAAGGGGTGGTATGATAGGAAGGCTCGGGTGAGGACGTTTGTGCCAGGGGAGAGGGTCTTGGTGTTACTTCCGGTAACAGGGTCCAGTCTACAGGCTCGGTTTAGTGGACCGTATCGGGTTAGGGAAAAGGTAGGGGAGCTGAATTACCTTATTGAGACACCGGATCGTGGGCGGAAGACCCGCCTGTGTCATATTAATATGATTAAGCCGTTTCATACAAGGGGTCCTGTGGCCAGTACTGTGGTGGCCGCTATGCCGGTGTCGGCTTGTGTGTTGGCCCCATCTAGTGTCGATATGAGTAATGACAGTCTTTCTCTTTCAGACGGCGGTGGTGGGCTGGAGGATGACGTGATTATCCCGTCTAAAGCGGTTGTGGAGGGCCGTCTTACAAACACGGAGTCTTTGGTCACTCTTGGCTGTCGTCTGGGCCATTTATCAGAGCTACAGCAAGCTGATATCATGGGCCTGGTTAGGACTCATGGCGAACTTTTCTCTGATATCCCTTCGCGCACGAGTGTCTTGTACCATGACATTGATGTGGGGGAGGCAGTGCTCATTAAACAGCACGCGTATCGCGTGAATCCACACAAACGCGCACGGTTACAAAAAGAGGTGGAATATATGCTCGCTAATGGCATCGCTGAGCCCAGCTTGAGCCCGTGGAGCTCGCTGTGCTTATTGGTGGATAAATCTGATAAGACAGATAGATTTTGCACTGATTTTCGCCTGGTAAATAATGTGACTAGGCCAGATAGTTTCCCGTTGCCCAGGATGGAGGACTGTGTCGACAGGGTGGGGGGCGCGTCTTTTGTAACTAAGTTGGATTTGCTAAAAGGGTACTGGCAGGTGCCACTTACGAACCGGGCTAAACTAATTTCTGCATTGGTGACACCTGACAGTTTCCTGCAATACACGGTGATGCCGTTTGGGATGCGCAACGCACCTGCGACCTTCCAGAGGTTGGTCAATCATGTGCTGTCGGGCGTGGCTTGTTGTGAGGCCTACCTCGATGACCTCGTCATTTACTCTGACGATTGGGAGGGGCACATAGCTAGTTTGCGGGAGGTGTTTGGTCGGCTTGTTGGGGCGAACTTGACACTGAACCTGGCCAAGTGCGAGTTTGGCAGGGCGACCGTCACCTATCTTGGCAAGGTAGTGGGGCGGGGGGAGGTCCGCCCTGTCCATTCTAAGGTGGAGGCTATACTTGGTTTCCCAGAGCCAGCTACACGTCGGGATCTCCGGTGCTTTCTGGGGATGACGGGGTATTATAGGGGGTTTTGTAGGAACTTTTCGGCGGTAGCCTCTCCCCTTACAGATCTGCTGAGCCCGAAGATCCCGTTTCAGTGGACGCCTAGGTGTTCCTTCGCGTTTCAACAGTTGAAGTCCATTCTGGTCAGTGCCCCTGTCCTTGCGGCGCCTGTGTTCACGAGGCCTTTTAAATTGGCGGTGGATGCTAGCGAGTTGGGCGCTGGCGCAGTGCTCTTGCAGGATGATGACGGGGGTATTGAGCACCCGGTGTCGTACTTCTCCAGGAAGTTTAATATACACCAGAGGCGCTACTCGACCATCGAGAAGGAGGCATTGGCTTTGATTCTGGCCCTCTCCCATTTTGAGGTGTATGTTGGCTCCTCTCAATCACCTATTAGAATTTACACGGACCACAACCCATTGGTCTTTATAGGCAGGATGCAGAATTCGAACCAGCGGCTGATGCGCTGGAGCCTCTTCCTGCAAGCCTTTGATGTGGAGGTGGTACATGTCAAGGGCAAGGACAATGTGTTGGCCGACGCGTTGTCACGACTGTAGTCAGTGGTGGGGTGTGGGGTTTGTGCTGTGTTTCGGGGGGGGGGGGGTTGTGTGAGAGGTGTTGTTGTGTTGTTTTTGCTTTTTGTTGATTTTGCTCTGTGTTCCAGGAGTCGGGAGTGATGAGGAGTAAGGCTGAGGCTGCCCATTCTCCTTACCTGGTTGATCAAGGACTTTATTGACGGATTGCAGGGTGCAGTGCGGTGCAGCTCAATATGCACGGTTGTTGGGGGGATGCGGACCGGAGGGCGACTTTCGTCTTGTTTGCATCAGGGTTCCCCATTTATCGACCGCTATTTTTTTTTTTTTCCTTTATTTATTTATGTACGGTTTTCCTTGTTTATATCCATTTCCCCATTTCACTTTGGGGTTATGGCCATAAATTTGCGAGGGGGGGTGTTATGTGGGGGTATGTTTGTGCCCTGATCAGGCGCTCCTAATGTGAGTCGTCATGTCTAGATGTAGTCCTCTGTCATGGTGTGTAATCCCTATTGTTTTCCCCCAGGTGTACCCAATTACCATTACCCCAGGTGTGTGTTGTCTCGTCATTCCCTTGTGTATAAGTAGTCTGTCATCCCTTCCGTCTGGTGCTGATCCTGTCTGTATAGTTCTGTGTTTGTCTGTTTATTATTTGATGTTCATTTTCTATTACAAAACCATGGTAATTATAAATTAAATATTCTTTATTTAGATACTTTGGCTGCCGTCTCTTTATTATGTAGCATTGACCAGATAACGAGCCTTCCTGTAGTCAATGGTTACGTAATACCATGTCTGAATATCGTGACTGACAGTCACATTACACATATCATTATTATTACACTTATCGTCATCATTATACTCTGTTTGTAGATATTACATTCTCTTGTACACCTCTATGTTAAATCGCGTACCGTCAGGCTCTACAAAAACATATTTACCTTCATTGAAGAACACGTTGGCACCGTTTGCAGTAGCAGATTTTACAGAGAATAGTTCTTGTGGGAATGAGGGTATGTAGAGAGCGTTCTTTAACGTCACTGTACACCGGCGCCCCTCACTGTCTATGAGGCATACCTGTGCGTCTCCTCTCCCTTGCGCCAACCCGTAAGTGCGCTTCCCGTCTGCCAGCTCCATGCTGTGTCTCTCCGGCTTGAAGGTGTTGTCAAAGTTCTTGAATCGATTCCTGTCGTTGATGACGTGGGACGACGCACCTGTGTCCACGATCAGTCCCTTCCTTTGACCTGCTGCTGCTGCGTTGGCTGGGTGACGTACGCTGTCTGCGCCCCGAAGATGAAGTCCTCTCGTCCCGCTACTCTCCGGGTGTCGTCTCGACTCGTCTCACGTCCACCGTTGTCGCCATCTTGTCCACAGCCGCCATCTTGTCCATGCGCGTACCGAGCGCTCTGGTCACGTTTCTTTCTACACACTTTGTCTGTGTGCCCCGTGGATTTGCAGAAGCTACACCAAACAGTCTTTGTGCAGTTATCTTTCCGGTGCCCCTTTTCTCCGCATCGCCAACACGCCAGCTCCGTCATGGTCTGGTCTTCTCTCTCGGTGCCGCCCGGGCCTTCAGCACCCTCTCTCCCGCCTCCGCGGGGACTGGGTGTGTGTCTTCTGAGGCCTCAAAGTTTCGCAAGTTGGCCTTGAACTCCCCCAGCGACATGTCCGCCGAACCGTGTGTCGCCAGTAGTGTGAACGGTTTGTACAGCGCCGGTAGTCCTCTCATAACCATCGCCATCATTAGTCCGTCGCTCGGTGCTTCTCCTGCACTCTTAACCCCGTAATGATCTGCTCAGCTCTGATGACGTATTCGGTCACAGTCTCGGTGTGCGCTTTCTTCAGCGGGGTTAGTGTTATGTAGAGGGATACGATTCGGGGTCTTCCCCGTCCGATATAATGTCCTCTCAACACTTCCAGGCTTTCTCTGCCTTTGTCCTTAGTGTCGCGGAATATCAGCCCCAAGCTTGTGTCGTCTAGCAGTGGTGCTAACTCGCAGTATGCGTCTGCATTTTGCTTGGTGTCCAGGGCTTGCACGGCCGCCGTTACTTCTCCCGTGGGGCCGTCAAGATCGTTGTCTTCAGTCCACACCGTGCATGCAACACACATTCGCTCTTCCCAGAGCTCATAGTCCTCTGCTCTTCCGTTGAACGAGGGCCATTTGCTCCTTCCTTTGGTCGCCATCCTCTTTTGATGGTAGGCGTAGCTTTAGCTCCCGTTAGCCTAGCCTTAGCCACGCGGTGCTCCCGGTGCGAAACTGGCCTATACTTCAGCTAAACTTGCTACCCTTATTATTTCGCCCCTGTGTGATCTGGGCCCATAACCTTTGACAGAGTCAGCTATGGAGCGACAATAATATGTTCATGACGACAAGGTTTCTCTCTTTAGCCTTTGGCGTGGTTATTTCACATTGCACCCAACAGTACACATGAGACCTTCTCTTGTGAGAGCGACGGAGGAAGAGAAAGAGGGGGGAGGTAACATCTCCTTTTATACCTCTTACCTGGCGTCAGCTTCAATAACTACGCCTATAGCGCCCTCTTGTGGAAACAGGTTAGACAGTTACATGCAATCATACATAACATCTAACTTCAACAGTGTTCTTCTCTTCTCGTAGACAGGCTTTTCGAAACAATACCTATTTCTCACTGTGCATGGGTGCGCGAATCGCACGTGTGTTTGGGGGCACATGGGGGGAAACATGGTCTGCGTGCGTGGAGAGAGAGAGAGAGAGAGAGAGAGAGAGAGAGAGAGAGAGAGAGAGAGAGAGAGAGAGAGAGAGAGAGAGAGAGAGAGAGAGAGAGAGAGAGAGAGAGAGACGGGAGTTGGAGGAGGAGGAGAGGGGAGGGAGGGACTGAGGGAGGCAGCCCCGGCGGCAGAGTGGGAGGACTGTCCCATGCCAGGACTTGTGGCTGCAGCGGCTGCCTCTCTGGGCTGGAGGAAGTGTTCTGTCGGGGGGTGGGGGGCAGTGGTTTGAGCAGCAGCGGCAGCAGCAGTTCATCAGGAACAGAGCAGCGCTTCCATTTTAGCGCAGCCTACAGCCTGGGAGAGCAGTGGGGGGGCAGCGGGGACAAAGTGAGCTCACAGAAGTGCTTCTCTCTGATCAGCCTGCAAGCACATTCCAACATTGGAAAATGAGCCTCTCAGCCTCGCAAAGGCCGAGTGCTGCTGGTTTGACTCACGGGACTTTACTACCTCCTGATCTTTCTCTCAGCAACTGGCTTGACAAAGGGAATCGGTGGAAAGGACGAATAAAGAAAAGTCCTTGCATGCTCTCGGTTTGAAAAGGTAAGTCGTGATGTTCGAATTTATTTACGGTCGGTCATTCATTCCCATGGAGGGTTTTTCAGAGTTCGGGTTTATTTGTAACTTCAAAGGAGGAGGATTAGGGTTTCATGCAGTCTGGAGAAGTTTTCAGTGAAGAAACGTCTCTTCCCCCCCCCCACTCTTGAGCCTTTCGCTCAGCCACATTTAATTCAGTTCAATAATTGATTCAGACTGAAAAATGGGGCCATCGCTGCTCGTTATTTACCTTGGCTCAGAGTCCCAAAAAAACCCGCAAGCTCCTCTGGGTGTGTGTCAGATTTCTTGTGTGTGTTTTGTGGGGGGGGGGGGGGGGGGGGGGGTCCAGGGTTCTGAAGAAAAGGGGGCCATGCAAACTGAAACAAGTTACAACCTTTTATTAGAACATAATAATAATAATAATGTATAGAGGATATCATTTTTCTTTGAATGTAGCTAGATTGAGACAGATTGTTGATCATCATGACAACCAGTATCCCCCCCTTTAAACTGTGGCCTCAGCTTTTCAATGAGGGTGAATGCTAATAATGTAAATGTCATCTTGAATTGTCTTTCGCTGATATGTGGTATATTCCTTGCTGTTTCAGGCTTTATAGTACCCTATACCCATATATAATGTGAAACATATGGGGTCCGTTTTCATGGAGGCCTACCACTCCATAGAGGAAGTTTCACTCTGCAAAGAACGAGAAGCTTCTTTAAATGACCTTCGTTGGCCGTTTTGGTCCTATGGGGACCAAACTGCACAAGAGGAAAGGATGGAGACACACAGAATGACTGTCTTTATACAGTTACAGCTGCTGTGTGGTGTTTCTGGCCCTGGGGCTATGCTTGAGAGGCAGCCATTGTTGATGACATAGAAGTATTTACTTCACAGCAGCTACAACCTTCCAGAGTCTCTCGGTTTCTCCCTTGTCTGTGCTTCAGGTGTGGAGTCACACACACACACACACACACCTGTGTTTACCCTCCTCCCCTGTACGTCTCTCCGTCACGCAACATCAACCAATGTGGGTTGTTGTTACAAACGTTTCGCGCGATAAACATTATTTGAAGATTTAGGTCAAACCTATCGAGATGGATGTGATTTGGAGCTGCCGATTATAGCCTTGTTTGGCTCTACTTTGAGGTCAGAGTTGGTCTTGTGTGTGTTTGTGGGAACAATAGCTGCCCTTCAAGGATTAACAGAAATGTGTGTTTTTACGGTTGCTGAGCAAAGTCAAGACAACCAAGGTGGTGTCTTGTTTTCTGTTTCCTTTTTCTTCCACAACCTCTATCACTTCTTCCCTCATGGAAGGCGGCAGATAACAAAATACGCAACTGAATGGCAGATGAATAGAGGGGGGGGGGGGGGGGGGGGGCTGGTAGTGTGGTTTGGACAGGTGGGGTTGGCAGGGAGGGCTGTACTGTAAGGACATATCTAACCCAGAGAGGAGCTGCATGGGACCGGAGCATTTTCACATTGTCACAGCAATCCCGCTGCTACTCCGCCAACATGTGTAAGCCATTAAACAAGAGTATAGAGGCTGGGAGAGAGGGAGGGTGAATGAAAGAAAGAAAGAGGGCAAGAGAGGCAGGAGAGAAAGAAAGAGGGGAGAGGAGAAAAAAAATTAAAAGGAGTGAGAGTGGGAGTGTAATCCATTTTGGAACGCATTCCTCTATGACCTTGGGATAGAAAGTGGTAATTAGGGAGCACTTTAGGAGTCTGGTGGGTGCACAGATTCCCTCTGAGCCAGGGCTCCATTTTATTCCATTTAAAATATCTTGTGAAAACGAGGGACAAATATATGTTAGCGTTCCAGGATCACTAAATAAACTGACATACCCCCCCGCCTCCCGTGGCTTTTTCAACGGATTCCATGGTTTTGTTTATTTCGCTTCTTCGTCGTTGAATGGGGCGTCAAAGCCACAGCACAAACGTATAGAGCCCCTGACAGGAAACATGCAGAACAAACTCTGGCCGCATCTCTCTGCAGGGCCCTTCAACCGGCCTGGTTATGTCACTGTGTGGAGATGCTATCCCACCGTATATACGAGCCAGACACACACACACCGCTTTAGATTCATTGCCAAGTACGAGTGCAAGGCGGTTTGAAATGGTGGGCTTGATGGAATCAGGGGGGGTTATTACTTATTAGACGGTCGACCACTAGATCTGAACGCAGAATACCTAGAGGAGCCCTGCAGCCTCTGTTAGCCACAAAGAGTTACACATTACAACCAGGAGAGCATAATAAGAGTTACACATTACAACCAGGCGAGCGTAATAGGAGGAGATTCACACGAAAGACGGGGACATAATATGTCAGCCTCTTCATCTGATATCGCTACATACTTTTGGTGGTTAGAAGGGATTTGAGGGGAAGACCGAATGGATGGACAAACCTTCGACTGGATAGATTAATCTTATGTTTGATTTTATCACTTTTTTGTGTGACGCTGGACTTAGAACTAAAGCCGAAAGTAAATAGTGGAAATGTACAGGGTCTCTTCAAAAAACATTCCACTTTACCAACCCCCCCCCCCTTTGGCAGCCAGACTTCCTGAAGCGTTTATGGCACTTTAGGTGTTACTCAAGGTTGAAGACAAACAGCTTAGAAGATCATTAATCTTTCCCTGTAGCTGGACAGAGCACAGAGACTCCCATTGAGACAGTGGGCTACATATGGCTGCTTTTTTACACGGGACCAGAGCAGAGCCAAGTATCCCACGCTAGGCTGGACGAGTTATATCCATATCACCCCCCCATAGAACTAGCATGATATTTCTAGCCCTAGCAGAGAGGCCCAATTTTCCCTTTTTTTGCCATTAAACTGGAGACCAAATCAAGTCTATTGAGTTGTAACAAGGGGGTTGGCACCATTTGAAAAGAGGGGTGTCCCAAGTGTGTGGTCACGTTGATGTATTTCTACACCCTCCCCCTTTTTTCCCACCACAAGCACATACTTTCAGGTCAGTGAAACCATCAAAATATTCAATTAGCCCCTGAAAAGGACACTGCTGCCACAAACTGTCCATCATAAAGTGGGGTGAGCCGGTCGGAGCAAGTCGGGAGTCAGCGGGGGAAGGGTGGTTGATTGCTTTCATATGTTTGCCAATATAACTTTCGTAGGAAAAATATGGTAAACTTACTCTCATTTACTTTGGCAAACTTGGCACCTATTTACTCATTTGCTGCTGTACTTTGAGAAAAAGAGGAACTGTAATAATAACAAGACACAATGTGCTGACCGTAACTAAACACATGCGGGTGTGTTGAAAAAAGGTACACATAATAAAATTACAGTTTTTAACCCAGGTCGTGTCGGTGTGTTTAGTCAGAGACAACATATCCTGTGTTACTCCCAACACCTTGTTTTTCAGTGTACAGTAGTCGCATCTGCATTGATCTTTGAGTCATGCACTTTGTTCAGTACACACACACACATATACAGACACACACACACCCACACCCATTACTGCAACTTATTTAGCCCTTTAGAGTTATGTCTCTTTTATGCCAGTTATGGTATTTATTGGCTGAGAATCCTAGGGAATTACTGGCTAATGGTATTTATCTGTCCAGGATATCATTTGTTCAGGTTATACAAATATTAACAAGTAAAAATTCATTATTAAACTTTAAAGATGGCTACACACAAGCAGCGAGCACTCGCCTCACTGGGGCAGATAGGAGATTCTATCCCCACCTCGTGGTTTCAGACACTGTCTTTAAAAGATTAAGTGCTTCCCTCACCTTGAGCTTTTTCATGTGCGTTTTCTTTTTTCTTTCTCGTCCATCGCATGACTAAGGCCCTCTCCCTTTCCCCTATGCCACATGTTGTCCCATGTTGTCCCATGTACTTTCCCCAATGCCACATGTTGTCCCATGTACTTTTCCCATATTCTACATGTTGTCCCATGTACTTTCCCCATATTCCACATGTTGTCCCATGTACTTTTCCCTATGCCACATGTTGTCCCATGTACTTTTCCCTATGCCACATGTTGTTCCATGTACTTTTCCCTATGCCACATGTTGTTCCATGTAGTTTTCCCTATGCCACATGTTGTCCCATGTACTTTTCCCTATGCCACATGTTGTCCCATGTACTTTTCCCTATGCCACATGTTGTCCCATGTACTTTTCCCTATGCCACATGTTGTCCCATGTAGTCCCATGTACCTTTCCTCTGAACAGACACCTCTCCTACACACATACACAGTCTGCCTGATGATAACCACGTTGTACCATCGTATGGAACGTAACCTAGGGAACCCTTCAGACATGTAGCAACCAGTCTTAATAACATACAAACAAACAAACCTTTTCTTTTGCGTAAATGTAGTCGGCCCGAGGTTCCGATGAGTTTTATTGTTAGTGACAGGCGAGTATGCAGGTTTTTTTGGCAACTGTTGTTGCCACAATATGCCAAGAAAATGTTTTAAACAACAATGAGGTCATCATTCACATGATTAGACCATGTTCCGGGTCCGGAGCAACTACAGCTAACAGTAGGCCTGCGATACGATATCACATTACAGGGGTTGAATATATAGCAATATTGAACACTGCAATGTATTGCAATTTTGTATAAAGGTCACTTTAAAGGAAAAAAACTAAAAACATAACTGGATGTTTTTGTGTAGTATAGTTAGGAGGATAGCATAGTCAAGTCAAGAGTTTTATTTGTCACGGCATACAAGTATACAATGAAATGCGGGGGGTCTTAGTAGGTAGGATAGCATAATGACATAGAGTATAACTGTATATTGTATAGTAGTGTACATAGGACTCATTACCTTTTTTTATTTTATCTTAGTACTTTTATCATGTCTATTTTATTTCTATTCTATTTTATTCTATTACTATTTGTATTTTTTGCACAATCGAAGCGGGCATGGCCACCTTCATTTCACTATATGTCTCTTGTGTATGTATGTGATGAATAAACCTCTTGAATACATTTATAATGTCTGTGAGGAGTCTGGAACACCCACACACTGTCATCACTTGCTCAATAGAGTTTATTCATTTAGTTTGGGTCTGACTCTGGGACCATATGCCTGAAGAAGGTCCCAGACCGAAACGTTGTGTTTAATAAAGTCTTATCGAACAACTGTGACGACAGTTTGCAGGTGTTCCAGACTCCTCATGGACTGTTGTACTGCTGTTGTTTATTCAGGTGTGCAAGAGACGTCCGATGATTTCATAATGTCAGAAGAAGTTGAAACGTCATGTGGTTGTGTATAGAAAACAAAACACAAAGTCGGAGTAAATAAAGTGGGCTTTCTTTCATCTCCGATCTCCGGGTGGAGAGATTAGAGTTTCTAGTCGTCGGCGGTAGGAAATGCAAAGTCTTGCATGATTCTTGATAGACAACTGTAGACAATAACGTAAACAAGACAGTAAATGTGTCTTCATCTGCTACCTGGTTTATATTGTACGCAGATATACATGGTCTTTCATCAAAGGCTTGGAAAAGGCACAGTGACAACCCTCATAATACACGGCATCACCTGTCTGTATAAGATTGTGCATGAAAGTACTGCAATACGTGATACACACCCGACCCAGGTAACAGCGATTCATGGATCGTAGAATCTTCATTCTCATAATTTTTTTATATTTCGCTGTACTTCTGCTGTTCATAACACCGACCTAAAAATAAAGGTTGGTAATGGAAGATCCCATGCCGCCTGAGCCACCCAGGTCAGGCACGTATGATCGCCTGGTCACACTGACGTGACGATTTCATCATCTTCATGTCAGCGGCGGAGCATGACACGATGCAAAATGTATTTCACTTCGTTTGTCAGGGTCAAAGTTCACATCTGCTCAACTTTGACCCCGCAAATTCGCACACTCAACCCACGGAGGGGGGGGAGGGAGCAACTAAGAGGATTTCGGCTGCATGTGATCGAGTGAACGGAGCATCGTATCCTGTACGACCCATTTGCTGCCCCAGTGTGAACAGACTGAAACTTGGCTCGGTCTGTGTGACCTACCCAGTGAGACTATACCTGCCCCCGGGGGCTGAGCTGGGGGGGGGGGGAGCCAGCCAGTCAGACAGTCAGACACACCCTAATCCCCCAGCATCCTGACCCTAGAAACCTGTTGCAGCTTGTTCCCGCTGGATCTGGCAACCCATTTTCTGGAGTCTCTCCCTGCCTGTGCTCTCTCCTGCACCAGCCTCTCACAGTGCCATGGGTGGGCTTGGGCTTTGAGATGCTTGGCACGGCTTGTTGCTTCTGTCTTTGTGGACTAACGCCGTGCCTCTAACCAGGAACAAAAGCACTCAGTGCAAATTAAAGACCAATTATCTCTTTAGTGCGTGTCGGGGCAAGTTGTCGTTGTTTGCTTCAGTGACGAGAGGCGGAATGGAGAGGTCGTAGTGGGTATAGCGGTATAGCAGCCTCTATCTGAAAAGATTGTTGTGACCTTTTCTGCTGTTGAGCAAGGTTAATATTTTAGATTGGATGAAATTATTGTGTTTTTATTCTGTCTTTTTGGCTTTCATTCTGGGTGTCATATTGTTGTCGGCCCCTAAAATACTTTATTTTTTATATAATGTTTTGTTAATTTCATTCAAATACCTGCCACAGACATTTGACCTCACAGTTAGAATTTTGTAACAAAACAATTTAATTAACATTTCCCGTACACATCTGGGTCGTTCGGAGGTTAAGTGTTGGGGTTACACACACCCTATCTCTCTCTCTATCTGGCATAGTGCTTTTGACGCTTCCAAAGACATTACCCAGCCTCCTTGCCTCAATACCTCTGTCCCCGGGAAGACAGGCCTCAAGTGTTGGACCTTCTCATTAATTTCCCATTAGTCGACAGTTTTTCCTCAAAACTCTCAGGGGAAATAGACTAACCCTACCATTAGTTCCAACAGTCTCTCTAGTGACCCCCACCAACACACACACACACACACACACACACACACACACACCCAACTACCCCCAACCCTAACTCTTTGGTTTCCCCTGGTGCTGAGTGCTGACCTCCTCACACACATAGCCCCCTTTCATTCCGCTCCGAAGCCTGGTTTAAGCCCTGGGTGTGTGGCCCCTGGTTGTACGTCTCCCTCTCTGGAGCCCTTCAAAGTGTCCGGCTCTCTCTAGCCCGCAGCCTCTCCAGACTTCATTAACAGACACATTCTCCACTGTGGAGCGGCTTTTCTAACACTCAGATCAACAAATAATCCAGGTGACTTGAGGAGGATGATGTTGTTTCTTGGTGGAAAGCTGGAATGCGTGTGTGTGGTGTGTGTGTGTGTGTGTGTGTGTGTGTGGTGTGTGTGTGCAGTCAGTGCACCATGTGTGTGGAATATTCTGAAGGTGGAATAGAATGATCCATCGACCAAATATTTTCTGTAATTATCAGATTCCGCAAGCACTTCCCAAAAACCTAAAGCGACACAGTTCCGAGCAGGCCTTGAAATGTAGGCCACTCCTCCTGACTCGACACGAAGGACAGTGAAAAATAGCTTGTCATCATCCCCTAAATCACAAGGTCCGTGCATGAAATATGGTCCCTGCGGCGTTCCCAGTGATTGATACACCGCGGCGCGGGACATGAACAGCAGGCAGCGGCAGGTTGCAGGGGCTCTCCCCCTGTTCTCCAGCTGATGAAGCAAGACAGAGGCAGCAGCACCAGCGCAGGGAGGCCAGTTCAGAGATGGCTAGATAAGGGGCGAACAGGGGGAAGCCTCTCCCTAGCCCACCAACACCACCACCATCACAGGAAGTTCATGGCCATGAGGTCACAGGCACACGCCATCTCTCAGGGATTTACAACACACTGCAGACAACTGGTTTCAACCGGAATTCTTTGAAAGTTTCCCCCCACCTCCCTCTTTTCCATTGTCACTCTTGACAGTTTGACTTCGGTTACTTGACTGCTGATTTGCAGTGTTTTGATACTGCTGTTTCTCACTTTGCATGGGATGTATTCTTTTTTGTTTATCTATTTGTTCCTAATTCACAAAAGCAAAGGTATTTACATACTTTACGCATTCACTTTGCGTTGGAGAGAAATGTTGATCGATTCAAACAAATGAAAAGGTCCTTGAACGTTACATTTCGGTCACCCCTCCGTTGTACCGAATCGACTGTGTGTAAACAAGAAACTCTTTGTGTCGCACAATCTGGAATTGAGGTCACAACACTCAAAGATATTCCACACACTCAAAGATATTCCACACACTCTAAAGATATTCCACAGGGAGGTTCTACACAATGACTGTAGCCGAGGACTTTGCTCATCAAATATTGACATAAAGGAAGTCACAGGCATACTGGTGATGCTGGGAAATGGTGTGAGAAAAGTTTCTCCCACAATTGGAATCAGGTTTATTGTTCGCCGAGCAGAGTAAATGTACAGGAATTTGTCAAGGTGTAATTTGTGAAGAGACGCATCAACAAATTCTAGTGTTACATGGTACTTAACTGACATTCAAAAAGCACAAGAGTACAAGGACTAAAATAAAACCTCCCATATCATGGAAATAGGCGAGGCAAGACTTACAATTAGACAGTAGACTATACAAAACCGACCTGGGTCAGATACTGTAGTATTTTCCAATAATTCTTAGCAATTCTTTTTAGCCTGCTTAGCATGTCAGATGGGTGGGGCTTACCACAGCTCAACATTTCAGACAGTCACAGAAATGTTTACTATTGACTTTCAAATAGTCTAAACTTGCTAAATTGTCTCAACTCTTTCCAAACTCCACCCATGTGGTATACCCGGAAGGGTAAAACCAATGTTAAAAACACGTCTTCCGATACGCTACCATCTGACCCGGGGTCTATGAGGTTGTGACTTTTTGGCAGCAAAGGGTGTGGTTTCAGGTGTGACGATAGCGATGTGTAACAGACCAGGTGGTCTGGTTTAAGAGACCTCACTCCTGATCCAATTTTTTTTTGTGGATCACAGATTTTCAAAGAAATAATATTAGCGAATTTGTGAATTTGCGACATGACCTACAAGTGAGTGCAGTCTTAACACATTCGCGGCCACTGGGATCCGTCTAATCTCACTCTATACGGCCAGCTTATCATAACAAGGTTTCATTGTGCGTGAGGCTGTTTGTAGAGCTAAATCTATACTTTATATTATTGCTATCTGTCCATTGTCATTGTCAATTGACACGATAAACCGTCGCTTCAATATGCCTTAAATAAAATTTGTTTTCATCAATATGTTCCCATTTTATAGCGTTGTGAATATGAACGTTATAGCAGAATGTTCTGGGTTATTTCCTGGAAGGCGAGATATAGGGTGCTAAGCTAATAACGTTAAATCGAATGGTGTTTCGGCTATAGACAAGCTAGAGCTAAAAATCTAAATGCATTTTATCGGTATCATGGTCCACCATGAATGCATGAAAGGGGGGGCGGGGGACGTCGTTTCTGATTATTGATTACCAATAACGGCATTAGCCTCAGTAGCCTCATTCGCTGACCGGGTGGATGGCTATCAAAGCAAGGCCTGATCAGCATGAAATTGACGTCAAATAGCTCTTACCTGTGGCCAGTTGGACTGCAAAAAGGATTTCCCAGTTATCGATCGCCATCTGGTATATCCATATGTCCATTGGCTGATGCTATATTCCTTTACTGCATACTGAATTCAGCGTCCCAAAAACTATTCCAGGCGATCGGCTACACGCATAGCGTTAGGCAAAAAAAAATCAACCCATGATAAAAAAAAAAAAAACACCGGTCTGTAACAGGGAACACTGCATTATCGAGACAGCGCCCCTACGAGGATCTGGCCGCTAATGCACTTTTCCGAATTCCAAGAGTAGGGTAAATCTGCAGTGCCGCTCGGTGACATTGAGTAGGATATTACAATGGAATAAAAGCCAAAACAACCCTACCACGTATATATACGTGGTTGGCCCTCAAGTGTTGGATCCGAAACACGTATATATACGTGGTTGGCCACGAATGTGTTAATAGCTAAACATTCTACACATGCAGTATCATCCTCCCTCTAGTATCAGTGAGCAGAACTGGCTTACAGTATAATGGCAACACTTTTCTGTGTATTCCTACAGGAAGACTTGAGAGTCAGTATGGAGGAGGGATACGAACTTGACCTGACGTACATCACAGAGCGCATCATCGCCGTGTCCTTCCCCCGGGCATGCTCGGAGGAGATCTACTCGCACAACCTGAAGGATGTCACACGGATGCTCAAGTCCAAACATGCAGACAACTACCTGGTCAGTACTGGTGCACGTGTTGCACACAATCCCTACCCTTCAAACTGAGCTGGTTCTCAACCAGGGGTCCAGGGAGGGAGATCCAGGGGGTCCCCAGAAGAATAGGACCAATAGCCAATGAATAATAATTCATTACAATTATATAGAGCTTTTCTAGACACTCAAAGCGCTCCCCACAATGTAGGGTGGAAATTGCCTCCTTCACCACCACTGGTAGCACCCAACCTTGGGCTACGCAGGCTCAATGGCTGCCATACACTGGCACCAGGCACACGTCACCCTAAACAATGGCTGAACGGCTCAGGAGACAGGGATTGATATCAGCCAATTAAGGGGAAGGGATGATTAGGTGGCCTTGATGTCAGAGACCTGATTGAGAATTTGACCAGGAACGTCTACTCTTTCAGTAAGGACCTCGGATTACCGTCTCATCACAGGTTTCACTTTCTCCACTGTTACAGAATTCTGGAGTAAATCATATGAAAAAAAAGATGGGGCTCCCTCAGACAAAACCTTATCAAACGGAGGCCCAAAGCTTAACCCTTTCACTGCCACACGACAGAAGGTTAACCCTTTACTATCACTGCCTGCTGTTGTGTGGCAGTGAAAGGGTTAACCTTCTGTGTATTGTCGCAGTGAAAGGGTTAACCGTTTGGTAGTGCGGCAGTGAAAGGGTTAATTTGATCAATTCAGGGATTCTTGAGGACAGAAAAGGAGTTGAGAGCCACAGCTCTTGGAAAGCACTCTGTGGTGTTCATGGATCTGATTGGAATCTTACCAGATCCAATACCAGAGTGTAGTTGTGTGGGTTTACTTGATATTGTAGATTCCCCGTCGACCGATATCCCTGCCAAGGTAATGTCTATACTAGTTCATGGGTCAAAGTTCAAAGTGCATACGATATTGATGGGTCTTCCGAGTGGGATCCCCCTGTGTGGCTCACCCTTCACTCATGCTGGTTGAAGAATCAATGCCTATTTTGTCTTTGTGGTGCAGCTGATCGTGTGTTTCTAAAGTGAACAAGGAGTCATACAGGACATGTGACATTTGTTAACAAATTGCGTTGAACATTATCTGTCTAGATAATCAACCTGTCGGAGAGAAGACACGATCTCTCCAAAATGAACCCCAAGGTAAGTTCAAGTGAAGGGATTAGTCCGATGAGAATATCAATACGTGTCAGACGGGACAAGGCCTCAAATCAATACTTTTCTGTGACAAACATTGATTTCAGTGGTTCCTCTTTGATCAGTTGTTTTAGATTAAATCAATCGGAAGAAAAACACTGATATGATATCTTGAGATTGTGCGTGTTATGCAGGCGGGGACGGTGTGCGTGACAGACGGTGTGCGTCTGTTTCCAATATTGTCTTCAGTGTGCGTGTGTGTGTGTGTTTGCAGACTCTGGACACAGGCTGGCCTGATGTACACGCCCCTCCTCTGGATAAGATCTGTACCATCTGTAAGGCCATGGAGGGTTGGCTCCATGCTGACCCTCTGCACGTGGTGGTCATTCACTGTAGGGTGAGCGTCCGCAGTGCCATCGTGTTGCTCCATGCTTTTACGTTTTTTGCTCAATGACTCTGTAACAACCCATCATCTACACTCATTGCACACACATCCACATGCACACACTCACTTTTAAACAAACACTCACCTTAACACTCACTTTAGACACTTTAACACTACATTATATGTATCTATTATTAAAGAGATTTGCACTACATTCATTTGCACCTTACCTTAACGTTTTGTACCTCATTGTCTGCATTGTACCTCACTGTTTACTAATTTCTACTCACTGTACTTAGATTGTACCCAGGTTGTATTTTAGATTGTATATTGTATATTCCTCTTTTACTTACTTTTTTTTTACTGTATGAAGCACACTCTCAGGGGCTCATACAGAACCAAGCATTTCACCGTAAAGTATGTGTATTTTATTACTGACAATTAATAAACAAACTTGAAACTTGAAAGAAACCCACTCAGATTATGCATTCTAGCACACCTCTATACCCCTCTGTTTGCACACAAGTCAAGGACGTGCATTGCAAAAGACGTGCAAGAAGTCCAAGAGACTTGTTTAGATGCACAGCTGGGTTGCGAAATCTGACTGGGTTGTTTTATTTCACAGTTTCAGTGTCCGTAGGCCCGTCAGAGGCCCAAACGCGTGTGCACAAGCACTGAAGAAGTGAGTTTTTCACAATATGGAACCTTTAAACTGAACTGATAGTTACTCGCTCATTCACTGTGTAACTCTAGATATCTCTTGATTCCTGTAGATATGAAACTATGTAAATGGGATCCTTTGTTTAAACTGTGTCTCTTTTATTGTATTATTATATATAAAAATAAAATTTAAATGCATTGATTTTCTCCCATTCCCTTCCAGCCATTGTTGTGTAGTGACGGGTGTATTTGTGTAAAAAGCATGTAAAAGGCCAAACGCTATGTTAACTACGCATAGTGAAATAACACATCTCTCATATATATATATATATCTTTTGGTTTTCTTCCCCTCAGGGCGGCAAAGGTAGAATCGGCGTGGTCATCTCCTCCTTCATACATTTCACAGACATATCCGCCAGGTAACCGCTACCGTGCCATAGTGTCTTTGGTTGCAGAATGAGGGTTCATGATGAGTAATGTGACCGCTTTGAAACACTGGGAGCCGAGCTTATCAGCTACAGTCGCCACACCACGTTGTCTCCAAGAGGGGGGGGGGGGGGGGGTTGCACACAGTGAGTGAGAACGTGAGAAGTTATAGCATTGGATTTGAAAGGGAAACCATGTGATTCACGATATGACTCATCCCCCTTACAGAATGACATGAATCACCCTTAAAGCACATCAGTCAGAATAACAGCTTGTGACTGCAAGTGTCCCTTTCATTGGAACGGGTGAGAGAAATACGAGATTCCCTCGAACTGGATGAAGTTGTTTCCGAAGAAAGGGGGGGGAAAGAAAGATGAAAGGCCCTGGTGGTGTGCGGCCATCGTCCCTCAACCAGATTCCGAGCAGATGTGGATTTCCTAAATCCCTGAAGTCAAGGACAGTGTCAAACATTGAGAAGGAAACGTTGTTTGAAAGGTGATGGGGAAGTGCTGTGTGTGTGTTTCTTTTTTGGCCTGGTCTTAATGTGTCTATATAGATCCTTTCTACACACACACGCGCATGCACACGCACACACACACTCTCTCTCTCACAGAGAGAGAGAGAGTCACTGTGATGTATATCAGCACACATCATCAGCCAAGGCTGGCCTACTTGCCGCTTCCCTCTGCTGTGTGTGCCCCACCGAAAGAGACTCAACGTGGGGCGACGACGGGGTCAGGGGCAGGTAACAGGAGAGAGGGAAGGAGAGAGAGAAGAGAAAGAGGGAGGAGAAGAGATACACGAAGAAACAAAGCTGACAGGGAGAGAGAGAGAGAAACAGAGAGAGAGAGAGAGAGACCTCTTTAGTAAAGGCTTCTGTGCCTGTTGGTTTAGGAGCTGTCGGAACAGCAGTGCTGTGTACACACGTTGGCCTCCCTCTGTCCTCCGCTCCCCCCGGTCTGTTTACTTAAGGATGGCATTGTCTTCCTCTCTGCTGGAATCCCTTCTCTCTCTGCTCACTTTCCCCCTTCCCCTGTCAGCCGTGCGCGTGTTTACGTGTGTGCGTGTCTGTCAAGCCTGTCCGTCCGCCCATCTGTCTTTGGTCTGCCTGTCTGGTTATAATGCGTCTGTGTAGTCTTAATATGTGTTAGGGGTAACTCCATTCAATTATATAGGAGTATATGGTGCATCATAATCTCTCGACTGCGTCATAATTGCCGGGAGAGTGCTGCTTACTGGGCTTCTGTGTCTCCCTAAAGTGCTGACCAGGCGCTGGACCGCTTCGCCATGAGGAAGTACTATGACGACAAGGTCTCCGCTCTGATGACACCCTCTCAGAAACGGTAAGACCCCAAAATACAAACACGCCCTTCCACACGCTGTAGCAACACCAGAGAGTTACTACAGCATGGGGAGATTGACTCCTACACTGTTATTATCTATACTGTACATTGTTTGAGGAGTGCTTTGTTAACCGCACTCACCCAACACCCCCCTCCCCGGTACCCCCCACCCCGCCCACCCACGCTTCCATCCCAGAGCCACCTGAACCAATAGTACAGTCTTTTGCGTGTCTTGTAGTTGTTTGTCTATTTTCCATTGAAAAGGCCTCTGATAGACCAGCCATTGTTGGTCAGAGTACTGGGAAATTGGGAATGGGATCTGGAGGTGACCTGGTGTAATCTACCCCCCCCCCCCTCTCCTCACCGCATCACTCTGAATCACCATGACTCACACTGAGGGCTTTATGGAGAATGCCATGCCTCTCTCTCTAGTTATTGCCTCCCAAAAATATGGAAATCTTGGAACTACAGAGTAAATATCACTGCTGTCGCGTGGGAACCTAGTCTTTCATATTTATTTTGTGATTGTCATGTTATTATATAGGTTTGTTTGTTTCTTATTGGGTTGAGTCAGTTTTGTTCTTTGGGCCCATGAAACTTAAACGCTACCATTCTATGGCCATCATTGTGAAAATAAGTAGTGTTTTTTTCTTAGTTCCTGAGAAATGTGGCCTTTTGGAGATAGAAAATGTTCACGCAGTAGCAGTGACTTTAGGATTATATAAGTAATGGATAACCTGAGTGGCGGTTCAGGTTAGCCATGTGGTCTGGGGCTGTTGCCAGGTGGTGACAACAATGCGGACAGTAGTGGATAAAAATATAGAATAGAGCAGCTATTTTCAGAAGTACGGCCTATAGTGTCATGTTTTGTCCTGAAAATATATATAATAACTACTGTATATAAACCAGGAAGCCCTTCCAAGTGGCCATGCGTGTTGTTTATACTCTATTATTTCCCATCAGGTATGTTTGGATCCTCAACAGTCTCCTCAGTGGCTCCATGAAGATCAACGCCTCCCCCTTGTTTCTGCATTGCATCATTCTTCACGGGATACCAAACTTTGATGCCACTGGAGGTTAGAGTCATATTGTTTACATTTGTTATACAAGCCACGGTTGCACTCTGATCAAACATTCACCACGATGCCACAAAGAGTGTGTGGAAAATAAAGAGAAACCACAAGAAAGTAACAGCAATAAACCATATATTGGCTTAACTGTATTACGCTGTGGTAAAGTTTGCCATACATGTTTCTTCCTCTTCCTCTCACTCACTCACTCACTCACTCACTCACTCACTCACTCACTCACTCACTCACTCACTCACTCACTCACTCACTCACTCACTCACTCACTCACTCACTCACTCACTCACTCACTCACTCACTCTCACACACACACACACACACACACACACACACACACATTGGCGGCCGGCCATTTGGATGTGTCTAAAATCACTGTAGACGGCCAGCATATGTAAACAGACTTGCACAGTCCGTGGGGCTGTTTGTAGAGCTAAATATATACTTTATAGTATTGCTATCTGTCCATTCTCATTGTCAATTGAGTCCATAAACCGTCCCTTCAAAATGGCTTAAAGAAATAATTTTTTCATCAATATGTTCTCATTTTATAGTGTCTTGAATATAAGCGGTATACGGGATTTGGTCTAGTATATTTCCTGGAAGGCTGGATAAAGGGCTAATAGCTACTAACGTTATATCCAATGGCATTTCGGTTATACAGAAGCTACAGTTAAAACTCAAACTGCATATGATCGGTACGATCCTCAAGCATGAATGCATGAAAGGGGGGGGGGGCGGGGGACGTCGTTTCTGATTATTGATTACCAATAACCGTGTTCGTCTCAGTAGCCACATACGCTGATCGGCTGGTTGAGTATCCTCCCACACGTTACTCCTCGCCACTGAGAGATCGTGCTGTTCAGGTGAAAAGATGCGACGGCTGCCTCCTCGTGTACCGGAGGGGACACGTGATGCAAGGCTTGGTCCTCACTGCAGCCGACCAGTGGGAGGCATAGTCTAGCAACGTTCGAGACAGGGGAGGGGAGAATTGGCGAGGCGAAATTGGGATGGGAGAAAAATAGAAAATAAGGAGAAAAAGTGGATAAAAAAAAGAAATTGTGTGTAATGCTCCGACGAGGGACAGAGAGAGAGAGGAGAGATGCGTCCCCGACACACACGCAGTCAAGTTTGTGTGTGTGTCCCCGACGAGGGAGAGAGATGGCGCACACACATTTACACACACTTCTGCAGTCCCTCCCGCCGTCCCTCTCTCTCTCTATCTCTCTCTCCCTCCCTCTCCTCGCTCGTTCTCTGCCTGTCAAACCCTGTTTGAGGAAGTGTCGGGTTATACTATGCCTACGTCCCAGACACACATGCAGTCAAGTTTGTGTGTGTGTGTGTGTGTGTGTGTGTGTCCGACGAGGGAGAGAGATGGCGCACACACATTTACACACACTTCTGCAGTCCCTCCCGCCGTCCCTCTCTCTATCTCTCTCTCTCTCTCCCTCCCCCTCTCGCTCGTTCTCTGCCTGTCAAACCCTGTTTGAGGAAGTGTCAATGCAAATAAATGCTATATTAACGTCACGGAAACCGTCAAATCAGAACAGTTTAGTTGAGTGAGGGAAAATCTCGTGAACTTGAGAATAGACTGATGAGTCAATATGGTAATTAGAGACACAGACCCATTGATACTAACTAGGGATGCACGATAATTATCGGGTCGATAATTATCGGGCCAATATCAGCAATTATGACGTCATCCCTATAAACCCGATAACATTATTGATAGCTCCGATAATATCTAATAAATGTTTTGGTTAAAAGAAATCCGGTGTGGGTGGATTGGGATGAAGGGCGTTTGTTTTTACTGTAGGCTCCTCCCGTTTTGCCAGTACTGTGGTACGACTGTGGTTTAGGAAGAGGGAGTTTTTCACAAATCCAGCGCTCCCTTTCTCATGCCTGGCTGTGATGTAGCCACGTAAGTTTCAGAAGCAGCACAGATGGTAAACAAACATGGCGGCGTCGGTAGTGTGGGACTTTTTCAAAGTTTCAGAGGAAAACAGTTTGCTTGCTATTTGTAACAAATGCAGAAGTTCCACGAGGAGGGAAAGGGTTAACAAGCTATAACACATCCAACCTAATAAGTCACCTGCAACATCACCACCACTACGATGGTGTATTAAAATCCGACGACGCGCGAGCAGCTAAAGGCTAAGCTGCTGCGAATCCAAAGCCAGCTGCAAAGGAACCGGCGCGGCTTGTACCTATTGACGAGGCGTTTTGCAAAATTAAAGACGTTTGGCAGAGATGATTTGTTTGGTTTATTTAATTCTTTTTGAGGCGTGCTGTCCTATATAAATGCCAAGTAATAGTTGTTTCATGGACCAAGACCACAACAGTCTCCTCTCCTATAGCGTCGAATGTTTTATCTGCTGACAAAGTTGGTTTTTAGTTCACTCATTGTTCAGGGAAACACATTGTTAATGACATTGACGGATTGTGAATTTTGTGATTGACTCAAATTATATTTATTTGGAAAAATAAATATAGTCACTTTATTTGAAGAGTCAAAACTGTTCTCTTGGCTTTGTTTTGTTCATAGTAGTAACGCTCATGTCATGATAAATCTGGTTAGGTCAAAACTACAGGAATATACATTAAAAAAAAATTATAATACAATAAATATATATATATATTATCGGTATCGACCTTGAGGAGCAGAAAGTTATCGGTATCGATATCGGGGTCAAAAAATCAATATCGTGGACCCCTAATACTAACCTGTATTCACTCACACACACACACACACACACACACACACACACACACACACACACACACACACACACACACACACACACACACACACACACACACACACACACACACACACACACACACAGACCTTTTACACAAAAATAACTGAAAGAGAAGAACTTTATTGTCTCCCAATAAAACCTGAAGCAAATCCACACCCGTGTTTCCACATAAAGTGGTGTTTTCACACATTGCACAGAGACAGAAAAGGGCTTCCTCTGATTGTGGAACTAAAATCCCTATATTTCTCGCAACGGAGGTTTTACACTCTGAGAAGATACAAACGAGATCTCCCTGGTGACATGTTGTTCGTGAGAGACTAACCAAGGCCATGACCTCCACACAGAGCACAGAGAAATCACGGACAAAGTGATAATATCGGGTTGCATTTCACAACATTCTCTACAACAACTGCCATTCCACTATTATTATTATTATTATTATTATTATTATTATTATTATTATTATTATTATTATTATTATTATTATTATTATTATTATTATTATTATTATTATTATTATTATTATTATTATTATGTTTTACTCTATTATTACTATTGCTATTGTTTTCTATTATCTTCTTTTTTTTGCCTGTACCTCCCTTCCCCCTCCCCTCCCCTGCTATGATACCTGAATTCATGTGAATAAATACATTTAAATAAATAAAAAGGTGATTTGTCTTTCAGTGTGTCGTCCCTACCTCAAGGTATATCAGGGAATGCAAGCAGTGTATTCCTCTGGAGTCTAGTAAGTTTTCTTTTGTATTGTCATTATTTTTATTGTTAAAATATAGAATGTGGTGCTGTCTTGGCAAGGTTATCCTTTTTTTTTTAATAAGTTCCCGATTTCAAGCACACTGACCTGAATAGATGAACGTTAAATTAAATGTTTTCTTAAAAAAAAGAAAAAGGTTTACAATATGTCAAAGTAGTTATTTGATTGTATCTCGATTTGGTTTTAATTACATACAGCACCTTTCTGAGTAATACCTGCCGTGTCTGTTTTTGGTTCTAGTCTCTCGCTTACTGTCAACAAAAACGGTCTTGTTTTGTCTCTTCTGAAAAGTCACATTGGTCCTGGCCACAGAGACAGGATCTGCATCACCCTGGAACCTGCCCAGCTGCTCAAAGGAGACATCATGGTAGGAACATGGCTAGTTTTTACCTTCACCTACCTTCATCAGCGACAGTGGCTTGGAGGTAGAGCGGTCTTCTGGTGATTGTAAGGCTCCCGGTTCGATTCCCGGGCAGCGTGTTGAAGTGTCCTTGAGCAAGACACTTAACCCCTAACTGCTCCCGATGAGCAGGTTGGCACCTTGCATGGTTGCCTCCGCCGTCGGTGTGTGAGTGAATGGGTGAATGTGAGGAACAAAATTGTAAAGCACTTTGATAAAAGCGCTATGCACCATTTGTCAGTCTGTCCTGTATCCTGTGTAAACAGGATATCTGGAAAGGTAATGTCCGAATTACCATTAATATTTGAGGTGCACATTCATGACATGACATGAAGATATTGATGATCCTGATGACTCCTGAGTTTTCCTCTAGTGGCAGCAGAACAAATGACGGCCTCATTCCACTGCTATAGCCTCAAATGGTCTGGTGCCACCAGCTTGGTCAGCCTGCTATGAGGCATGATTTTAAACAAACACAGGGAACCTTTCTGCAACAATGAAAAACGAATTTACCTCGACCACCAATAATTAGCTCTGCAGAAAATCTGCAAGCAAGAAGAGAAGGCACACAGATGCGACTGAGTCATGCTCATGGGAAATGTATTATAAGCACCAGGGCAGTAATCCACCCAGTCACATGTTGAGTGTGAAGGGGAAAGCAAATTGGGGAGATTGTTTGGCCTCTGTGAAGGTCTGCACTATACAGAGTACATTCTTCTTCGTCTGTTCCGACTTTAAGACCTGGGTCAAATAGGCTAGTATTTTCAAATAAATCTCAGGGTTTGTTTTAACTTCCTTGGAGGAACCAGATGGGTGGGATGGGCCACACAGAATAAAACAGAACAATAAAAACACAGAAAAAGTTACCAAGTGTATATATTATCCTTAAAGGGGAACTATCTTACTATTTCTTTCACTATTTGGGCAATTTTACACAATTCCTGTGAGTCTATGGAACACATCTGTATGTTTTTTTTCCAAAAAATGCATTGTTTTGTATTTCTCAAGTACTCTAGAGCAGCATTTTCTGCACTTCCAGATTCCAAGCTGTTTTTGGCTGGGCTCCGCCCATACTCGCAATGCGCTTTGAGTGACAGTCACCCACAGTCTGCACTGGCAGATAACTTTGGGGAGAAATAGAGAGATAGAGGGACTAATTAATTTCGCCGCGGGGGGGCATAATCCCACAGGACAATGCATTGGTAACTTGTTTCAAATGACAATATATAACCCGTGAATATTATTGCACGGATCGGAATACGCGTGGGAGCGTGCGCTAAAAAAAATTAGAGCGAGAGAAAGAGGGAGAGAGAGAGAGAGAGGAGAGATGCTCCGAGAGTGCGCATGTGTTTCCCCCCACACACACGCAGTCGGGAGTGTGTAAATGCTCCGAGACATGTTGCATCGTATTTGAGAGCCTCTCTCTCTCCCTCTCTCTATCTGTCTGTCTCTCCCTCTCTCTCGCTCGCTTGTTCTCTCTCTTGCTCTCTCTCTATCAGCACTCACGTCACGTCAACCTGTTTGAGGAAGTGTCAGTGACAGGGAAACCGCTTTTGCATTATTTCCACTCGCTCCATTGTTGAGTGTGTGCGGTGGCTACAACCACAGAGGGGGCTGAGATATGCTACGTAGCAGGGTTCGAAATTAACGGGGGCTTGGGGCAAAATGCCCTCGAAAATCAGTTAAGGGGGGCAAGAAAAGCCCCAGACAGTTTACTAATTATATATATAATTATATATATGCTCTACAGTGCGAGCATTTCCCTCGTATTTGCCCCTAATAATATAGAACGTTTTTATACGGAATCGCGGACGGAATCACGGAATTTACCAATAAAAATGGAATCAGCTGTAAAACGTGGAATATTGCAGAATTTGCCCTAATCTGGACTGAAATTACATTTTTGGGTGGAACGTTTGTTGCAAGGAGGGATTGAGGCGGGGACCGCTCCGTGTTACACACAACACAGAGAAATATCCAAGCGTCTGGCTGCTTCGGTGCGTCGTTAACGTTAACGTCGGAAGAAATTCCGCACTAAGCCCTAAATTCAGAGCAGAGCAGTATCCTAATGACTTCAGTTGATACAGTGTTTTGCAAATTCTGTCAACATACCCCGTGGACTGGACCTGCAAAAACACGTGCGAATATCACTTCAAAAGCCATGTCAGGAACAAGGACTGTGCTTCCCAAAACACACCAACTCTCTAACGATGATCTCTGGTGATCACAATAGATGCAGCTAGAGGGCGAGGCTAATCACTGACACTATTGTGATTTAAATAGCTATGTAACATTACAGTACATAGGACTATAGATGGAAATGATAGCTTCTTGCTAAATCTGGTGCACCCATCTACAGTATTTGCAAATTATTGTCAGTAGGCCTACACTGTCCTTTATAAATGAAATAAACTAAAGGTGCATAAATTATGCATTACTATATTCCATCACAATAGAATATATATATATAGCTAGGCTACTGACATTGTGATCATTTGAAATGTGTATTTTTATTTTGTCACAATATTATTTGAAAGATATTGTGTAAAATGTAACTGTATTTCTGAGTTGCAGCACTTAAAACATTAAATGGACTGTTATATCTTATTACACTGTGGACATTTATTCATTCCCACTTATTGGACACTATTTCTGATGGTAAAATGGGCGTAAAAGGCAAAATACAGAATTCTGAAATATTCAAATGGAAAAAACAGAATTTTGGAAAAAATCAAATGGAATTTGGAAAATAATAAAAATTGATTTCATATATGGCTCTACTATCTGTGTGTGTGTCTCGCTCTCTCTCCCTCTCCCTATCTCTCCTGAACCTATTTCATTCAAAAGGAAGACATTGATGGACAGTAGCTAATGCTATAGTATACATTATATCTCAGTTGTAGCTGTAACCGAATAATTGTATTAACTATTAATGAAGTATTATTCAATAGCGTTTCGATTATAATGAATTAAATAATTGTATAAAGAATTTTCAATGTTCTATCATCTAATAATATATTCCATTGCCTTTCCTATCTGTATCAAAGTCAAAATGTTGGTATCATAACAACACTACAACATACAAAAGCAGCTTGACAACCGATATCCTTTGCGTCTAGTAGGCATGGGCCAAAAAAAGCCAGGGATTTTTTTTTTTATTTCTAACCCTGCTACGTAGGATAGCGAGTCAATTCTGAATGGCTTGGTTCAGTGAGGGAGGTTCTTGTCTGAGCTGAACTGAAGAAACGGGAGTAGCTAGAGATTTCACATCTAGTCAGTGTTGGTACAACCCCACATTGCTAGAAAACAATTCAAACCACAGGAAAAGGCCATTTATAAGATAGTTCCCTTTTAAGTAAATCGAGTACAATTTTATGGGGATTTGACAACTTTACCTGACACAATTTTTTTTTATTGACCTATCTCAAACCCCACCCTCTTTTTTTGCTCCTCCAATCACAACTGTTGCTTCCCTCCGGGATGTCCTGGTGTGGTAAACCCCACCCTTAAAACACAAGATGTATTATTAAACACATTAAACGTTAAATACTATTTGGCCCCATGCAGGTCGGTCTGAACACGAGGATCCGCTGAAATAATCACTGTGATATAACCTCTTTTCCAGGTGAAATGCTACCACAGGAGTGAAATCACCGCGGAGCGTGAAGTCATCTTCCGGCTGCAGTTCCACACGGGAGCAGTGCAGGGCTACAACCTGATGTTCGAGAAGGAGGATATGGAGACCGCCAACAAAGGTAGACCTGGAAAAACCCAGCGGGAACAGGTCTGAACGCGCCAGCAGGTTTAGAGCGGCAAAAGCTCAGCGCTACACACACACACACACACACACACACACACACACACACACACACACACACACACACACACACACACACACACAGGGCTCAGTCTGGACGTCATTACGACTCTGCAGTTTGAGACCAATAATCTCCTTTCCATATTGTGTAACGTCCTATGGTTTACTGGGAGAGAATCCCAGTCACAGACGACACCATTCATCTTTCCGGTTTCTGTGCAGACCGACCACACTGATGGCATCCTTTTGTGTGTTGACATTCCAGATCCCAGATTTCCGGATTATGGGAAAGTGGAGTTGGTATTCTCGGAGGGGCCAGAGAAGATCCCAGGTATTTTTCTAAGTCCTCGCCTCTTTAAAAAAAGAAAAAAGAAAGACGTTGCTATAAGAGAGATGAGCAGAATGTATACTTTAAACAGACGTCGGTGGTCACAATGAAAAGACTCTTTTATTGTCTCTCACTCATCCAAAAAAAATTTTGTTGGGGTGAATTTGCAGGCCGTCTACAAGTTGTGTGAAATGTGAAATTTTGTTGGGGTGAATTTGCAGGCCGTCTACAAGTTGTGTGAAATGGACGATCACATATTTGTCCGATCACTGGGAGAATAGTGTAGTTAAATAAATAGAACAGTCATCCTCCATACAGTTATGTGGACAGGCTGGCATTGGCACGAACAGTACATTGTAGTGGGCCAACACAGAAAACAATAGGTTTTGAGTTTCCTTGCGGCTGTCGGACAAGTTACAAAACAAAATGTGCGCACGCCCTATGAACGGAACAACACGACACGACCTAAAAGACACGGCAGATGTTCTTTGTCCCTAAAAGAGACACGTCTTTTTGAAGTATAAATCACCCTCAGGGCGGTGATACTCCATACCGGACTGGCAACGTTCCCATCCAGGGCTCCACCGAAGGATCCACTGTTCCACACATCACTCTGGGTCCTAAACTCTCAGTATCGACCCGATAAGCACCGGTTCCAACCATCGCTTTCACTCAACAATATCAACTTAGACCAGGGGTCAGCAACCTTTTTGACATGGAGTGCTTGTTTGAAATATAGTTGTAACTAGTGTGCCTCAACAATATTCCATGCATCGTAATTTTTTTTTCTCATCAGGTCTTTTTAATGATAATTTTTACATTATTACATCGTTATTGTTATTATTAACACTTTAAGTGCCGAAAACGTGTTTAGGCGTCCTTCCCCGCCATGCTCAAGTTGCCGAGGACGCCGTAACTCGTCTTTAATATCAATATTTCAAAAATCTGTGATCGAAATCATATTTTTCCTCCGCAGCCCTGAGACACAGTGCTGGCCTCCTCTCAACCCTCTAGCGGTTCAAGAGCGCCATCTGGTGGCCGATCGGCAGAAGCGCCAAACAGGAAGTCATGTGGATGAAGTGCTGATCGTCTATATTACTTCCGGGCACTCTCTATAGGTCCCGGGACTCGATCTCGACACAATACATAGCGATCCGTTGCCAATAACTCGATAAACAACATGATTTGGACGTATATACTATTATACAACCTGGAAATAGATCGCGTATTTCTACATCCCATAATAGGAATATTTCAGTTCCACGCTCATCGTCCAACGGCGCGAGGAAGATACGGTAAGATTCAGCGTTATTTTTGAACGTGTTCGATATAAACTGCTCTGATGATCATATCACCCACACTAGATGAATGATATAACGCTGCCCACGGAATTATAAACGATCCCCCGCCCATCCGGTCATCATCAGATGATACGTAGAAACTTCTAGAAGTACGTCCAATTGAAATTTTTGATCTCGCACAGATTCCTACCAAACTGTATTTCATCATCAATATAATGCATTTGGGGCTATAAATCACGTTCTGGAGAAAGCTGCAGAAAGAGATGAAAACATACTTATACTTTAGACCATATTTTACTATGAATATGTGAATGAAAAAGTTTAACGTTGCTACACAATGAACAATACATATAGGACCTTGAATGGGCCCTAATAATGGCAATCTAGCAATAGAATTTAAAAAGTTATAGCCCTGCAAAGAAGGGGAACTCTCCATAGACAAATAGAGCTGGCAAGGGATGGTATATCATGAATTTAGCCTTAGGCAATCAAAGTGTTAACAATATTATTATGATGGTTGTATCAACCCTAAATCTGAGTGGGGGGGGGGGGGGAATGCAATGCAGACAAACAGCTGCATACAGTGTGACCATTTCACTCACATTTGCCCATTCATTTTTGGACACATCACACACCATCGTGTGTACTGTACGTGTGCTGTCATAGCTCCACCTACAGGCCTAATGGAGAACACCAGGAGAACACCAGGATGTGAATGGAGGGTGAATGTGAGGTATATCGTGTAAATAAGTTTTGATTGATCGCAAGACTACACTGTAAAAAGAATTATAATAATAAGTGACCAGAACTTAAAAATAATGAGTTCAGTTACTGTGCATTAAGGTTTTCAGTTTTCAATCCATAATAAGTTAACAGAAAAATAAGTACACAACCACATTATTTCAACCTAATAAAACTATGTTTATTGTCATTGTTTTAAGAACACAAGTTGACTTGGTAATACTCACATTTTGAGTAAAAAAAATGGCTTTTAACATGTGCAATGTTCAATTAAATAGAAAAATAAATAATACAATTTGTTGATTAATCCCACTGGTCACAATGGTGACCGTAATAATGTTTTTGTTATAAGGCTCTGCAAATGTTACTGAATGATGTAGCAATGTATTTCCAGCTAAATTGAAATATAAAAAAATATAGGGTCTCAATTAAATATGTGGTAGTAAAAAGAACCTGTGGGAGGATTTCAACAAGATAAATGCGACAACAGTGCAAAATATTTCACTATAATATAAAAAAAAAAAAAAAAAAATTTTTTTTTGCTGCCCCCTATGCCTATGAAAATGCCCCCGCGTGCCTATGCAGGCACGCGTGCCTAGGGTTGCCTACCCCTGACTTAGACTATTCGTTTCGATTGAGATGTATTCCATTATTCTTTATTAGCGAAACCTAGCCTTTGTTTTGACATGTTACACATGGCTCCTCGTTTTGGATTTTGGTGTCGGTGCAATTCTCCAATATCGAGACCCTGTAGTGTTTAGCCTGGTCTTGGTCCAACATCTTATACCCTGTTTTAGCCTGGTATTGGTCCAATACTGTATAGCCTGTTTTAGCCTGGTATTGGTCCAATATCTTATACCCTGTTTTAGCCTGGTATTGGTCCAATATCTTATACCCTGTTTTAGCCTGGTATTGGTCCAATACTGTATAGCCTGTTTTAGCCTGGTATTGGTCCAATATATTGTACCCTGTTTTAGCCTGGTATTGGTCCAATATCTTATACCCTGTTTTAGCCTGATATTGGTCCAATATCTTATACCCTGTTTTAGCCTGATATTGGTCCAATATCTTATACCCTGTTTTAGCCTGGTATTGGTCCAATATATTGTACCCTGTTTTAGCCTGATATTGGTCCAATATCTTATACCAGTACCCTGTCGGTATCTGCATCCATACTCCCAGCACAAGACTACAACACGAGACACATGGTCAATTATCTATTCAAATGCTTCCCCTGGCAGATGCATGTTCCTGTGTGACAAAAGCAGGCGTGTTGAGGCAGGCCCATTGGAACTATGGTCCCTCCGAGTGGCTAAAACTGCTGTCCTGTTGCATCGCCGTCTTTAGGTCCTCTCCTCTTTAAGAAAATAAGTTGCCACGGGAAAGATAGGAGGGAGGGAGTTGGAAAACCAGACACATGGTGCTTTCACCACCCGGCATCCCCCTACCCCCTCATCGCTCCCTCGACCCCCTGCTGTGTTGGGGATGTGGAATTCTGCGGAGGGGAAATGTAGTGTGAAGTGTGTGTTGACAGAGGGGTAACAGAAGCACAGTGTGGGCCTGCCTCACAGGAGGGAGTCAGTGCGTGTGAGCGTGAACATTGATGCGTGCCGTACACGGTGTGTTCGATATAGGCATTTTATGTCTTGTCGAGCACAAATTCGTAAAAGGCAACGTTCCTTTAACTCTCAGTGGAGATGCTGAGAAGGACCTCAGCTATAAATCACTGCAGAAGGAAAATGGACTCCTATAACCAACAGCGTTTTCCTCCTGTGTTCTGAAACCGTGACGACGTGAGGTGTTTTTTTATTTCAAAAGGCACACACGTCGATTTTGATGGCTGCCCGATTGCCATTACTCAATATTTCAAAACTGCAGATGATCAAAAATGTATCTATTTTGGGAGCAAAGTTCGTAAGATAGCTAGTGATTACAATATTGCTCCATGCATTTTATGGCAATGTCATGTGTCACAATGTCAATGTCACCAATCAAGTTCCCTAGACTCCCTAGAGTAGATGGAATTGTCCAAATGGTATGTTAAGTCTTAAGTCCTGTGCCAACCAGCTTGCCCCGGTGTTCACCGCCATATTTAATCAATCCCTGGCGGAGTCGGTGGTCCCTGCCTGCTTCAAGATGTCTACCATCATCCCTGTACCGAAGAAACCCTCCCCAACATGTCCAAATGACTACAGACCGGTGGCACTCACCTCTGTGGTCATGAAATGTTTTGAGAGGCTGGTCAAGGACCACATTTGTGCCTCCCTCCCCAGTGATATGGACCCTATGCAATTTGCATACAGGACAAACAGGTCCACTGACGACGCGGTCTCCCAGGTACTGCACAGCACCCTCTCCCACCTTGACCGTCAGAAGGGGGGCTATGTGAGACTGTTGTTCATTGACTACAGCTCAGCGTTCAACACCATAGTCCCCACCAGACTGGTGGACAAGCTGATTGAGCTGGGTCTGAGCTCCGCCCTGAGCGCCTGGGTACTGGACTTTCTGAGTGAAAGACCCCAGGCGGTCAGGGTGGGGGGTCAGCTCCAACTCCATAGTGAAGTTCGCAGACGACACGGTGGTGGTGGGGCTGATCTCGGACAACGACGAGAAGGCCTACCGGGAGGAGGTTGAGGTACTGGAACGCTGGTGCCAGGACAACAGCCTGCTCCTGAACATTGGTAAAACCAATGAGCTGATTGTGGATTATAGGAGAGGACAGCAGGAGACACACACACCACTGATGATTAACGGGGCTACCGTGGACAGGGTGAGCAGCTTTAAGTACCTGGGGGTCCACATCTCAGAGGATCTGACATGGTCAACACACATAGACACAGTAGTAAAGAAGGCGAAACAGCGCCTCTACCACCTGAGACAGTTAAGGAAGTTCAGAGTATCGGGGAAGATACTCCAGTCCTTCTACTCAGGAGCTGTAGAGAGCATCTTGACCGGAAACATCACTGCCTGGTATGGAAACAGCACGGCACAAGACAAGAAGGCCCTACAGAGAGTGGTGCGCTCAGCCGAGCGTACCACGGGTATTGCACTACCTCCCCTGCAGGTTCTATACAACAAGAGGTGCAAATCCAGAGCCTGCAGGATAATGAAAGACCCTCACCACCCCAATAACAGCCTGTTCCAGCTGCTGAGGTCAGGCAGACGCCTGCGAACCCCAGCTACTAGGACAGAGCGGCTTAGGGGGCTTTCCCACTCACTGCTCTGTGTCGAATCAGAGCCGGCTCGCATCAGAAAAGGGTGTGTCTGTCTGAGTGAGAACGCTGTCCCCCGTCCCCGCCCCCCGCTGATTCGTCCCCGGGGGCGCTGAACCTGGACCGCTGAAATAGGTGGTCTCAGGTGCGCGCTGAGTGGGGGCGGTTAGGCCTGGCAGTTTTGTTTGCCATTGCTATGTCTATACATTGTTCAATGCATTTATTTCTATAGACCAGTGGTGCCCAACCAGTCGGCCGTGGTCGACCAGTAGATCAATGACATGCAATATAATTGCCACAAGCGATGGGATAATGTTAGCTTCTGAACAGGCTAGCTAACTAGCGTTTAGCCGTTAGCCATTGCTGTATACTATACTTTCTTGTTCGAATGCATTTATTTCTATTAGACCAGTGGTGCCCAACCATTCGGCCGTGGTCGACCAGTAGATCGTTAAAACGCTCAAAAGCGGACTCTACAACACCATCCATTCGTGATAAAATGGGGTGGGTTATTATTGACAAGGCTTGACAACAGAGGTTCAAATATAACTTCATATTTATTGGCAATTTGTTCATTTTATATCAACATCCAGAGTCCGCAGTCGTGTTAAGACATTCCCGTTTACATAACATTTTCGGTCGACCAGTAGATCAATGACATTCAATATAATCGATGCGAGCAATGTTACTAGTATGTTGCATGTAGTAACGTTAGCGTTAGCCGTTAGCTTAGCGTTATTGTTAACCCTGCAAAACGATCAAAAGCGGACTCTACAACAGAGTTCCATTCGTGAGAAAAGGGGGATGGGTTATATTGACAAGGCTTGACAACAGAGGTTCAAATATAACTTCATATTTATTAGTTATTTGTTTCTTTATATCAAAATCCATTCTCCAGTCTCCGTGTTCTGTTTACATTTCGAGCGTGACATCATCGACTACGGCAACGTCGGCAAGCTTACAAGCTCAAAACGCAAACCGTAAACAAAACCCAGAGCGCACCCAGACTGAAGTGTGTACACAAACTAGAGGGGGGAGAGGGGGGGGGGGGGGGGAGTTCGGCACGGAACTCGGAATGAGGACGGCACGGAGCTGATTTCGACCCCGATGTTGAGTGAGAAAGCCCCCTCAGGCTCAGCTTCTTCCCCCAGGCCATCAGAGCCCTGAACAATGAACATTGAGTGCCACAGAACACTGAACTATCCACACACAAGCACACATGAACACACACACAACACGCACGCTGTGCACGCTCACACACTAGCAGCCACTTAACACTTTAACATGAGCGGGCACACACTCATGCCGCACACTTATGGCCAAAAGGAAAGGCCACTTTAAATTAGAATAACAGGAACAGTGTATTGCACTACCAAAGCTACCTAGCATGTCCTATATGCTCTGTAAATACTATGTACAGATACCGAAATGCCACACCATGCTACCTGTTACCTGTTTATTGCACAATGTTTTTTTTTTTTATTGGATTCTATTATATGTTGTAACACTGTATTGCACATCGTTGCGGGCAAGACCACCCGCATTTCATTGTATACTTGTATGCCGTGACAATTAAAACTCTTGACTTGACTTGACTTGTTATTTTGAAGCCAAACAGCTGGTCTAAATCCATGCTATTGTTGTTGTTGTTTGGTGCAGGTGCTGAACGGTGGCAGAACGGACCAGACGTGATGGTGGACTACAACACAGCAGACCCCCTGACCCGCTGGGACTCGTATCAGAACCTCTGTGACGGGGAAGGTAGCGGCTGCTTTTACTCGTCCACTGTTCACACACTACATCTGAGTTTGTCCCCATCTGTTTTTTTTTTTTCTTTTTTACTTTCTCTTTTTCCCCCTTTCTTTTTCCGTTTTTCTCCCCTCCCAATGTTAGTCGTTATGCCAATTCCCAATCCCCTTCCTGGTCGTTGCGTGCTCTGCCCCCTACCGTCGGTCTGGGAGGGCGGAGAACCATCGCATGCTTCCTCCGACACATGTGTAGCCAGCCCACCGCTTCTTTTCACCTGGCAGCGCGGACCCTCACTGACTGGGGGAGTGTAACGTGTGGAAGGTCACACTACCTCCCCCAGGATCCGACCTCGCTGTGCAGGCGCCCCGACCGAACTGTAGGAGTCGCTGTTTTCCAACGACCAGGACCCACCCTCGCCGGGTTTTTCCCACCCTCTAACACTGCCAATTGTGTTAGTATGGACGGTCGGCCAACCCGGAAGCACCACAGCTGGATTCGATCTGTGGTGGTGGGCAGACGCTTAGACCGCTGCGCCACCCGGCCGCGCTCCATCTGTAAAGGTTCCTCTGTCTGTCATGTCGGTATTAACCATAGCCCGTCTGTCTGTGCGTCCGTCTGTCCCTCTCCTATCTCTCTTGCCGTCTCTCTCTATCTGTCTGTCTCTCTCTGTATTGGCAGCTGTGTGACAGCTCATGTCCAGCGTCTCTGGCCGACCTCGCTCCGTATCACTGAGGGAGCGCTGCAGCGTGATTAGATTAACATGCAGCACACAGTCGCCAGACTCGCCACTAGCCGGGCTCATGTGGCGGCCGCAGGGAGTCGTCACTCATAGTCGTTACTGTCCCCCAGGACAGTCGTCATCTGGAAGTGGGGCTCATGGAAAGGAAACAGTGGGGGTAGCGTTCACCTTGGTCTGCCGAGCAACACTTGAGGAAAAAACCCCTTAAGTTCTCAATTTCCTGTATGATTATTGCGACAAAGATAGTCGTTTCTGGTTGTCAGTAGGATGAGAAACGGCGCTAGTGCACAGGGAGTTGTGGGGTCAGAACGAGAGCGGGCAGTTCCCTAGAGATTTCTGTTTAGTTGCAAATGAATGGGCGTGCTTTAACCATCACACACACACACACACACACACACACACACACACACACACACACACACACACACACACACACACACACACACACACACACACCTCTCTCTCTCTCTCACTTGCCTGCACATTCATGTGCGTGCACAAACACACACATATACACACGCTGTCAGGGCGTCCCGTCCTGGCTGTGGTCACCGCTCTCCCAAATCTCTCCACTCAGCCGCGGAATTCACAACAGCCTCCCAGAATAGAGCGACGTGGTGGTGGCTCGCAGTGCTCCGACACACCCATCCCCAAGTTTACAATGAGCAAGTTTTTATACGCTTTACTTCATACGACCTATAATGAAAATGAGTCTTTTATTTCTTTTCTTTTTCATTTGTATGCCCAACACAGCCGTATAATAGTATAATAGTACCCGACACAGCCGTATAATAAGGGTTTTATACACATCTACCAGCATGGTAATAAAAGAAGCACAAAACGCATCACAAAAAAAGAACTCTTCAAAAGGAAAACAAAAAGACATTGACATAAAAAAAAATTTAAATAAAAAAAGAATCCCAAGGCATTCGTGTGGGATATTTACAACCTTGTTTTCTCGTGTAAACGCTAGATTTGAGAGGGAAGACTGAGAACACAAATAGGATTTTCAGCGTCTACTTGCCAGTCCCCGAATCCCCCCCTTGAGTGGCTGTCAGTCAGCGGCCGAGGTCCGAAAAGGGAGGAAACGTCGACAGAAAAGGGCTTTTGCCATGACGGTGCTAAAGGCTGTGAAAAGACAATCTCATTTACTTCAATGGCTTCGTAAACCCACACTCGCCAGTCCAGACGTGTGTTTACCCCCCCGAGTGTGAATTAACGGCTTGAATTCAGAGTTTGTGTTTTGCCAGTTCTAATCAGTTCCTCGTCTTCTTTTAATTGTGGCAAAAGAAAATGTAAAGGGACATTTCACCCAAACTGCATTTGAACTCTTATTCTGCTCCAGCTTTCTGTGTAATTAATTCATCAAGATTTTCAACATGGTCTTTAGGTATTTGATCACCAGATATGCCTTGTTTGGGTTTGAATGATTAAAAAAAAGCCCTTTTCACTGTACTGGCGCTATGCTATTGTCTTTGTTTTGGATTGTTTTTCCAGTATTCTGCCGAGCTGTGCTTTACACTATATCGTGTCCCAAGTGACCTCCAGATTGACGTCAGACCGAATTAATTGGGGAAGGCCTGCTCACGAGGCGGCTCTGCGATATGTACCTGATCGTACGCATCTCTTTAATATGAGCGGTAACGTGGTTCTGTTCCGTGTGATAAATATGTAGGCTAATAACAATGTGATGCGCTATCATCAACATCTCTATATCCAGTCACCTCCCCAGCGTCTGTTCATTCATAATTATTCATCAGCCGTAAACTGGCTCCATTCACTGGCTTCTCCCCCTGGTGTTTTGCTGTAGTGAGTCACTGCAGAGCCGCGTACAACCAGCCTGTTGGATTAATGAGGAATGTTCCCTAGGGGGGCCGTCTGCCGTGCGGCGGAAGTGCCGCACTGGAAGCCAGGGCCTGAAGGAAAACGAGGATGATGGTGATCATTAAGCTCCTGACTCACAGGTTTGGCCAACGAGAGGTGCTATGGGGTCGGTTAATAGCCGGGATGGGAGCGGAACCGACGGGGGTGATTTCACAAGACGGGCACAGTGGCCAACTGCACACGGCGCCCGCCTCTCTGGGGGGCGACGAGAGAACAGTCGGGAGGATCTGTTAGGATGTGTGCCACTCTCGACAACATTGTGATACCAGGAGGAGATCAGTAGGAGAATGACAGCCAGAAGATGTTTGACCAGAGTGTAATATAAATAAAACATTCCCCCCCCCCCCCTCCCCCTGTAGGATTAGATGGAGAGAAGATAAAGTTCACTGGATGGAAAGTTGGAAACGTGTTTTAGTTAACCATTCACAGGAACTGCAGTCACGTCAGCGAGTGTCTGATTGACAAAGAAAACAAACGGTTGAAACAATTGTTAAAGCCCTATACTTGAGGTTAGGACACATCTGTTTCCATGCTGGTGTCATACATGAGGATGGCAGGCATGTAATTTTATGATACATGAGAGCGAGAAAAACAACCTGGGCGCAGAGCTTCGTAAAAGAAAAAAAAAATGCCCCAGAGCTCCAAGTAGAAGGCAGGATCGCTCTAATTAAACAGTGTATTTTTACAGTGTGAACGAGTCTGGCTCTGGAGGAATGTTGTTTTCATCGTCTTGATTCTCTCTCTCTCTCTCTCTCTCTCTCTCTCTCGCTCTCTCTCTCTCTCTCTCTCTCTCTCTCTCTCTCTCTCTCTCTCTCTCTCTCTCTCTCTCTCTCTCTCTCTCTCTCTCTCTCTCTCTCTCTCGCTCGCTCGCTCGCTCGCTCGCTCGCTCGCTCTCTCTCTCTCTCTCTCTCTCTCTCTCTCTCTCTCTGTCCCTAGTGGGGGGAGTCCCCTGGGTAAGAGGTCATGTTACAGCTTTACCCCCGCAGGGCCCCGCCCTTGCCCATAAGCCCCGCCTCCACTTGTTTACATTCCTCTGCCCATATTTGGAGAACCCAAGCCCCCCCCCCCCCCCCGCCCCCCTTATGTGGAGTGCAAACACGCTCACCTTCTCGGAAAGCAAGACCCATGGACTCAATGCGAAACAATATTGGCTTGATTTGACCCTGACTGTTATCTGCCAGCTAAATAAGCCATGCACCTCCGTCCCTTCCTGCGTGCCCCCTCTTCCTCTTCCTTTGTTTTGTTGGAGACAGTGGTTGTCTAGGGCGCTTTACCTGGCGTTGAAGGGGAAGGTAAGAACTGCGGCTGGCTGCATTCTTTCTTCAAGGAGACAGACGGGGGGGGGGGGCGTGAGGGAGAATGCAGGAGAGGGGGAGGGGAGGGAAAGGGAGAGAGGTGGGACGATGACAGGGCTGAGAGAGCGAGGGAGAGAGAGAGAGAGAGAGAGGGAGGGATATGGAGCAGGGCAGACATCTGTCTTTTAGAAGTGTTAGCACCTCGCCAGGAGGAATGTTGTAAGAGATTTGTTGGGAGCCGTCCCGGGGGATTCGACCTGGGCCCACACTCGGAGGCCCGAGCAGGAGCAGGAGCTGTCCAGGGACCGGATGTGAGTGAGTTCTATCAGCCGGCATGGGGTTTGTGAGTGTGATCAGGGGACACTGGGGCGCAGGAGGAGGAGGAGGAGGAGGAGGAGGAGGAGGAGGAGGAGGAGGAGGAGGAGGAGGAGGAGGAGGAGGAGGAGGGGAGCTGTTATGTGTGTCTGGTATTTGGATCCTCCAGTCCTGGTTTGAGTGAAAGGCAAACTACTTAACGCGGCAGATTGAGTGAGAAGCGTAGGGGGTCATGTTCCTGTTGTCCTTTTGTGGAGGTAGAAGATGAAGAGTAACAGTGAAACAATGCCTTTACTTGACTTGGAAAGCGGCTCTTCGCACGCACTCTTGAATCCTTAGACATTCTGTGACTGTGTGTAGCCTAAAGTCTAACTAAGTCCAGCGAACTAGAACTTTTGCTTTTCATAATCCCCGGAGTCTTTAGAGTCGAGTGAGGGATTATACCGTGCCTTGCCACTGACTGACCTGGAGGATTAAGGGATGCTGTTTGGACATATGCTGGAGGTCAGGGGTCAGTTTGGAGAGAGCAGGGCTGGCTAAATCACAGCAGGGCGAGGAATGCTGAGGTCAAACACCGCAGACCCACATCAACATCTCACTCCTTTTTAGAGCGGCAGACGGATGGCTTTCGGCACCTCTTATGTATGCACCTGAAATGAGAGGGACACCTTTGTCCACCATGACGCACGCTACCACCTTGCGGGAGCATTCATTTGCGCAAGAGGGTGGTGGGGGGGGGGGGGGGGGGTCGGGCAAACTGACGTGTAATATTCTTTATTGAATTAAATAGATGGACATTATTTCTGGAATGTCTTTGTGTGAAAAAGGTTTGGATTGCAATACGTTTACAGTAGTGGAATGGATCGTTTGAACAATTTGGTGGAGTTGGTTTAGTTTATTATAATTTCTTTTTGCATTCCTGGCGCTGACAATTGGGTTCATGGGCTTATACGGTATGGGAATAATAGACTCTCCTATCTATCTATCTTGTTGTGACATGAAATGTCCTGATGGCTCCAGTGCTATCATATTTGTTTATATTCAAGATAAATACTTGGCTATCTCCATGAATGTGTCAGTGGAGAAGAGCTTCCTTGTGACTTCATACACCTAATCTGAATTGTGACTAATTTGTTCATTTGTGCGGTGAGGTGTGAAAATATTTCCATGTTAAGAGAGGGATCTGTCTGTAACTGAGTCTGTGTCATGGGGTCCTGGCAAATACCATCCCTGTATGTGTCTCATAGACGTGTGTTGTCTGTTGTCGTGTACTATTTGTTTAATTTGTCTACGTGTGTATGTGCTGTGTGTGTATATGTGTGTTTTTGTGTACCCATACGGCCATACCAGCTGACTGTTTGAAGCACTGCTTCTCTTCTCATTCCAGTGCCACGTTCTCAGGGCCAAACCCAGGACAAAGCCCCCACGGCCAACAAGAGGAGCCCCAACGGAGGAACAGCTACGCTGGGTCGGGGGGCCCGCGCCACCTCCACCACCTCCAGTCCTGACCACAGCGACCACGCCCTCTCTGCCAGCAGCGATTCAGGCCTCTCCAGCACGTCTTTGTGGGCAGACAGACCCACACCTATTACAAACACCACCAGTACTACCACCACCACCACCGCCACTACGACGAGGCTCAACCAGGGCCCCAGCCGGCAGGAGAAGGCCCAGTTGAAGCGTCTCCTGAGTGGCTTCGGTCTGGAGGACCCCTCCCTGGAGCAGATGGAGGACCAAGGTCCCAGGGTGGGTGTCCAGCGGCTTGTCCCTGCCCAAGTGCACGTCAACGGAGACCCCCGTCCCAGGGAGAGGGAGACGGACATCCTGGACGACGAGGTCATGACTGGTCACGATCTGCACAGCGTGGACAGCCTGGGGACCCTGTCGTCCTCCTGCCACAAGAGCAGCCAGAACTCCCTGCTCTCGGACGGCTTCGGAAGCCCCGCGGGAGAGGAGCAGCAGCAGCAGCAGCAGCAGCAGCAGCAGCTCCAGAGCCAGCACCACCAGGAGTTTGAGAGAACCTACACCGAGGCCAGGGGGGTTTCTCTGGGCCCCCGGAGCAACTCCGTGGCCTCCTCCACCCCGAGCAACGCCTCCGTGCCCAAGCAGCAGGTCTACAGACAGGGCAGCTACTCCACCCACACCTGGGTCCGCCAGCAGCAGATGGTAGCCGCCCAGCAGTACGCCTACATGGCCGAAGAGGCCGACGACGCAGAGCGGTACCAAGGGGACAAGCAAGATGGCAGCCCGCCCAAACCGGCCCCGTCCTCGGAGACCTCGGGTCCTGCGACAAGGGACACGGCGGGGGCCCCGAGAACAGTCGTACCTCACAACGAACAGCCGGCTGTAAATAACAATAGCAACAGCAAGCGGGACGAGGAGTTCAAGTCCCTGACGGTGGACATCGACAACTCCATCGACCAGCTCAACCAGCTGATCATGGACCTGGACCCCACCTTCGTGCCGGTGTCGACGCGCTCCGGCTCCGTGAAGAGGAACGGCGGGGCGCACGTGAACGGCTCGGCCAGCAAGTGCTCCAACGGTGTCAGTCACAGGCTCAGTGATAACAGTGCAGCCGCCCTGCAAACCACACAGCAGACAGGTAAGATAGACGGAAAGTCTGGTGGTGGTGGTGGTGTTATGGTGGTGGTGGTGGTGTTATGGTGGTGTGGTGTTATGGAAACGCTGTGTGTAATTTGATGTGATGCCACGTGATTTGATGTCATGTGATGTGGTATGGTAGTGGAAAGGCGGTGGAGGTGACAATAGCCGTTGTGGTTATTAATTTGCTTTTTTGCATTTGCCAAATCAGCTTTGTAAATATATATATTAACTAGGGATGGGTACTTTTGAGGTACCGAACCGAAACACGTCGGTACTACAGAGTATCGATTCAAGTGAGAAAAAAGTATGTTTTTTTTTTTTTTTTAACTTTTTTTCTTTTCATGTCAACGTTCACACGCACAATATATGCTTACCTAGGATTTGACTTGATTCAACAACAAAGCAGTCGGAGCAATGGCAAGCCGAAAACTGTAGAAATTGTAGTTATTTGAAGTTTGGATTTTTTTTTCACGACTGAGGTAGGTAAATTAAATTTCTTAAGACTAAAGTACCAAAAAAAGGTACCGTTGGGTACCGGTATCGATTCACAGGTACCGGTACCGTATCGGTTCAAATGTGAAAGGTACCCATCCCTAATATTAACATTATCGTATTAATCATAGGATCTATAATGTTATACTTGGGAAAGGTCCTCCTCTCTCTCTCTCTCTTAATGCTCCCTACATCAGCTCCTCCTTTCCCGCACTGCATAGGGTTAAGTTTTCTCCCCCTCTCTCCACCTGGAGAGTGTTAGTGGGGTTGAAATAGCAGGGTTGCTGCCAGGTTTTCAGATGTTTTCAGCGTGTTTCTGAGGTAAAGGGTGCCGTCTAGGCTTGTCTGTGTACAGCTATCTGACGAGGGATCAGTGCAGTACACAAAGAGAGGGGAGCTGTCATCAACCTCTCTGAACACTGTCTCTCTCCCTCTCTCTCGCTCTCTCTCTATCTCTCTCTCTCTCTCTCTCTCTCGCGCGCGCTCTCTCTCTCTCTCTCTCGCTCTCTCGCTCGCTCTCTCATATTGAGGAACACTGTAGTGCTGCAGACAAAGTGAATGTCTTTATAGTCCTCAGCTCTTATGTTTCCTATGGGCTACACGTCTAATATCTTATCAAGTCAAAGTAGAAACATTGCCATGTTGGTAGATGGTTTAAGGGGATAGTTCATGTTTTTTAAGAAGCCTGTTTTGATTGGTCCCAAATAGGCAGTCCAACTCAAAAAGCAGTCAACATGTACGAAACAGATTGTTTTTTCATCAGTACATTTCTGTTTTTTATACCATTTTGAATCCGAGTATAGTTTTGAAGATTTCTAGTGATTCCAGAAAAATCCGCGAAAATAGCCCTTTACTGGAATACACAAAACACGTTGTCATTTTTCGGCCTATTTATGAATCGTTTTCAAATAAACGCTAGATTATCGATAGTATATGTGTACTTATGCACGCTAGAGAAGCGGGCTGAAAAATCTATTATCTATGCCCTGCCTGGCGCTAACGTTACGCACACACACATACACACATATGAGACACGTTGTGAAATCTGTGAAAAAACATCTGATTACCTCAAGACTGGTAAAATAAAGTCCTTACCTCACATCAGATGTTCTGCAAAAAGATTAATCCAATTCCTGATCGCCATTCCAAATATCGATCGCGTTTATTGATCCAACATTAGACCTCGAAACATAATCCATGCTGCTTTCGGTTGCCTCAATGAATGCAATAGTCTCAGGTTACATGGCTCAGAAGTAAAATGTGGAGCCCGGAGTTTTTTCTTCTCATGCATTTCCATTGACTCCATTCCAATGGGTGCAATACCATCTGGGAGACGATAGGGGGCGGTATTTGTCCTTTTCGAGCTCAGAGCCAGTCCCAATGATAACGTGAGGCTGGATGGATGAAAAATGAATGGATATCGCTAATAAAAGAAATAACGATTAAATAATGAGATTTCTCGTCGTTGGCACCCAATGTGTTAATAGGCTATTTTGTTACCATCATCAGCATGCAATTTGGGGTCACTGAGGGGCATTGTGAATCCTATTACCAAGCAGTGGTTCATGCTTAGCGTTATGCTAGCAAATGCTACCATTTTATCTGCTTCCAAATTGTGGTGAACATGGTTTTGGGATTGACTGAAAGGGATCCCAGTTTGTGACAAATCAGATAGGCCTCTTAATAATGTGGACTATACCTTTAACCTGGATCTGATATACACACCCTCTCCTCCCTGTCATAGTGTCATCTCTGACTGCACGTCATGTTCATGGTGGTAATATTAACATTAGGGCTGTCCTTCGAAGCTTTTTTTGGCAATCGAAGCTTCGGGGCCGAGCTTCGATTTTAATTCGAAGCTTCGAAAAAAAATATTACATTTTTTTTTATTATTATTCTTTTTTATTTTTATTTTTTATCTTATGTTGTGGGACTTGTACAGCACTTTCGTAAACTTTGTTGTTTTTAAATGTGCTCTATAAATAAAGTGGATTGGATTAATGAATTAAGTAGCCCCTTTCGTGACTGTGACGCAGCCAACAAGGTTTCACTCGGCTGTGTGATTTAATTCAAGGTGGATCGCTGTTGTCGTTTGAACAACTTCAGATTTCATGGGAACTACCAATCCCCCAAATCAAGAATGTTTAAGATGAATGAAGTAAGATTTTGATTACCGTACTTTTCGCACTATAAGCCGCAGCAGCTAAATTGAATGATGTGTACATATATAAGCCGCATGTGTTTTAATTTTTAATTACCATATGTAAGGAGTGGAGCCTGCGGCTTAATTTGACTCAACACGGGAAACCTCACCCGGCCCGGACACGGAAAGGATTGACAGATTGATTCTGTGGGTGGTGTTCTTATATTGAGCTTTAAGTTCCCACCTCTACAGAGAATGACTCCCACCTCTACAGAGAATGACTCCCATTGGGACACAATACTGTCGGACAAATAACAAGAATTAACTCATTTACAAGTTGTATTAAGTTTAGCAAATAACATTTCAATGCAGTAAAAAAAGCAATATTTCGATTTTCGGGTTTTGTCCACATATAAGCAGGGTCGAAAAATGGGGGGAAAAGCCGCGGCTTATAGTCAGAAAAGTACGGTATTTGAAATATGGCCTGTTTAGACTAAATTATGCACAGAATTATGTCGGTCTACAAGGTCCGGATTCTACATGGTCCGGCAATGTAGACCTTGTAGACTCCACTACAGACCAATTATCAGTGAATGTTCATGCATTTTTAAGAAGGGCTACTTCCACAAAAAAACAAAGAACTCACCAAAACATCTCAGTAGCACCTTATCTAAATGTTCTATTTCATATATGGAGATTCATATTTATTTATGTATTGCATGCATTTCTACATTTTATTTCCTATTTTGTTTATTCATCCCAGTATCTTTCTTTCTTATGTGTGGAATTCTACAAGGCATGTAGGTGTATATGTGTTTGAGGATGATATCCTTCAAACAGGCAATAGTGATGATATAATTTTGGCAGTGCTGAGCTGGGTTACTTTCCTCCAGTGTATTTGTCCCCCACACACACACCCACACCCACCCCCACCCCCCCACACACACACACACACACACACACACACACACACACACACACACACACACACACACACACACAAATCGAAGTAAAAAAAAAAAAATTGAATTTTTTTTTAATGTTCAAAGCTTGTGCCATCGAACGAAGCTTCGAAGGTTCGAAGTATTTAAGACAGCCCTAATTAACATGTCTTTTTGTTTTGCTCAAGTTATTCATCATGAGTCTAGTTTCTTAAGTGATGTCGGCTATGTCTCTCGTTCAACATAAAAGTTGCACGGTATGGGGGTTGGGGGGCGTAGTGATTTATTTTTTAGCTTTTGATAAATATAATTGGAACTTCAGTTGTAGGCTAGGGATTGTGCATAGCACCACAATTCCTGTTTTAGGAGACTTACCTACATTTTCAGGTGCAAAATTGTCAGATTGAAATATATTTGTTTGATCAGATACTTTTTGACATAATACTCATTTAAATCTTGTGTGTCATTATGATTCCAAGACCTTGTTCCCTTGAACAGACCATTATTTAGATACATTGTGCAAATAAATTCAAGGAATGTTAACTGCTTATGAGTGACTGTAGGCCTCCTCCTAGGTAGCAGACCTTAAAGGGATAGTTCAGATTTTTGGAAATTAAGTTGTATGAAATACTTACTACAGTACTGAGTCAGAGTCTTGTGGTCAGAGTTCTTAGCGAACCGGAGAGCTTTAAACGGGCAGCACACGGCAGAAACAGGTTCTTGAAGCAAAAATGTTTTAATCCACACCACAACAGGCAAGCAAAAAGGATACTCACTACTTTCTAACACAAAATCATCAT
>NC_140177.1:55842858-56151542 GCF_963971535.1 Notolepis coatsorum | reverse complement strand
TCAATCACCAATGTCATGATACCCTTTTATAAGGGAACTGGGAAATACGACACGAAACAGTATTTTTGTAAGCTCAGTATTGCAAAAAACCCAGCTGTCCGAAAATCTTTATTTTCTATGCTTGAAGATAATTACCTGTACATATATCATCCATTCAATATATGAAGAAAATGAGTGACCCTTTCTTAGATCCATTTAACCGTGCGGCATTATGTTTTATTATTTTCTTTTAAATGTACTATGTTTTGTTTACATATATAATCTATATCTTGGGGGTGGGAAGTTGGACACGTTGCTAAGGACAGCGGCCACCATCTTGATAGGGGTCTGATGTCAATTTGCGCGGAGAAATCACCTAAAATTTGAAATGTAAAAACCAGAGGAACAGATGGAGAAAGAGAGCCGTAGAGGTTTCTCCTGTGATGATCGCCATATTTTCTGCAGCTGACTTTCACTTGACGAGACATTTCACTTGACCATCATTTAACACAAAACTCTACCTGTCAACACACACAATCAATGGGAAATGAGTGACCCTGTCCCGGAAATTTGATTTTGCCTTCTCAAGCATCTATAAGATCCTCTTCTGAGATAGAGGTCATTAGGGGTGTTAATTTGTCACATGATAGTGACAGCTATTCAGAGACATTGCTGCTGACTCCAGATCACACCTCTTACACCTCCCACCAACACACAGACAAAATACTTACATTACATTTCTCTCTCTCTCTCTCTCTCTCTCTCTATCTCTATCTCTATCTCTATCTCATGTAACAGATACACACTCGCAAAGACTCTTAAATGTGATTATTGATTCATACCATGTGTAGAAGTGAAGAAAGAATCATATCAGTCTAATAGTCAACACATGCATGTACAAACCTACTCCTACTCCTCACACACACACACATAAAACACACACACACACACTTTTGTCGTCCATCCGAAGACCTGCTCCAGGACAATGTGTGTAATGATCCCTGGCATTAGCACCTCTTGTCATTAGCATTCTTTAGGGCTGAGATGACTGGTCTCTTTGGGAGGCCTCAAATTAACACCCTGGTGCCGAGGAGCGGCACTCCCCTGGACAGACTGTCACAACGCTGGCTGACCACCCCCAGCTAGTCCTGGGCATTCCTCAGCTCTGCTCTTAAAACCTCTCATTTCAACAGCCACATGTCTGTGTCCTGTGCAAGGCAGCGTGTCACAGTTGAGCTGTAAGGGCGCACAGCTTCAAAAGAAGCTCCGTGTTCCAGAGACTGATTTCTTCACTCTTCAGCACTTCTACAAAGAACTTCACTCTAAAATATCTTCTTCATTTTCACCAGTATGGCCAATGAGCAAACTATATATATATATATATTAGGGGTGGAACGGTACGCATTCAAACCGTGTACCGAACAATACACACATGCCCCGAACCGTGGAGGTCGTACTGAACGGTACGCATTCGGGGCATGTGTGTATTGTTCGGTTATATAACGTTACGTTAGCTACGAGCTAACTAACTTTAGCGCGAGCTAACTAATGTTAGCCGCAAGCTAACCGTGGAAACGCTCACAGAGAAGTGACTCCACGACACCAGTTCGATTAGTGGGGAAGGGGGGTATATTGACGAGTTAATACTTTGACAAATGTTGCCTATATTTTTCAGTCAGTTCGGTCTTTGTGTGCCAAACATTATTAAAGGTAAACCTTTTTTTTTACCAAATAAATGAGAAGCATGTTTAAATGGGAGCATGTCTATGTTCCCCGGGTCCTATGTTCCCCGGTAGCGATAGATAGTCAGACCACCAGCCCTGATTCCAAACTCTAACCTTAACCAACTTCGAAAGAGGGCCTAAGCTTAACCAGTTCGAAACAAGGCGGACATTAATAATTAATAAAATAATTAAAATTAATACAATTTTCAATCAATTAATCAATCAATCGGGGAACATAGGACACAGGGAACATAGGACCCGGGGAACATAGGGATGATCCCGTTTAAATCAGCAATGCCTCCCCTCTTGCTGTACCAAAATCTCTCCTAGCTCTAACCGCACTGTCAAAATAATGAGCCTGATGTCAAATGGCCTCATTCTTTCAGTTTTTGCATGACTACGTCCTTGAGAATAACTGAACAGTTGGATTATTTTTAGGCTATATATCTTATGTTGATGTATGGTATTTTTGGAGTGTTAAATAAAAAAATATATAAAAAAACAACGTATACCGAACCGTAAACCTAAAACCGTGATACGAACCGAACCGTCGATTTTGTGAACCGTTCCACCCCTAATATATATTACTTTATCTACTGAAATGCCATTGAATCCAGCCCTGGATCAGTGTTGCAATAAAACTAGCCTCCTTTTCAATCCTGTGTGTTTGTTTCCTGGGGATATATGATGTTCAGTTTGTATTTTGTTATGCTCAGAATCCTGTTGACACACTGAACGACGCTCCCTTCCCTCCCTGTCTGTGTGTCCAGCTGTCCAGTCCAGCGATGTCCGGGTGGACGGCATGCAGAGCCTGAGTCGACAAGGAAGTGACGTCACAGACCACCCAGGGTTCTGCACGTCGGGGTGGGGTGTGACGGAGGAGTACAGGAGCACACGGGCATACTCCCCCTGTGTGCCACACTCCCAGGTAAATACAGTGTGTGTGGTGGTCAGGTGCATATTTTCACGCGCCCACTGCAACCTGTCATTACATTATCAATGCATGCTGTGTGTGTGTTCATACTTATTTGTCATTTGTTTGTGTTTGACATCCAGTCCTATTCTATGTAGAGATGTTCACGTGTGTGTGTGTGTGTGTGTGTCAGCATGGCCTGCTATTCAGGAGTGACAGTGTGGACTACAGGTCTCAGGGCCCAGACATGGACAGCGGGGTGGAAGCCGGGAGTGACATGACTCCGCCCACTCCTGCCTTCCCCATCTCTCCCCCTACGCCTTATGGTAAGCGGTGTTTCTCCGTGTGTGTGTGTGGAGAGATATATTATACTGTATGTTCTGTGTCTATGCATAATGATTTAGCATGGATTTCGACAGATTGAATAAATACATGCTCAAATCTTATGCTGTTCACCAGTGAATCACCACCATTCTCCAGTTTGATTTGTTAGATATAAAGTGTGTGTTAATGTCCCCTCCTTGTCTGCTTCCAGTGAAAAATATGTCAGAATTTACTCATCTGAGGCAAACTCCATCTCCCAGCATGCAGTCCTATGGAAGCTACAGAACGGAGCACGGTAGGAACATCTCTTCTTGAACTGAAAATAAAACACTTTTTCATTTACTAGATTTATGGGGCCACTACGCCGCCCTCTCGTGGTTTTGTGTCCATGGTTATACTCTCTCTCTCCCTGTCCTCCCCTCCTGCTTGTACTTGAAAAATGTGTCATTGATTTGTGGACAATGAGATGTGTGGATAGCTAGGCAATTCATCCCTGGATTGAAACATAATGTCCGACGATATTCACTGTTGTTTGTGAATTGTAGGCAAAGTTGTTGACAGGCTGCCAGCTAGCTAACCAGGCAAGCTTGCTTCTGTTTGTGTGTATGGATGTTGCCTCATTCATTGAATAGACCTTGCAACTTGTGCAAAAAGAGCATGCACAGTGGGGTCTGAAAATAGACATAATGATAATAGTACTAAGAAATCTCCCCGTTCCCCCGTAGGAAATGACCGGATGTATTGAGATATAATATACAGAAATGTCAATCCATTGTGAACTGAAAATATGGGACACTTGACCCTTGACATTTGCGATGCCTGATGCTGTGGGAAGTTAAACAAAGAACAAGTCAAATGCCCTGTGAAGGAGATAACACAATCAAAGTCTGTTAACTTCCACTCACACATTCTTAAAGCGTATCACCAACTTAATTTTTATCTCTAGTAATTAAAGAGAGTGAGTTAGTGATTGGAGAAAGACACATGCGGTGAGCGAAACATAATTCATGTGGACTTGACACCGAACTAATATCTTTGCTTTGCCAGGTTCTTTCTCTTGACGCTTGCGGTTGTTGACTGTAGTGTGTGGAGCTATTTCAGGTCACCCTGCCTTAAAGGGGAAATGCCACTCAAATACAACTATTTAATTATGTTCTAAGACGGTTCAATCAATATTTGTGAACATGAGCTGCTCTCTCTCCCGGAGCGAGAAACTAGAGAAGTAAGAATCAAACTTGTGACGTCATTGAGTATAAAGTCTGGAGCTGCTCCATTGGCAGTAAATTGGAGATTGATGTTGTGGACTCACGGAATGTTTTGTTTTACTTTCTTATATCCAAATGAGCTTTATTCTATAGTAGAGTTTTCAGTTCTGAAACAGAAAATGTACCTATATGAACTCAGAACATTCTCCTGGCTGCTCTGTGTCGTCTATTAAATATTTCCCAATGAATTATCTACGGAGCAGCTTCAGACTTTATACCTGATGACATCACACGTTTTTGGATTTAGGAGAGTTGTTCATTTTCACTTTTCACATTTTCAATATTTCTGTCTTAGACCGGACATGTAAGAATTCTGAAATTGGGTGTAGTTCCTCTTTAACCCATTTAGACCAAAATGTGTTTCCCGGTTTCAATGGGTTAACTAATCTGCTGTGACAGAAGAGAGGTAACATTGTTGTTGGTGACATTTTAGTGGTTTGAGGCGAAGGCACCAAACAAAGACTTTTCATAAACGCCTCCACAGGGAGATTCCAGACCAGCCTCTCTCTCCCTCCGTTTGTTTCAGAGAATGTCTTGGGTGGTTTAGATCCTGAAACAAAACCTCTTTTAGAACATAATGGCGATGTTCTTTGGGTTGAAGCTGAGTTTTTAACGTATTTCTTTCTATTTATGCATTTAGGGTTTCTTTTTTTCTTTTACTTCTTGTTGCTGTGTTTGAAGTTTCTCTGTGGTGGAACACACCCAGGGAATGAGATTGTTCTCCGAGATCTGAGATGTTCTTTGTACTTACTGCCATGTGTGGTTTCATGTCGTCTCCCCAAACTCTTCATGTTGTCCATGCTGTGTTTACAATCATGTTTACAAGGATTCATTTTTTTCTTCTGAAAACTGTCATTGGAAAATGTACGAGCTGAGGATTTGGCTATTTTTTCTTTTTTTTAAATGAGTCCTAAAATCTGAATAAAGCAGTGTTGTGGTTTGCAATAGAATCTCCAAAGCAGTCACGACCGAAGGCCAATGGAGAGCCACCGTCTGATGATGTCAGAGGTTACCCACACACACAGTCGGATGACCTCATTATGGATCTGACACTCGTGTCGATCTTTATCCCCCCCTGACCCGTGGCGATCTATGTGTCTCAGGGGTGGCAAGAGTGGCGGCCTAGTGCCTCACTCACCAGAGCCACTGTATTGAAGCGCTGCCACAGTCACCACGGTGACGGTGGGTCAGAGAGCAGGGCACGAAAACACTTGCCCCCCCCCCCCCCAGTGAAAGTATAATCTGTCTGTGCACACAGAGGGTAGAGACACAACAACAACAACAAAAAAAACCAGGAGCCCTTGTGGACTTCGCTCCTCTCGTTCCCATAAAGGTAACCCATGGAAACGCTGACCGGCGGAGCCGCTGTAGAAACATGTCCCGGGGCACCTTGCTGTCGGAGGCTCCAGGCTGTGATTGATGAAATAAAAGCTTTTAGCCAATTATGTCTTAAGGGGGAGGCTTTTAATTTCTGGCCGTGATTGAGTCTGGTTTGTTGACTCAGTGGTTTCTGACAGGGGTGATCTGTTTGATTTATATCCTGACAGCAGACTGCTTTTTCATTTAATCACTTCAACTCATAAGCAATAACTCGTTACTTTATTAGTGGGAAAGATTAAAGCTGAGGGGAACTGCTTTTTCTTTTCAGATCATGTCATGTTCCATCCTTTTAGAGCTTTAATTAAAACCCTTTGAAGTCCCTTCTGTCAGCTTCTCTCTCTGTAAGCTATCTGCACATGGATTTACTCTTTTGGTGTGAAATTTGAAAAACCAGGCCTGCTTGTTGGGATGTGTTTATGCTTGCGTCCTGTCTAATTCACTCACTCTTTCACACACACACACAGAGCCCCGGGGATACCCAGAGATGATTGGTCACGTCGGGCTACCAGATGAGGGTTTGCCAGACTCCTCCCACAACTGCCACAGGTTGTTGAACGCCACACGCTCCGGCTCCGTGAGCGGGACAATGCAGCGGACAGACAGGTGTGTCGGCAGACGCTCTTTTGTGTTGCTCTTAAATTAAGTAGAAATGATCAACAATTGATTGACTAGTCATCCGTTTATCATTATGTAATTATATGTTGTTTTCTTGTTCATCCCCAGCCCATCGATGACACAGTCCTGGCCAGAGCATCCCCTCCTGACCCGCCACACCTCCCTCAGCAGCTACCCCTCTGCCAGACAACCGCTCCCCCAATCCATGTCCCTGGACTATGGCCACCACTCCCCTCCGTCGCCCCACCCCCACCCTCACCCTCACCCCGCCCCCAACGCCCACAGCTCCCCGCGGGGCAGCCAGCGGAGCCGCATGGGCCGCTACGCCCTCAGCCACAGCCCCGCTCAGAGCTTGGACGGGCAGGACGATCCCACGTGCCTGGGCTACGCCGCGGACTGCCCGCCCTCGACCACCGCTCGCCTGGGCAACGGAGGGATGGACAGGGGCGGCCTCCTGACCTCCGTGGACGGGCAGGGTCGGGCGCAGCATCATCCCCAAGCGGTGCCCCCGATGCTGCCCGAGAAGAGGAGGGCGTCGGATGGGGAGCACTCCCTGGGAACGGCGTCTCCGGCCCCCAGCGGGTTCTCCAGCCCCCACAGTGGCAGCTCGCTCAGTATCCCCTTCCCCAACGTGCTGCCTGACCTCTCCATGCAGATGCCACGCACAGCCTCACCCCTGCCAGGTAGCTAGTCCTCCGTCATCCATCAACTCATCCAGTGGATCGGGCCGCTTGGTGGTCTTTGGTGCCGCATGTATTTTTGATTACCCGCTGATGAATATATAGCGTTGTCGTGGTTTTTGGTGCATATTGAATGTTTCATTGTCTAATGCTATTTCCAGATCTGCTGGCCAGCAAGCAGTTGACTGTAAAATTTGTGCAAGACACGTCAAAATTCTGGTACAAGGCGGATATATCAAGGGATCAAGGTAGGCTGCCATTTTCTGCCTTTCATTCCAACATAATACTACTACTAATAATAATAATTGTGGGGGGAAAAAGAAAGGTTTGTCAACACATCCGGTAGGTTTACCTTCATTCATCTCTCTTCTCCTGTGTCTTTCTTTATGCAGCCATTTCGGTCCTGAAGGACAAGGAGCCTGGCTGCTTCATTGTGCGGGACAGCCACTCCTTCAGAGGGGCCTATGGGCTGGCCATGAAGGTGGCTACTCCTCCTCCCTCAGTCCTCCAGCAGAGCAAGAAAGGTACGCTACATGTACACACAAATGTAGAACTGATCTTTTCTCGTCTGGATTGCGCCTGCGCTGAGATAAAGCTTCATTAACCCTTTCACTACCACACTACAGATGGTTAACCTTTCACTACCACACTACATAAGGTTAACCTTTCACTACCACACTACAGATGGTTAACCTTTCACTACCACACTACAGAAGGTTAACCTTTCACTACCACACTACAGAAGGTTAACCTTTCACTACCACACTACAGAAGGTTAACCTTTCGCTACCACACTACAGAAGGTTAACCTTTCGCTACCACACTACAGACAGTTAACCTTTCACTACCACACTACAGACGGTTAACCGTCTGTAGTGGTAGTGAAAGGGTTAACCTTCTGTAGTGTGGTAGTGAAAGGGTTATCCTTCTGTAGTGTCACAGTGAAAGGGTTTACCCTTTGGTAGAGGTAGTGAGAGGGTTAAAAACTTTACTCACACCCCCCCCCCCCCCCCCCCCCTCTTCCCCGTATACTGAAGACAATGTATTTCGGAGCTAGACATCATCTAAGTGGTCTCTATAGGAACAGTGACATGATATGATATCTATAGCACAGATATCGGGGGCTGGTCTGACGGAAGAGACACCCAGGGAATCACACAATCGCACATAAGAGCCGGCTACAGTTACAGCCCTCTGAACCCGGCTCCACAGCAGGAACCCGAGAGTCGCTCCTCTCCGTTTGTGTGGGAGAGAGAGCTCCTCGCTCCGGGTCTCTCTTCCGGGCACTGCGGGGATAAAACACCAAACACGCCCCTATCGCCAAGCGGTCTTAGATGTGCAGCTAGTGTTTCGCATGGCAACAATGGACGTGCTAGCGTTATAAACCTGTGCTAATCCCAGAGCCTCTCTGGGGAAGGCCCGTGCCCCACATAACTTCACCTGACATGGATGTGGCGCTAAGAGGATTCATGAAAACATGTTGCGGCGGTGTTGTTTCTTTGGTCCTGTTGTTGTTGTGTTCTTTTTTTGTGTGGGTCTATGCATTGTGTGAAATACTGGGCAAGCCCCTCTGGGAACTAAAACAATGTGCCAGTGTCGGAGAAGGAACAGGCTGAATGTTCACAGCCAGCGCTTTCTGGCTGTGGTTGAATGTGAAAACAAAAGGGTCACTGATTGACGTTAAGGCTTCGTGCATCGTCATCATTTTATCTACAGTTCAGAATAAACGACCCCAAAGATCGTTTGTGTGTATCGTTAACAGTCTGGGCTATTCTGAGGGGCATTACTCCATCCAAAAGAAAAAGAGGTGATAATGGCTACCAGTGCCCTATTATATAGGCATCCCTAGCATCGGCCTAGCACCATGCATGACCCTTCACACTAACACCAGTACCCCCTCTGCCCTAATATACCCATTAGGGGTGGGAATCGCCAGATACCTCACGATACGATACTATCGCGATACTAAATATAACGCGATACGCTGAGTATTGCAATTTTATTTATTTTTTTGATAAAATTTTATTTATTACCTTTTTTCAACTGCAAAGTAAAACTTTGTCAACATGTTTTATCTAATAAAATAAAGTTCAGTCTGTTCATCTCACTTCAATCATTTTTATTGCAGAACATGGTATTTTCTCAAGCAGACAGATGTAAACACTGTAATCTGTGTTGCATGTACCTGACACTGAACCGTTTGTATTACAGTCATATTCCAACTTAACTGAATGCACATGTGTGTGTGTGGACTACTGTACTATTACAGGTATTGAAATGAACAATGCAACTTCCAATTTTTTTTTTATGAATAATTAAATATCGATACTTGGCGTACCTGTATCGATACAGTATCGCCACGCAAAGTATCGCGATACTACTATGTATCGATTTTTTCCCCCACCCCTAATACCCATCCCTAGCATCGGGGTGCGTGACCAGGGGTGCGTGACCCTTCACACCTGTGCCCGACGGCACCTGCAGTGGTGACATCATGACACGATCCCCCTCCTCACCTCCTCCGGCTAGGAGGCACATTGTAGCTCCTTAAGAGTCTGAAACCCAAGCCGGCATCAGGAGAGAGAGGGCCTTTTGTGTCCAAAAAGACATTCCTCACATACACTCCTCCGCTCCTCCTGCCCCCTCGGAGGAGCCGTAATCCCATTCATCTCTGGAAGTGATTGAATGTGGCCATTCGATATGTGTTTTATGTAACTCTTGGTAAGGCTGCTGGGGGAAATTATTTGTTGTGTTTAGAACCGGTATGTGGGTCAGAATTAAATAAAGATTGGGTCAGACACAGGCGGACATGAAGCAGACTGCTACCATTGTGAAGAAGAAGAGGAATTAATGAGCTCTCTCATTTGTCCCTTTCTCTCTCTCCCTCTCCCTCTCTCTCTCCCTCTCTCCCTCTCTCCCTCCCTCTCCCCCTACCTACTGTAGGAGGAGATCTATCCAATGAGCTGGTCCGCCACTTCCTGATTGAGTGCACACAGAAAGGAGTACGGTTGAAGGGCTGTCCCAATGAGCCCTACTTCGGTTAGTGTCTGCTCTGTTGTGCTGTAGAATGCTGTCTATGCAGGTAGTTATGGATTACTATTGAGATTTGTCTCAATAGCGACATGACACATTTAATATGACTTAAAGGGGCACTTCACCAAAAAAGACAATGCTGATTTCATTTGCACACACATCCAAAAGCAACAGTTGTGCACACATTAATTTACTTTGATAGTTATTACCAATATGGCCACCATTGTGTTGTGTTAATTACAGCACCATGAAATTATGTAGATGAGAACATAGGGCCTTGTTTCTTATAGGGACTGCTACCTTGTAATTTAATTGAGCTGAACACAACGCAAGGATTCAATGTCCCACAATGACATCACTGGTGGCCATATTCAAACTCATTTACTCTCAATAATTCATCAAACTAGATGAATGGGTGCAAAACAGTTTAGAGGTGTGAGATTATTAAGAAATCCTAAATTAATTTAATATTTTTTTTGAAGTGTCATTATGTACCTATAACATGTAAATAATAAGTCATGTATCATCATTTGGTGAACATAATGACCTCAAACATTTCCCTGTATATACATATAATGATATATATATTGTTGTTTGTTTTCATCTGCTTATGTAGCTGGAGCTTCGTGTTGTATATATATATATATATATATATATATATATATATATATATATATATGTATAGGCTGGGCCCCAGGAACACAGTTGCCATAACAGGCTCCTAATACAGAACATGGAATAAATGATCCATTATTCCCTCTCTACACACTGTTCAGTAGCAACAGTGACACCTCCTGGCTATGAATCTGCACTGAAGACTAAAATAATAATTACCATACCGCCCTCTACTGGCTACTGATGTACTATGCGACTGGATTTAGCTGAGCAACTGTATGATACCACCCCACAGTGTGATGGCTAAAGTCCGTTTGGTTTGATTTGTCTTTGTTTGATATACAGGAAGTTTAACGGCATTGGTCTGCCAGCACTCAATCACCCCCTTGGCCCTGCCTTGCAAACTCATTATACCAGACAGAGGTAAGAGCTCACTTTGCACAATCAGACAGGCAGATGCACACACATGTGTGTGTGTGTGTGTGTGTGTGTGTGTGGATAGAGCCATATGGTCAGGCACTTGTGTACATCTGTGACCCGATTAATCCATATGCATTTACATTTAGTCATTTAGCTGATTCTTTTATCCAAAGTGACTTACAAGTTCTGTACGACAAGTCAGCAGGAAGGGCACAACTCTTTCAGCTGAGTAACAATGTTCATCAAACAGTGCTGAAACTTGGGTGCTGCAGTGTTGAGTGCATAGACATAAGACATATTAGTATAGTAGGAGGAGTGCATGGTAGTATAGGATATTAGAAGGTTAGTGTTAAAAAAAAAAATAACAGCGTATTCACGGAACTGTTACTGGTGGTGATGGTGGCCAGGTCTAATATCTGGACGATACGTTTCGAACAAAAGTTTGTTACAATCATTTCATATAACGCTACTTGCAACAGCTCTGCCGTAAACACTGGAAATAATCTCGGTTACTATGTCTACACGCAACCACTGAAACCGGGATTCCCCCAAAACTTCACCCTGGACTCCGGTTGTAAATGATCACGGTTGCAGTGTTCCAAAAACCCGGTTGCGTGTGGACGAACAGTGCAACGGCGAACATTAAATCACGGTTACATAAAACCCCGCGTTCGTGTGGACTGGGCCTAAGTCTTGAGTCTGAATAGGGCAATTAGCAGGACAACGCCACCTGGAGTTTGACCACACCCCCCTCTAGTATCACCTGGCGTGAAACTAGTTCTGAATTTAAGATTTATGATTTAAAAAAACAGAATTCCTAAAGTTACACACTTCAAAATGTTGCAGACAAGTACACTCAGTTAAATTTCTGCTGTTGTCATACCATATATCACCAGTAGGTCACAGGTCTTCTGACCAGGGCTGACTGACTGGTTGACCTGATCAATCCATATCTCACCAGTAGGTCACTTGACCACTAGGTCTTCTGACCAGAGCTTACTGGTCGCCCATCACTCTCGACTTAAAACAAAAGGTGATCGTGCCTTTGAGGTTGTGGCTCCGACACTGTGGAACACTCTTCCCATAGACATAATATGAGCTGCAGTCTCTGTTGACTGCTTTAAAAAGAAACTGAAGACTTGTTTATTCAAACTGGCCTTTGTTTTGTAATCGTGTTTTTGTTTACGGTCTTTGTTGTTTATGTTTGAATGTTTGTTTTCTACTATTTTATGGTTCTTTGTGAAGCACGTTGTGACTGTGAATGGTGCTATACTAAATAAACTTTACTTAATTAACTTAGTTTGTTTTGGTCTGACTTGTGGGTTGGAGTGTAGTAACTTATTACAGAGTGGATTTCTCCAGACCTCTCTTGGCAGAGCCTGCGGTGTGACCTGCAGTAGCAACCCCTCCTTTAAACCCACTGAACTCCAACCCACACAGAGAAAAACACAAAAACTGTAAACAAAGCTGTGTTGTCATCTTAGAGGTTGCTATTTGATGACACGACAGATGTGTGTTGTCATCTTAGAGGTTGCTATTTGATGACACGACAGATTCTACCTTTAAGGATAAAAAGAGGACGAGCACGCACACACACTTTCATTTGACATTTTCAATAAAAGATATATAATTTATCTCATTCTGGTTTTGATTGATTGATTCGATTTGTATTGTTGTATTGTGCACCAAAGGTGCCTATCCCACACGGACGACATGGTCATTGCAATGGTGTACAACATAAAAACTACTTTTTACCCCCTCAGCTTCACAAAGAACATTTGCCATAATAATGTGAGAACATTTCCCCAGAACACAATTCCAAGTCTTTCATGATCATCCAGCCAAAATAATTGAGCGGAAATAGATGACATTTGACTAAACAAGTCTTTATTTCATCATATATAAAGGACGGTAGAATGCCCGGTCGTGTCCCTGTAGGTCTACTGGAGTGAACAGTGGTGGTCGGGCTGAGCTTGATCTATGGGGACATTTATGAGGCTGTCCGTGTGCTGCTTTTGTCAAAGTTGATTCATTACCTCACAACAACTGTTGGCATAACATCAGATAATTAAGAAACCAGAGGGAAGGGGTGTGTGTGTGTGTTTGTGTGTGTGTGTAGCAGTGTTGTAGTACTCGAGTCTAGGACTCTGACTCGAGTACGACCTGATTTTAAGGACTCGTGACTTGACTTGGACTTGAGCACTGATGACTTAAGGACTCGTGACTTGACTTGGACTTGAGCACTGATGACTTGGACTCGAGCATTGACTGCATTCGGACTCGGACGGTGCAGACGAGGACTCTGACTTGTTAATTGATAAATAGTTATTTATTAAAAAAAAATTATTTAATAGGCCCTAATCATTTGGCATACGATATTGATGGCTATATTAATATCATAACATTATTAAATTTTGTGCGGGGCGACAGTGGCTCAGGAGGTAGAGCAGTCGTCTGGCAATCCGGAGGTTTCCGGTTCGATTCCCGCTCCTCCCGGGCAGCGTGTCGAATGTGTCCTTGAGCAAGACACTTAACCCCTAATTGCTCCCAATGAGCAGGTTGGCACCTTGCATGGTTGCCTCCGCCGTCGGTGTGAGTGAATGTGTGAATGAATGGGTAAAATGTGAGTAACAAATTGTAAAGCGCTTTGGATAAAAGCGCTATATAAAAAAGCAGCCATTTACCATTTGTGCAAGGGCAGACACGTGTGTTCACCTACATGCGGATTCACGTCGATACCCTCATGTTCAGTTAATTGATTCCTTAATGACTTGGACTAGGGTAATGGGGACTCGACTCTGGCTCTTCTTTGGTGACTCAAGACTTGGACTCGAACACTGGGGACTCGAGACTCGACTCGGACTCGAGATTTAGTGACTCGACTACAACACTGGTGCACAGTGCACAGATGATGATAGTGCAGGTCTATTTGTTTGTCCGAGTGTAGCTGAACCAGTGGATGTTGTTCTCTCTCTGTGCAGATCCTCTGGAAGATGTGGTGGAGAGCGCGTCTCACTCCGCCACCAACTCCGCTGCCGAGCTGCTCAAGCAAGGAGCAGGTAAAATCGTCACGCGACTTAACATCAACTTAACCGTGAATAGTCGGGGTGTGGAGAGTGAAGGCGAAGAATAACACATACACTGGCTCACGCGACTGTCCTATGTCAGACCCCGCCCTCTTTTCTTGATCCTCCAATCACACCTGTTGCTTCCTGAGGGAGGATCAAGAAAAGCGTGCATGGGTTGAGATAGGTCTGTTTTCGTCACACATTGATGCTTGTTCCAGAGAGGCAACAAAAAAACATTGACGTGCTTGACTTGAAATTGCAATGACTTTTTTTTTATTAATTAATTCAGTTTTTTTTATCCAACTGGACAAAAATCTCAAGGCAACTTTATCTCACTCTACCTCACATCTCACTCTACCTCACATCTCACTCTACCTCACATCTCACTCTACCTCACAACTCACTCTACCTCACATCTCACTCTACCTCACATCTCACTCTACCTCACATCTCACCCTTATCTCACAACTATGTGTCTCGCCACACAGAGAACCACTGGCCTAGAAGGACTTCAAGCACCAAGACAACTGACCTGTACCGAGATACAACAGCGTTGACGATACGGAAGAGGAGACGACTGTAGGTTAATTCTGAATCTCCCGTCTGTCCCTCCCTGTAGCCTGTAACGTGTGGTTCCTGGGCTCTGTGGAGATGGAGTCCCTGACGGGCATCCAGGCAGTGCAGAAGGCCACCTCGATGACCCTGACCTCTGACCCCCTGCCCACCTCCACCGTGGTCCACTTCAAGGTGTCCTCCCAGGGAATCACGCTCACAGACAACCAGAGGAAGTGAGTGTGACACGCGTGTACACACACACACACATACACTGTACATTACTGTCTCTGCCAGTACTGCCTGGCTACCCATCACCAGCTGTATGGCCTTCCTCCCCAGCAGACCAGCATGGTGCCTGATATCAGGACTTAGGGCGACACAGCGGCTTTAGCCTGCAGCCATAAGGCCTCTGACATGTGCAGCCGAGGGTCGACAACCGGCCAGTTTGTCCACGTGGTCTTGTTCTATATACAGGTCCAATGGACAACCATCTCAATGATCAATGCTTCTCTCTGATCTTCAGTGTCAAAAGTGATATTTGGAATATTGGAGAAGACATGCACACTATCCCTCTCTTCTCTCTCTCTCATATGCTCTCGCTCTCTCTCTCACTCATATTCTCTCTCTCTCTCTCTCTCTCTCTCTCTCTCATATTCTCTTTCTCGGTACAAGGACTAATCTCTCTCTCTCTTTTAGGCTGTTCTTCAGGAGGCACTACGCTGTCAACACTGTCATCTACTGTGCTCTGGACCCTCAAGATAGAAAGTGAGTATTGCTGATTCTGCTGAGAGTTTGTTTTTGGGGGGCGTCGTTGACGTATCCTCTAGCTAGTGTGTCAGTGAGTTGTTTTGCGAGGAGAGATTGGATCTAGCGCCTCATCCAATTATATTCACTTCAAGCTGCTGAGGTGTGACTAATTTGTTGGTGAGTGATTTCAGTTCAAATTGTGTCCGAGTTAACGTTACATACATGAGCTATAGCTATGGTCACCAAAGCTCCACGGGGAGGGGGGGTCGTGAAGCCCTCTTGATTTGATATACAGTACACCGTTCGGCACGACCTCCACGGTTCGGCGCATGGGTGTATTGTTCGGTTATAACGATTAGCCTCGAGCTAGGCTAAATTACTTTAGCCGTGAGCTAACTAACGTTAGCCACGAGCTAACGTTAACTAACTTTAGCTGCAAGCTAACCGTGGAAACAAACGCTCACAGCAAAGTGACTCCACGACACCAGTTCCATTTGGGGAAGGGGGGGTATATTGACGAAGCTTGACAACAGAGGTTGTGTCTGTCTGTCTGTTCAATAACGAGCCAGGAGACTAGAGCTGTGTGTGTCAACTGCGTCTGTTTACATCCTGGTCCCTGCTGGGACGTACCAACTCGACACACCACTGTGGGGGGGTTTATATAACATTCCCCATTCCCTTGTAACATCTCCTTTTTGTTGTTGATAACAACAGTTACAACATTCCTTAGTGCAAATTATTATTAATACAAGAAACCCCATAAACGTCCTTATTTAAAACCCTAATAATCTTTTCTGTGTCTTTTCCTTTTTGATCTAGTGCTGGTTGAGCATATGCATACTTTGTTGATGGCCTTTGTCTATAATGTGGCCACAAAAATTGTTTGCACTAAGTTAATACTTTGACAAATGTAGCCTATATTTTTCAGTCAGTTCGGTCTTTGTGTGCCAAACATTATTTAAGGCAAACCGCTGTAAATCTTTTTTATTTATTTTTTAATAAACGAGAAGCATGTTTACATTTTTGGAGTGTTAAATATTTTTTTAATAAAAAAACAACGTATATAGAACCGAACCGAAGACCGTGACCACAAAACCGTGATCCGAACCGTTGATTTTGTGAACCGTTTCACCCCTAGTATAATATATATATAAAATGTCTCAGCATTTAATTAACATTTGGAATGTATGTGTGCATGTATGCATATGCATAGCCATTATTTACATTATTTCATGCTTGTTTTGTTCTAATCACAGATGGAGGAAGGATGGTTGCGCTTCAGCAAAGTATGTACATTTTATTCGTACATTTGCATGGATGGCAGCTTTGTTCATTTAGTTGATAACGTGAATAATTGGTTGAGTCAATACATGAACAATTGCTTAAATGAATTGTGCAACAATAGTCACAGTTCATAGTGACAACGAGGATGTCACTAAGTCGCCCGCCTTATCTCTCCAGGATCTTCGGCTTCGTGGCGAGGAAGAGTGGCAGTGCCATGGACAACGTGTGCCACCTGTTCGCCGAGCACGACCCAGAGCAGCCAGCCAGTGCCATCGTCAACTTTGTCTCCAAGGTGATGATCGGTTCCCAGAAGAGCAAGTAGACCTGCTACGACGGAGCGAGCCAATTGGCCATAAGTGTCTGTTGCTAGGACAGTATCAAGGAACCGAGGAGGCTTGGAACGAGGTCCTCAAGGACTGGACAGGAACAACTAGAGTTCTTCCACTATTCTAGGACGGAAGACTGAAAATGTACTGGATTAGTAATTATCACACTACCTTTGACCAGCACCGGGACACTCCGTGAGACCTCGTGTTCTTCCGTCTTTCTCCTATGAACTGTAGGGAAGAAAATTAAGAAAAGAAGAGGTTCCGTTTGAGAAATGTAGTCTCATGTCCGTAACAGTTGCACATTATTCCTAAAGCATTTTCATCATGCTTCGTGTGCACAGGACAATGGCGTAGTCTTCTGTTCCACACACAGCTATTTGTGGATACATTAGGAAAGCCCAGACGTTCGACATGTATGACTGTCTCCTAATATCTAACCAAAAGCAGCATTACTCAAGTTATTAACAACGGGTACAGCAGTAGCCCTTGTAGAAGTCCCTCTACGCTGATATAAGTACTGCAGTGAGTGGTGTCCTGGTGGCTGACCACGCTAAGACCAATACCATGCAATTGCAGTGTCCCACGTTTGGATCTGGCCGGAGACCTTTGTTGCATGTCGTCGCCCCCTTCCCCCCCCGTTTTTTGTCGGTTACTGTCCTGTTTAACGAAATATAAATGCCCTAAAAGATGTCTAGAAATAAATAAAAACTGCAGGATTTCATAAACTCTTTCTCTTATGGGTGGAACGACGTGGTTTGGCAGCAGCTGTGCGAGAAGCGTGCAACAAGTGGGACTTACACATTGCTACATCTGTAAATACTACAAAACTATTCTTACTTTATCTATGCAATGTACATTTTTATTTTTTTAAACCTTCACTTATATCCGTGGCATGTATTTGGCCCTTCTCTGTACCCTAAGGTCATGCGTTACCATGACCTCATCTATGTAACAGAATTGTCCTCTATTCTATAAAAGTTGTATGTGAATTATGACCACTTTCAAAGCTATCTACAGCATTCTTGATAAAGGTGTGTGTGCGTGCGTATGTGTGTGTGTGTGTGTGTGTGTGTGTGTGTGTGTGTGTGTGTGTGTGTTGAAATGAATGAAACCATAGCAAAGATATTTTAAATGAACCCTAATATATTATGTATTAAGTTGACATGAGTTGGATTAAAGAACCATCAGTACTTGTCTTTAGAAGGAAAGTAGAAGGACATTCCTCAGTTGTCCTCCGAGTGTTTGAAATAGTCCTCCTGGTGGGCCACTTTGACCACTATCTACATTGCAATGTCTCGTTGTCAAAATAATATATATATATATATATATCAGAAGTATCTGATATGTCAGATAAATATATATCAGATGACATTTTGTATATTTTATTTGATATAAAAAAAACGACATAGGGCTTTATGTTGATGGAACAAATCCTACGTTTTTTTTCGTTTTTTACAGAAAGTCAATTCTTCTCAGTGTTTAAATTGTGCTAGGAGAAGGTAGGATCCGATACGTTTTAAAGTCATTGCCATAAACAGTACTCTTGCTTCGGGACAAAGGTAAAAGTGTTTAGTTAACCCAAGTGAGGAGGCTTGGAAAGGGACATTTTGTACAAGATGAACGTTTTCATTCCCTTGTGATATAAACCGGTCACCTTCATTCTCTGTATATGGCAACTCTGTTATCTAGGGAGGGATTTACAATATAACTTTGTTGATAAGCTTTCATGGATTATTATACATGTACACAATTGTTATGCTGTTATCATTTTCATGATCTAGTATCTATCTGTACCTCACTTTTTAAGTATCTCGTATTTTGAAGAGTAAAACGTTTTAATGTGCTGCTTCTATAACATGTCACAAACAGTTCATTTGTATATTGGAATGGAATTTTCAATGTTTTCTGTAAATAAAGAAAAGGGAAAAGTTACTTTGTCATTGTTTTTTTAATGGCATCATTGACACAATATAAACGCTTGTTATGTACATAGCAGGGTGAGGGGTGTGTGCCTTCACCTAGCCTCAAGTTAGTCAACTATAGAACGTGAGGGTAGCAATGTGAGACTTAATATTCATCCAATATCAAGTCGATTTGTAATCACCTTCAGTATAGCTCATGTTAACTGGACAGACCCACAATGCAACACTTCTCCCACAAATGGTGAGGAGGGAAAGCAGATTATTAGCCTCTGGACCCAGGAAATGACTGGTCATGGTTAGAGCATGGCCCTACCACAGCCAGGGTGGGGGTTCAATTCCCACGGAGGAAAATAAAATGCTGCACTCGAATGCACTCTTGGTACTGTAAGGTGGATACAAGTGTCCATAAAAAGCCTCTAATGTTTGGAGCGTCTCCACTAAGAGTTCAACAGTTGTAGTACCAGTACCGACCAGCAGAGGACACTAACAACACACAACCAGACCAAACTTCTGTGACCTGAAGCTGGAGTCAAGTGGGATTTAACGCCACTATGTGGCGTGCCCGTTCTCCAGTCACAATCAACTTGATTACACATTAATAAGGGGGAAAATTATGGTAAACCATCACGTAATGCAAAAAGACACATACTGTACATTCTCTCTCTCTCTCTCTCTTTGAGCGCCCTCCAACCTAACAAGGCCACTGGCCATAACAACATCCCCTCCAAATTCCTCAGAGACTCAGCAGCCGCCATCACCCCAGTCATCACACACACATAATAAACCTCTCCATAAAACAGCGACACGTCCCCAAGGACTTCAAAATTGCGAGAGTGACCCCTCTGCACAAAAAGGGCAGCAAATTAGACCCAGGCAACTATACCGCCCTGTTTCTATTCTTACCTCCATCTCGAAAGTCATGGAGAAAATAGTCTACGAACAGGTAGAAAAGTACCTGGCGGAAAGAAATCTAATCTACGAATTCCAATCTGGCTTCAGAACGTCCCACTCCACTGACACATGCCTTCTCTATTTGAACGACCACATCAAACAAGAGGTAGACGCGGGCAAATACTGCGGCATGGTCATGCTGGACCTACAAAAGGCCTTCGACACTGTCAATCACTCCATTCTGATTGACAAGCTAAAAGCAATTGGTTTTGATAGTTTATCAGTGAGCTGGATGCAATCCTACCTGGAGGGGAGAGAACAGATGGTGGAGGTAAACAGTACTCTATCCCCCCCCCTCACAGTGAGCTGTGGTGTTCCACAAGGAAGCATACTAGGACCGCTACTGTTCCTAATTTACGCAAATGACATGTCGTCAGCCTGTGACTGCAACTTGTTCCTGTTTGCGGACGACTCAGCCCTGCCGGTCTCTGACAAGAACAAGATGCAGGTTGAAAAAACCCTCAGCTCGGAACTAGGCAAAATCTGCATATGGCTCGCTGATAACAAACTATCATTACACATGGGCAAAACAGAGTCCATTCTCTTCGGTTCAAATAACAAACTCAGCAAGACCGACGGCTTCTCAGTTACAGTGGGTGACAATATTGTCACAAGGAAATACTAAATTACCTACCTGGGTTCCATCCTAGAGGCAAATCTTTCCTGTGACAAAATGGCATCCAATGTAATACAAAAAGTCAACCAATGAACTAGATTCTTGTACCGGATCTCCTCTCTGGTAAACAAGAATACCCTGAAGACTCTGGTAGGAGCACTCATTCAACGGTACTACGACTATGCTTGCACCTCATGGTACCAAAGCATCTCAAAGGCGCTAAAAACAAGATTACAAACATCACAAAACAAACTGGTCAGACTACTACTTGACCTTACCCCTAGAACCCACCTCACCCCTGCCCACTTTGACAACCTAGGATGGCTTAGAGTAGACGACAGAGTACAGCAACTTGCAATGGGCCTCAGTGATGCGGGAAGTTGGGGTGCGGCGGGTGCACCAGCACCCCCTGCTGGTGGGGAGTGTAAGTGCAACTTCAAGGTTGTTTTGGAATTCATTGCCAGATCCTCATAGGGGCGCTGTCTCGATAATGCAGTGTTATTAAAGCAGCGTGTAGCCGACGCATGAACCAGTTGGGATTCGAATAGACGCGGCCTGGAAGCGTCAACGCGGAACTGGAAATCCGTTGGTAAAAAAATAGCGGCCTCAGGGCCGGACGCTTATAGCTTATCCGCAACAGTAAGTTACTTCCGGGGTAGGCCTGATTGGCCCCGACAGGCACGTGACGCGCAACTTTCTCTGCCGCGCGGCACGCTCCGCGGAGCCGAGCGGCAGAGCTTGCGGAATTACGTAACCGTCCAAATACGCCATGACTTTCATTCGGCGCTTCAGCTCACCTGGCAGAGCAGCGGTCCTGCGATCCTGCGGTCCGTTGTTGGTGAGTTCGAATCCCATCAAATCTTTTTTTTTTAACGTGATTTTTTTTTTAACATGTATTCTTTCGCCGGTTAAGGTTAGGCATGGTTAAGGTTAAGGTTAAGGTTAGGCATTGTTTCGGAGTTGGTTAAGGTTAGAACGGTTAAGTTTAGGCGCTGTTAAGGAGCTGGTTAAGGTTAGAGTTTGTCTTAGAGAATGGCAATATTCTTTCTATGGTTAAGGTTAGGCATGGTTAAGGTTAAGGTTAGGCATTGTTTCGGAGTTGGTTAAGGTTAGAACGGTTAAGTTTAGGCGCTGTTAAGGAGCTGGTTAAGGTTAGAGTTTGTGTTAGAGAATGGCAATAGACAGCCTATTTCCGCGCGACAGCTCTCAGCAGCCTCGTTGCGCGTCCTGAGTTTGCCGCGTCACGTGCCTGTCGGGGCCAATCAGGCCTACCCCGGAAGTCACTTACTGTTGCGGAACAGTTACACGCGGGCCGGACTGGGGAAATAATTCATACCGGGAGATATAGCGCGAAATATAGCCCCAGTCAGGCCACTTTTTAAGCGGGGGGTCTGGGGGTCCCCCACCAGGATTTTTTTTGTTACAAAGACTTAATTTCCTGCATTCTGGTGAATTTTAGTGCATGTGAATCACAAACTAATGAGCCAACAATTGCTTAGTAGTACAATGTACTGTTATGAACCTCAAATAAAACTGTTGTGGCACTAGCAATGCTACTCTCTCCACCTTCAAAAAGAAAAAAGCAAGAGCACAACATATTTGTCTATTTACTATTATAATACAGTTAACCACTCTCTCCACCTATTCAAACAGAGCAAGAGCACAATACCATATTCACTTTACTGATGCACTACCCATCAACAGTTAAAATAGCCCTTACACAAACATTAAATAACAGACCTTTCATTATTACAAAACTACCTGGCTCACTGCCTGGCTGTTACAGTATTCTGCATAGTGCCATCTGCCATTCCATTCGCCGCCTCCACTGTCAATCAGTTGTATCGCCTGGTCCCGCCTCCACCAATCACAAGCGGCAGCACGGCTCCATTGTGTGTGTGTGATCCGAGGGAGAGAGTCAGATAGTTCAACAACTCTGTCGCAGACAGTGAAATCCTGGTTGTTCCCCACCCACCTAGGTTATCTAACTATCGCGCCGCGCCGCCGCCACAACTAGAAACAATGGCCTGGCAAAAAAAAAAAATAATTATATATATATATATATATATATATATATATATATATATTTTTTTTTTAATCTGTGCAGGCCAGGCCACCGGGAAAACTCCCGGTGCTCCCGATGGCCAGTCCGGGCCTGGCGGCCTGGAATAGTTTTTGGGACGCTCAGACAATTCGCAGTAAAGGAATATATCTGCGGTTTCCCTGGCGGATGGCGAACAAGCCAGCAGAACTATCCGAGCCCCTGGGAGGGTGGTCGAAGACCTTTTGCATGTCGGCGATGTTGTATGCGGGGAACGAATTGCAGAGGGAGGACTGACTGAAGTGGAGAGCTGCCTGTCGCCCATTCTAACGCAGGAGTCCTGGACCCTTGAGCAGACCCTACAGGTAAGGTAAGCAATTTTAGATTTATCACTTTGGAAGTGTGCGGCTGTTGTCCGAATACTAGTGAACATTGAAAAATAAAAGCACGACATTTAGAGACGTCCCCGTCGTAGCGTTCTGGTGCGGGGACATGGGGCTCTCTGTGCGGGGGCGCAACAGGTGGGGTAGGCTGGGCAGAGATGTATGCATCAAAACGGTTACATTGTTTGTCTCGCACGCTCCGCAGAGCTGAGCGTGAGAGCGCGGAGTTGGGCAGTGGTCTCCTCTAGTGAACGAGAGTGTTGGTTTACGAGAGTGGTAAACCTATGACGTTATTATTATATCACTTATCTCAGCACCCCCACTGCTGACTGACTTCCCACGTCACTGATGGGCCTGGTCTACAAGATACACTATACGACTAAGGTACCCATGTACATGTCAAAATACTTCCCAAAGGTCAGTGAATACCACGACCACTACACCAGAGGACGCTCAACAAATCATGTTAAACCCAGATTCGGCTCAAACAAGGGACTAAACACGTTTCGCAATTATGCCACATCAATGTGGAACGCCCTACCCAAAGCTGTAAAGGAATGTGAATCCCTACCCACATTCAAAACCGCTCTTAAAGAGCACCTACGGGAGACTGCAATTCGAAACTGGCCACCGTAAATGCCCAAACCCCCCACCACCTCCTAATAGACAGTCTCCTCCCCACCGCATGTATATATTCTCTCCCCGCCGTATGTATATTTCTCTCCCACCCACCCATCCCCTCCAAATGTACAGTCCCCTCCCCATCATATGTATATGAGTCATTCCACCAATCCGGTCCGATTTGAGTCCCTCTGATGTTTTTAAGTGTCTTTTATCTAATCAGTTACCAAAATGTGCTTTGAAATGCTATTTATTTCAGTTGCAATGTCCTCTTTAATAAAGTGTAAAAACATTGCATGAATGTAATTTTTTTTATTATGCATTATGTTGTTATTTCAGTTGACACCATGTATTTTGACATGTCCCTCGTGGCATTTCATGAAAATGTATTTGTATTTGAGATACGACCAAGAAAATGTGTAAAAAGTCCATACTTTTTTCCATGAACATACACATCCATCTGTGCTGTTAATGCTGGTAATGATTTATTTCAAAACAAATGAATAATTATTCATTAAAATAACATTATTCAGTCTGTCCCTCAGTAACCCTCAACCCTGTTACACTGAGCATTCTCCCCCCCACAAAAATAATGGTTCAATCCATAGAAGCATGTGAAACAGGAAGTGACAACTTTGAAGTCTTTTGGAAAACACAACACCAGGAACAGGCAAGTAGCTACCTCATTGTACTATGTTTTCAGTAATTTATCATGTAATATTATGGTAGTCAAGTATAATTACTCAACACCTTTACTTGAAAAAAATATAGCAAACTATTACTTGTGAATATAATCTTTGTTATAAAAAAAAAATTAGATGCTTTCTTAATATCATGCATGCCATGTGCTCTCCTGGTATTCACCACATGTGGAGTAGCAACCATTTTGTGCAAAAAATCACAACCCTGTTACACTCAACCCCGTTACGTTTGAATGTAACAGGGTTGTGAGATTGTAATAGGGTTGTGATTTTAACACGGATTTTGAAGTTATACAATAATAGTTCAATTAATTATTGAGCTTTTTCAACATGCTTAAAGGGGAGATGAAGCAGTGAACAATGTGATCCTAGTTTGTTTGTTGTGTACCTTGTGTAAGACAGGGTCCTATAATAAAATGTGAAATCCTGCTTATTTGTCTGAAAAATCAAATATAATTTCCCTGTTTTCGCCATGGGCGGCGCCATTTTGTTGCTGACGTCACAGTGTTGGTTTGGTGTATACACTGCTGGTTAGCTGCCTATAGTGAATGGGTCAGTCAGTAAATAAAATGTTGCCTACAAAACAACGGGACCGCGTGGTTCTTTTTGTATTGCTCCTGGCTGTTCAAACTAATTTTACCGTGTGAAAGAGAGGAAAGTTGGTTAATTTCTACAAACTACCAGTGAAAAAAACAGTGTTGTTGGCACGTTGGCTCAGGCTGGCTGCACTCAGGCGGCGCGACCAGCCTGTTGGACAGGGAAGGAGGATCTGCAGCGAACACTTCATTGCCTCGGATTATGTTGTTGGGGGTGGGAGGTTTGTCCAGAAGACCACTAATCAGCTGAAGCCTGACGCAGTTCCCTCGGTCTTCGACAGACAGACCGGCCCAGGCAGTTCAGCGTCGCGGAGCATTTAGCCTGCTGGCTACCTAGCTCCACTTCAACCAGCGTCGCGGAGCATTCAGCCTGCTGGCTACCTAGCTCCACTTCAACCAGCGTCGCGGAGCATTCAGCCTGCTGGCTACCTAGCTCCACTTCAACCAGCGTCGCGGAGCATTCAGCCTGCTGGCTACCTAGCTCCACTTCAACCAGCGTCGCAGAGCATTCAGCCTGCTGGCTACCTAGCTCCACTTCAACCAGCCGAGCGTCGGGAGCTCCAGCAGCTTGTCGGTGTGCTAATAGCCTCGGCAAGCTAACGGTAGCTGGCTCCAGCAGCTTGTCGGTGTGCTAATAGCCTCGGCAAGCTAACGGTAGCTGGCTCCAGCAGCTTGTCGGTGTGCTAATAGCCTCGGCAAGCTAACGGTAGCTGGCTCCAGCAGCTTGTCGGTGTGCTGGAGCCTCGGCAAGCTAACGGTAGCTGGCTCCAGGCTATTAGCACATCGACAAGGAGCTCCCGACGCTCGGCTGGTTGAAGTGGAGCTAGGTAGCCAGCAGGCTGAATGCTCCGCGACGCTGGTTGAAGTGGAGCTAGGTAGCCAGCAGGCTGAATGCTCCGCAACGCTGGTTGAAGTGGAGCTAGGTAGCCAGCAGGCTGAATGCTCCGCGACGCTGGTTGAAGTGGAGCTAGGTAGCCAGCAGGCTGAATGCTCCGCGACGCTGGTTGAAGTGGAGCTAGGTAGCCAGCAGGCTGAATGCTCCGCGACGCTGGTTGAAGTGGAGCTAGGTAGCCAGCAGGCTGAATGCTCAGCGACGCTGGTTGAAGTGGAGCTAGGTAGCCAGCAGGCTAAATGCTCCGCGACGCTGGTTGAAGTGGAGCTAGGTAGCCAGCAGGCTAAATGCTCCGCGACGCTGAACTGCCTGGGCCGGTCTGTCTGTCGAAGACCGAGGGAACCGCGTCAGGCTTCAGCTGATTAGTGGTCTGGTCTACAAGATACACTACACGACCAAGGTACCCATGTACATGTCAAAATACTTCCCAAAGGTCAGTGAATACCACGATCACAACACCAGAGGGAGCTCCACAAATCATGTTAAACCCAGATTCGGCTCAAATAAGGGACTAAACACGTTTCGCAATTATGCCACATCAATGTGGAACGCCCTACCCAAAGCTGTAAAGGAATGTGGATCACTACCCACTTTCAAAACCTCCCTCAAGGGACACCTACGGGAGACTGCAATTCAACACTGGCCCCTGTAAATATCCTAACCCAACCCCCTCCAATGTACAGTCATTTACCTAGTATGGTTTTGTCAATAGTCCAATGTACAATTTTGTTTGTTTGTACAGTGTCTCCTCCCCCCCCCCCCTCAATGTACAGTTTTACTTGTTTATACAGTGTGCCCCCCCCCCCCCCCAACCACCTCCAATGTAAATTACCCAGTATGGTTGTCAATATCCCAATGTACCCAACCCCCCCCACCCAACCTCCTCCAATGTACAGTTTCTACGTCAAATGTATATACTCCCTTTTCTTGACTCCTTCTGTATCACAAACAGTACTGTATTTGCAAATCTGGTATGTCATAAATGTATAGATGTAGCAGTACTGACTATCTGTATGTCATGTATGTCATATATGTCCTGATGAATTGAAAATGGGGGACCCTGATGTAAACAAGACGAAAGTCTTTCTCTGGTCTGCATCCCCTTAACAATTGTGTGTATTGAGCTGTACTGTATTGTACCCATTCTGCAATCTGTTAATAAAGTTTTCAATCAATCAATCAATCAATCAATCAATTCTGGACAAACCTCCCACCCCCAACAACATAATCCGAGGCAATGAAGTGTTCGCTGCAGATCCTCCTTCCCTGTCCAACAGGCTGGTCGCGCCGCCTGAGTGCAGCCAGCCTGAGCCAACGTGCCAACAACACTGTTTTTTTCACTGGTAGTTTGTGGAAATTAACCAACTTTCCTCTCTCTTTCACACGGTAAAATTAGTTTGAACAGCCAGGAGCAATACAAAAAGAACCACGCGGTCCCGTTGTTTTGTAGGCAACATTTTATTTACTGACTGACCCATTCACTATAGGCAGCTAACCAAGTTCAAGTTCAAGTTTCTTTAATAGTTGTCATACAGAAGTACAGAATACTTTCATACAAAATGCTTCTTACTGTTACGCTCCAGAGACTGTGCTAGACAAGATAGTATCAAATAACATAGTATAGCATGTAATTTAGAAGAAGAAAATGAGGTCACAGTGTTCGGTATAGACATATGTACAATGTTCTGAGTTACCATATAATATACAATACTATGCAGTGTACTAATGTACAGTACTATATAGTGCAAAGCAGAAATGGGATGAGGTACAATTTAGGTACAATTTACAGTAAGGTGTACGAGTTGTAGTGCAATCCTTCATCAATAAATATAAAGTGTGGGGAGTGGGTGCTACAGTGTGTTTGTTTAAAGTGGGTGTGTGCTATAAAGTGTGTGGAGTGGGTGCTACAGTGTGTTTGTTTAAAGTGAGTGTGTGCGTGTGGATGTGTGTGCTATGTGCGTTTGGTGGTTGTTGTTGTGTAGTGTTCATTGTTCGTTTAGCAGCCTGATGGCCTGGGGATAGAAGCTTCTTCTGAGTTTTTCTGTGCTCGCCTTAAGACTCCGGTATCGCTTGCCTGACCGCAGCAGTTCAAAGAGGCAGTTGTTCGGGTGACTGGAGTCTTTAATGATTCTCTTAGCCTTGCCCTTGCAACGCTTGTTGTAAATGTTCTGGAGGGTGGGGAGCCCCCCTCCAATTGTGCGTTCGGCTGAACGTGTCACTCTTTGTAGTCTGCTTCGGTCTTGTGCAGTGCTATTCCCAAACCAGGAGGTGATGTTGCCGGTCAAGATGCTCTCTATTGTACATGAGTAGAAGTTCTTAAGGATCTTCTGACTGACTTGGAACTTCCTTAGGCGCCTGAGGAAGTAGAGGCGTGTATACACCAAACCAACACCGTGACGTCAGCAACAAAATGGCGCCGCCCATGTTCATGAATGCTACATAAATGGACATTACAAATAGTTTTTTCTTAGAAACGCCTTATTTTTATAACGTGATTTTTTTCTGTGGTTTATCTAAATACTAATTTGATGCTATGACTATGTGTTTATCGCTATGCTTCATCTCCACTGCCACATACATATTAATTGTAATGTGCATGTTGCTGTGTGTGTGTGCTCACACGTTACCCTAGACGCAACCCTGTTACAGCTACATGTTTATTAATTATTTCTTTAAGTTTATGAAAAACAAATCATTATTCATTATTATAGAATTGTTGACTTTAGCACAAATACATGTTTTAATCTTATTCAGAGAGCTTCCAGAGTGTCCATAACGGGGTTGAAGAATAATGGTGTCCATATCATACAATAATGACCAAAAATAATAGAGATTTCATGCCTGAGATGGGAAAATATATTTTTCTGGAAGTTAAATATGCCATTCATCTTGAGGGGTGTTCAGAAAAGTAATACCTCTTGGTAAAAAAAAAATCCCAAAGTCCAAATCGGACTGGATTGGTGGAATGACTCATATACTCTGTCAGGATCTATGGGTAACAGTACTGTATATTTGAATACCGTTTATGTCACAAATGTATCAGTACTAAATACCTGTATGTCCCTATGCCATAAATGTCATGTATGTTGTGTATGGCATAAATGTCAATATGAAATGAAAATGGGGGACCCTGATGTAAACAAGACAAACGTCTTTCTCTGGTCTGCATCCCCTTAACAATCGTGTGTATTGAGCCGTACTGTATTGTACCCATTCTGCAATCTGTTAAATAAAGTTCTCTCTCTCTCTCTCTCTCTCTCTCTCTCTCTCTCTCTCTCTCTCTCTCTCTCTCTCTCTCTCTCTCTCTCTCTCTCTCTCTTACACGTGTCCACTGTGTAATTAGTGAAGTGCAGTAAAGGGAGGCCAGCAGCAAGCCCCCTCTCCTGTTGATGCAGGCCTGGACAGGTTGTCCCTCTGACTGCCTGAGCGGCCCAATGGTGTTGAGAGGGAAGAAATTGCAGAGCGAAAAGGAGAAGAGAAGAGGATAAGGGGTAGACCCCCCCCTCTCTCTCTCTCCACTGTCCCTCTGCAGGTGGTGAAAGTGAAGAATTCCCGGGGAGGGCAGGAAGGAGGTGAGAGGGCCAGGTGTGAGGAGGCCTGCAGAGAGAAGAGCCCAGAGCCCGTCTCCCTCTATCATTTAGTCTGGAGTACAGTGGTCTAGAGAGGAGGCTGACTGGGGGAACTCCAGGAAACCAAGCGACAGCACGAGAACACGGGACAATCTGTATATTTCAAACCACTAATAACAGTGTGTGTGCCTAGGTTATGTGAAAAATCTGGTCAATTTCAAGTCTGCACACTCACGGAATCAGGACACGCTACCAAATGAGGACATTTTTGACGTCCTGATTTAGTTTGACAAACTTATCTGTGATGGTCAAGGTTAGGATTAGTTACAGAATGCAAAGTCTATGTAATGTACCCATATTTCTCATAAACAAACTTGCTGTTGTGTGGGTGCGCTGGACACGGGAAAATGCCAGAAAATGTCATTTTGAGCAAATGCATTGTAAATGCCATCATCAATGCAGTATCAGTTTAACAATGTCTTGGACATGTGTCTGACAAGAGACAGATAATACAAGTCATTTATGGCCTGGGGTGCCTATATAAATACTGAAGGAAATAGGGCTGTGTGTGTGTGTGTGTGCACTTGTGAGTGTGCATACTGTATGTGTGTGTGTGTGTGCTGATGAGAAAAGGAAGATGCCAGAAAATGCGATTTTGAGCAATTATAACACCTCACCTAGTGTAAATGGCAACATCAATGCAGTATCGGTTTAACAACGTTTTTTACATGTGTCTGACAAGCGTGAGATAATACAAGTCATTTATGGCCTGGTGTGCCTATAAATACTGAAGGAAACAGAGCTAGGGCTCTGTGTGTGTGTCTGTATGTGTGCACGTGTGAGTGTGCATATTGTATGTGTGTGTGTGTGTGCACATGCAATGCGAGTGCATGTGTGTTTATATGTGTGTGTGCGTGCGTGAGCTGGGAAAAGGAAGATGTAAGCGCCAGAAAATTCCATTTTGAGCAATTATAACACCTCACCTAATCGGTTTAACAGCGTTTTGGACATGTGTCTGACAAGCGAGAGATAATACAAGTCATTATGGCCCGGTGTGCCTATAAATACCAAATACATTCCCCATCGAAATTGTTTGTTAGAGTTTAAAGAGGAACTTTACCGTTTACTTAAAGTACTAGCTGAGCTGAGCACAAATCAGACTAGAGTGCAAGTTTCCTCTTTTGTATCCGTTTGTATTGGGTTTACCCCATTAATGACTAACGACTATACTTAGTATGTCAAGGAAAAGCCCCACAGCCTTTCTTCTGCCATAGGTAGAAACACAAGATCTGCTGTGAGAACTGTCAAGACAAAACAAAATAAAAAAGATGTATCTTTTTTATGCCCGCTTATGCCTGTATTTTTTACTGTTGTGAAGCACTTTGAACGGCAACCTCTGTATGAAAAGTGCTATACAAATAAAGTTATTATTATTATTATTATGCCTTAATTGGTAGACAAAGTTGACTTTGCAATGTTGAAACTGCAAGGAGTTATATCAAATGCTTGGTAGGCTACCATTGGATTCAGAACTATTTGAATTGTAACAATATGTGCTTTGATCCAATGTAAATCTGGTATTTAGCATGTCAAATGATTGTTAAACTTATGTTTGTGTTTATTTATTTATTCAATATGCATGATACATTATGTGAAATCAAACATCTTTATTTTGTCTTGTGTAGCCACATGTCTTGACAGTTCTTATAGAACATGTTGTGTTTCTACATCTAACAGAAAAAAAATCTGATAGGATAGTTCAGATATTCTTTATAAAACCCAAGCCCTATTTCCTACTTACCAATAATGGTGTTGATTGGTATAATCCTTTCTCAATTACAATCCATGCTGTTCCTCATAATTAGCTCTGCATGGCTATGGCTAGTTAGCCACAAAGTAATGTAAAGTCAATGGGGTCAAGCTCCCGTCTGTACTGACTGAAGCTCACTGAAACAAAGTAGATTTCAGCTAGCTTCAGTTGGCTTGTACACACTGTAAACCCGCATGTTCAAAATAATCAATTAGTTTGAGTAGGGTATACTCAATATTCTATGAAAGTTCTACTAACTTGAATGTCTTGAGTTCGTGTGACGTGTTCTTATGTTTTGAGTAAATAAAACTCATAGTTTTTGATTGACTTAGAACTATTCACTTATTAAGTAAGTATAATGTAAAAGCATAACTTAAGTACAACTTAAGATAATTAAGTAGATACAGACTGTAAACCGCATTATGTTTTGAGTAAATAAAACTCATAGTTTTTGATTGACTTGGAATTATTCACTTATTAAGTAAGTATAATGTAAAAGCATAACTTAAGTACAACTTAAGATAATTAAGTAGATACAGACTGTAAACCGCATTATGTTTTGAGTAAATAAAACTCATAGTTTTTGATTGACTTGGAACTATTCACTTATTAAGTAAGTATAATGTAAAAGCATAACTTAAGTACAACTTAAGATAATTAAGTAGATACAGACTGAAAACCGCATTATGTTTTGAGTAAATAAAACTCATCGTTTTTGATTGACTTGGAATTATTCACTTATTAAGTAAGTATAATGTAAAAGCATAACTTAAGTACAACTTAAGATAATTAAGTAGATACAGACTGTAAACCGCATTATGTTTTGAGTAAATAAAACTCATAGTTTTTGATTGACTTGGAACTATTCACTTATTAAGTAAGTATAATGTAAAAGCATAACTTAAGTACAACTTAAGATAATTAAGTAGATACAGACTGTAAACCGCATTATGTTTTGAGTAAATAAAACTCATCGTTTTTGATTGACTTGGAACTATTCACTTATTAAGTAAGTATAATGTAAAAGCATAACTTAAGTACAACTTAAGATAATTAAGTAGATACAGACTGAAAACCGCATTATGTTTTGAGTAAATAAAACTCATAGTTTTTGATTGACTTGGAATTATTCACTTATTAAGTAAGTATAATGTAAAAGCATAACTTAAGTACAACTTAAGATAATTAAGTAGATACAGACTGTAAACCGCATTATGTTTTGAGTAAATAAAACTCATCGTTTTTGATTGACTTGGAACTATTCACTTATTAAGTAAGTATAATGTAAAAGCATAACTTAAGTACAACTTAAGATAATTAAGTAGATACAGACTGTAAACCGCATTATGTTTTGAGTAAATAAAACTCATAGTTTTTGATTGACTTGGAATTATTCACTTATTAAGTAAGTATAATGTAAAAGCATAACTTAAGTACAACTTAAGATAATTAAGTAGATACAGACTGTAAACCGCATTATGTTTTGAGTAAATAAAACTCATAGTTTTTGATTGACTTGGAACTATTCACTTATTAAGTAAGTATAATGTAAAAGCATAACTTAAGTACAACTTAAGATAATTAAGTAGATACAGACTGAAAACCGCATTATGTTTTGAGTAAATAAAACTCATCGTTTTTGATTGACTTGGAATTATTCACTTATTAAGTAAGTATAATGTAAAAGCATAACTTAAGTACAACTTAAGATAATTAAGTAGATACAGACTGTAAACCGCATTATGTTTTGAGTAAATAAAACTCATAGTTTTTGATTGACTTGGAACTATTCACTTATTAAGTAAGTATAATGTAAAAGCATAACTTAAGTACAACTTAAGATAATTAAGTAGATACAGACTGTAAACCGCATTATGTTTTGAGTAAATAAAACTCATAGTTTTTGATTGACTTGGAACTATTCACTTATTAAGTAAGTATAATGTAAAAGCATAACTTAAGTACAACTTAAGATAATTAAGTAGATACAGACTGTAAACCGCATTATGTTTTGAGTAAATAAAACTCATAGTTTTTGATTGACTTGGAATTATTCACTTATTAAGTAAGTATAATGTAAAAGCATAACTTAAGTACAACTTAAGATAATTAAGTAGATAAAGACTGTAAACCGCATTATGTTTTGAGTAAATAAAACTCATAGTTTTTGATTGACTTGGAACTATTCACTTATTAAGTAAGTATAATGTAAAAAAATAAATTAAGTACAACTTAAGATAATTAAGTAGATACAGACTGTAAACCGCATTATGTTTTGAGTAAATAAAACTCATAGTTTTTGATTGACTTGGAACTATTCACTTATTAAGTAAGTATAATGTAAAAGCATAACTTAAGTACAACTTTATTAACAGATTGCAGAATGGGTATAGAGGTGTGATAGGTGTGATATGTGTGAGAGGTGTGATAGGTGTGATTGGTGTGAGAGGTGTGAGAGGTGTGAGAGGTGTGAGAGGTGTGAGAGGTGTGATAGGTGTGATAGGTGTGATAGGTGTGATAGGTGTGAGAGGTGTGATAGGTGTGATAGGTGTGAGAGGTGTGATAGGTGTGATAGGTGTGAGAGGTGTGATAGGTGTGATAGGTGTGAGAGGTGTGATAGGTGTGAGAGGTGTGATAGGTGTGATAGGTGTGATAGGTGTGAGAGGTGTGAGAGGTGTGATAGGTGTGATATGTGTGAGAGGTGTGATAGGTGTGATAGGTGTGAGAGGTGTGAGAGGTGTGAGAGGTGTGATAGGTGTGAGAGGTGTGATAGGTGTGAGAGGTGTGATATGTGTGATAGGTGGGATCGGTGTGAGAGGTGTGATAGGTGTGAGAGGTGTGATAGGTGTGATAGGTGTGAGAGGTGTGATAGGTGTGATAGGTGTGATAGGTGTGAGAGGTGTGATAGGTGTGATAGGTGGGATCGGTGTGAGAGGTGTGATAGGTGTGAGAGGTGTGAGAGGTGTGATAGGTGTGAGAGGTGTGATAGGTGTGAGAGATGTGATAGGTGTGAGAGGTGTGATAGGTGTGATAGGTGTGAGAGGTGTGATTGGTGTGAGAGGTGTGATAGGTGTGAGAGGTGTCATAGGTGTGATAGGTGTGAGAGGTGTGATAGGTGTGAGAGGTGTGATAGGTGTGAGAGGTGTGAAAGGTGTGAGAGGTGTGATAGGTGTGAGAGGTGTGATAGGTGTGAGGGGTGTGAGAGGTGTGAGAGGTGTGATAGGTGTGATAGGTTGGTATCTATGACCTGTGCCTGTATGCTAGCATGACACTGTTGGTATCTATGACCTGTGCCTGTATAGCATGACACTGTTGGTATCTATGACCTGTGCCTGTATAGCATGACACTGTTGGTATCTATGACCTGTGCCTGTATAGCATGACACTGTTGGTATCTATGACCTGTGCCTGTATAGCATGACACTGTTGGTATCTATGACATGTGCCTGTATAGCATGACACTGTTGGTATCTATGACCTGTGCCTGTATAGCATGACACTGTTGGTATCTATGACCTGTGCCTGTATAGCATGACACTGTTGGTATCTATGACCTGTGCCTGTATAGCATGACACTGTTGGTATCTATGACATGTGCCTGTATAGCATGACACTGTTGGTATCTATGACCTGTGCCTGTATAGCATGACACTGTTGGTATCTATGACCTGTGCCTGTATAGCATGACACTGTTGGTATCTATGACCTGTGCCTGTATAGCATGACACTGTTGGTATCTATGACATGTGCCTGTATAGCATGACACTGTTGGTATCTATGACCTGTGCCTGTATAGCATGACACTGTTGGTATCTATGACCTGTGCCTGTATAGCATGACACTGTTGGTATCTATGACCTGTGCCTGTATGCTAGCATGACACTGTTGGTATCTATGACCTATGCTAGCATGACACTGTTGGTATCTATGACCTGTGCCTGTATGCTAGCATGACACTGTTGGTATCTATGACCTGTGCATGTATGCTAGCATGACAATGTTGGTATCTATGACCTGTGCCTGTATAGCATGACACTGTTGGTATCTATGACCTGTGCCTGTATGCTAGCATGACACTGTTGGTATCTATGACCTGTGCCTGTATGCTAGCATGACACTGTTGGATCTATGACCTGTGCCTGTATGCTAGTGTTGTGGAAAATGTGTATATGGGGTGGACTAGTTTAATATAGGTCAACTAGCAGTGCTCAAAGACGCTAGGGCGACAGGCCGGCTGATGTTCTTAAAACAACTTTAAGTATGGGACAGATAGGGACAGATAGACATTTCGAGTACATCACATCTTGTTCTTTTCTGCTTTAATCTTGTACATCACATCTTGTTCTCTCTTTCACACACACACACACACACACTCATTTTCACATTCACACACACACATATACTCTTTCACATTCACACACACACACACACTCATTTTCACATTCACACACACACATATACTCTTTCACACTCACACACACACACATCTCACTCGCTCACACACACACACTCATTTTCTCTTTCACTAATCTTGACTCCAGACTCCAGCTTTATCTCTCTTCGATGTTAAATCTATGTGTCATCTTAATGTACGTCATGTCATATCTGATATAATATGTCACGTCATCATATCTGTCATGTTGGGGCAGGGCTGGGAAGGTATTATCTGGGGGGCACGGGGGTTGGGAGGTTAGAGTGTTTTTGTTCAGCTGTGGTGACCGTCTGCTAAATCCATAGCTCTTCTGTTGAAACTTCTTTCCTAAAATAAATTGCTTGTTAAAATTGGAAATAACGTCTCCTGCTGTGTTAACGACTACTCAGCCACAACATTTGGTGACCCTTGACCTGTAGATCGCCCTGCCGGGCCCCTCACACGGCCAGCTCCTGACCTCTCCCGTAGACATTCTGGCGGTGTCGACAAGATAACAAGGTGAGCGTTGTGCTTTTTATTAGAATGTCCGTTAGAGATTCTGCGGGAGGAAAAAGTTGAGCTGGCTGTGTGACAGGTCTGGACGGACGACTAGAAACGAACACGAGTGGTGAGGTGTTGACACAAGGCCAATCCTCTTTTAACAGGCTATAAATGCGCATTTTGCTAATCAATCTTAATTGCATGTTTTCGACCCTTTGGTCAAACTTTCTCTGACCCTTTACAAACACTCTCGCCCATTCCCCACTTCCCTTCTTATATCTATATTGCTGTTAGTAGAACCAGGTTAACTGTGTCCTGGCTGTAGTAGAACCAGGTTAACTGTGTCCTGGCTGTTAGTAGAACCAGGTTAACTGTGTCCTGGCTGTAGCATTGTAGAACCAGGTTAACTGTGTCCTGGCTGTTGTAGAACCAGGTTAACTGTGTCCTGGCTGTAGTAGAACCAGGTTAACTGTGTCCTGGCTGTTAGTAGAACCAGGTTAACTGTGTCCTGGCTGTAGCATTGTGGCATTGTGGCCCACTCCCCACTTCCCTTCTTATATCTATATTGCATGGTTCCGTCCCTCTCACACAAGCATATACCAGTACACGCCACACACACACTTACACATAGGACCCTCAAAACACACGCACACCCTTGACTAGAAAAACCAAGATGGGTTTTATCTACAGGGAATGAAAAACAAACGGGCCGGTGAAGGAAGGCAGTGTTCTAAGGGGTTAATTCCATTTTTGTTGGTCTGTAATATAAGGGTTGTTTTCCTCGCAAGAGGCGGGAACGCGAGACTGTGAGTCAGGAGAATCTACCTACGTTTTTCAGACCTACCGTCATTTGGCATTCAGTCTATTTTTGACCTGTTCAGTACTTGCATGTTAGTAGATCATCTATTGTCATGTGACCTGCAGACATCATTATGACCTGTTTGGCCGACGAGACTCTAAGAAACAGTTTGTTTTGTTATTAGGCCTTGAAAAAGGAGGGCAGCGTTTGTTTGTTTGAGAGAGTAGCTATATTTACCTTGTATAAATACTTTGAAGGACCCAGAAAGGACTGGACTGTTTTCTCCTTTCCTTTATATACTCGACCGGCCGGTTGTAACAATCTAGCTATATTTAAGTATCTTTCACATTTTTCACGTTCGAGTCTAAAACGTGACACTAGTCAGCATGGACTGTCTGTAAAACGTTAAATACATGTGAAATAAACAACCTACTATCCCTCTTCCCCTCTGTTTGTCTGAAAAGACAAAAACCTGATTGACCGCAACGACAAAGTCGAACTTGAAGACGACAAAGGTAATCTGTTCTTAAAAAGAACAGGGCTGGAAAAAAGCAGGCCCCTGCTTTAAGTCTGGGCGTTGTGCCAAGAGATCTCTCTCTCTCTCTATCTCTCTCTCTCTCTCTCTCTCTCTCTCTCTCTCTCTCTCTGAAATGTATTTTAAAAAAATATTCTGAATAATAATCAGAATATTCACTTGGCCGTGACACACTTTCTCTCACACACATACTTTTTCTCTCTTTCACTCACACACACATTCTCTCTCCCACACACACACACATTCATTCTCTCTTTCACACACACACACATCTCTCTCACACACACACACACTCATTCTCTCTTTCACTCACACACACATTCTCTCTCCCACACACACACATTCATTCTCTCTTTCACACACACACACATCTCTCTCACACACACACACACACACACACACACACTCATTCTCTTTTTCACTCACACACACATACTTTTTCACTCACACACACATACTCTTTCACTCACTCACACACACACTCATTACACACACACACACAATAAGCACACACACACACTAAACAATGCAATAAACACACAAGACATATACAAAGTTAGTAAACACGAACAACTACACACTTGGCATAACGGTTTGTTTTCACTAGTGCCTCACCTGTCCTAAATTCAATCAAGATGCATACAGCAGAAGACATACTGATAGACCGGAACCCGCTCCTAAAAAACCTAATTCTCAAGGTAGGTGTCCGTTGGCAGAGGCGCACAAAGGCCGGGGACACAAAATGGCCTTCCGGAGGTACTTTTGATCTCTGCCTATGCGAAGAGATGAATGTAATGATTCGTAACCACAAGGCAGGCGACAACAGCAAAAAGAGGTTGAGGAAGAGGACAGAAGAGTTGGGGGTAATGAAGCTCTACACCCAGAAGGGGAGAGCATACAGGCAGGAGGCTTTAGCGCTAAATCAGAGAGAGACGGATATAGGGAAACCAACATCCCCACCTTATGTCACGCAATTGCCGGTGGGCACTGTGACAATAAGAGGAGAATATGAGGAGGCGGAATTAGAGACCTCCGCTAGGTCAGAGACCCCCGCTAGATCAGAGACCTCCCTTAGGCGAGATACCCCCCCCAAACTGACCCCGCAGGATCTCTATCCGAAAGTCCTGGCGGCATATAACGAGACAGCACGTCGGAAGTTGTATAATGCAGAGGAAGAGGAGGTAGAGAACCTGGGCAGGCAGAGGGAGGGAGTCGGGAGGAAGAAAGAGGAAGAGGCCCGTCTAAATGTGGCCCAGCAGACATCAGAGAAACACGGAGCGTGTGGCCACAGTAAACTGTTGACTGAGGAGGAAGATGAGAATGACACGAAACCAGGACAGGAGAAAGGAAACATTACAGGAACCCTGACTTTCGCCCCGGCATTCCTGGGAAGTGTGACAAGCACAGGCCAGTTTCCCCTGCTAATAAAGGGGAACGATATCTTTCACATGCCATGGTCACCTCTAGACATCGATGGCTTAATAGCAAGACTACCGGACCTTACAGAAGGAGCCTCCAGGTGGATCATGCAGTTTGAGGAAAATACGTCACCTTTTCTGCTAGCAGTGGGTGACGTCAAAGCCCTGTTGACGCGTTTGCTAGGAGTTGGTGCCTGCCGGGACATCATGGGTGATACATCGATGCGAGTGGCATGCGACACGCAGGCCCATGATGGAGACATATTCAACGCGCATAGAGCGGCGTTGTGGTACAAACTCAGGAATCAATATCCATCACGTATTAATCCGGCAAAACTGGCAGGCAACCCCATAATGGAGACGGAAGGGCCTGGCGCCTATGTGAACAAAGTACTGAAGGAGTGGAGAGGTGAGCTAGGACACAACCCAGAAATTGACCCGTTGCAGAGAGCGATGTTTAGAGAAAGTGTGATGAGAGGGCTTCCAGAGGTGGTTAAGAATAGACTGGAAGACGTGGTGGGGTTAATGGACATGACTTATCCTTTGTTCTGTGCACATGTGACACATAGTGTGGAGAAGCAAAGGGCTCAGGAGCAGAAAGTCAGGGATCAGGATAGAAATGACGCAAGGAAGTTAACTCAGCAACAACTGCAGCCCCAAAGGAGGCTGCAGGCAGTAATGGTGTCATCTGCTACCTCTCCACCCATGCAGGACCAGGGACCCCCGCCTGCACCTCAGGTAGTGAGAAGCTATGGCTATAGTTCACAGAACCAGGCGCCCAGGCGGCAGGCAGGGAATGGGCAATCAGGCCCACGGATTACACAGGGACCGGGGAACGAACAACAGTTTTCCCGTTTCCACTGTTGGAACTGCGGCATGCAGGGACACAGGGAAATGAGATGTGGGCAACCATACCGTCCCGGCTCGGAGTATGGAAGACCCGTGCGCCAGGGGGAGTCACAAGGGCCCTACAACCAGGGGGAGACAAGAGGGCCCCGAAACCAGGGGGGTAATCACTAGGGGTGCCCAGAGAATGCAACGGGGGGAAATCAAATGATTGTGGTTTCCAAGGGAGCTGAGCAAGAACCTATTCTGCAGGTCCTAGTGGAGGGCAAATTAACAGAGATGATGGCAGACACTGGAGCAGGTTTTTCCTGCATAAAGCAAAAATACGCCGCTCACTTACCCCAGTCTGGACAGTATGTTCGGACGGTCGGATTCTCGGGAAAAACACAACTAATACCCACGTCAGATCCAATCTCTATGACGTTTAACAACAAGACCATAACAATACCTGTATTAATTTCGGACAGCACCCCGCGCAATCTCTTGGGACGAGATGCAATGTGTAAACTAGGCTGTAAAATCCTATGTACGCCTGAGGGGATTCAAATTGAACAAGACGTGTACCAAATGAGGGACAGGGGAGAAAGAGGCCACTGTGTTCTGGCTGGGCAACATAGATGCAGAGCTGCAAAGGGTCTGTGACCCCTGGGAGCCATTTCTGAAGGCCCAACTGCCTCAGTCTAGACAAACAAACATGGAAGCACATTGCACACTACAGTATTTGACGGATAGTGACCTAATTAGGAACAAGGCATGGTTGCAGGGACAGCCCGAGCAGGTGCAGATTAACTCATCTACGGTAATTGTAGGGAGACAGGGCGCGGCGTTGAGGGTTAACACAAGTAAGTATCTACGGGAACAACATAGACTAAGAGACGCCGCCCCACACATCACTCTGAGAATAAATCCTGGTTACGAATCCGAACATCTAGGTTCAATGATACAGGAATCCGAGACTCAAAGGTCGGTCTCCACGGAATCTCCGCTAATTTGGAACAGCGCAGATGGGAGTTTCATAAAAATAATGATTTCCTTTTCGGTTTTGGCAAAACCGCAAGTAATCAGATTACCAGGAGACCCTTGCGTTATTCCGGAGGCGGACGCTTTGCTGGAACAGGACATGTTGGCGCGCACCCCAGAACAGTTGTGGTCAAAACACGACACAGATGTGGGTCTAATATTGTCGGCACAGCCAGTGAAGGTCAGGTTAAAGAAGGTTTGTAGACCACCCTTTATCAGACAATATACAATGAAGCCAGAGTCGGAGGAAGCAGATCACATCAGATTGAGGGACTGTTAAAGGCAGGAGTGCTCGTCCCTTTCGAATCCAGATGTAATACACCTATCCACCCAGTGCTAAAGGCGGACAGGGCTAGGTACAGACTGGTACACGATTTGAGGGCGGTGAACGACGTGGTGTCTGGACCAGAGGCGGAAGTCGCTAATCCACACACACTCCTAACAAACATCCCGAGTAGCTCGCAGTACTATACGGTCATTGATCTCACGCAGGCATTCTTCAGTGTTCCATTGGAAAAAGAGTCTCAGTATCTGTTTGCTTTTACCCACAGGGGGAAACAATACTCTTACACCCGGCTGCCACAAGGGTTCGCGCACTCGCCACATTATTTCTCGAAGGCGCTCAAGGAAGACCTGCAAGGAGTGTGCGACACACTACTCAGCACGGTCTTACTGTATGCAGATGACATTCTAATCTGCTCGGATACACGTCAGCAGTGCCATGAGGACTCCATCAAAGTTTTGAGAGGATTGGCCATGGGAGGCCACAAGGCATCCCGTTCAAAACTGCAGTACTGCCAGCCAAAAGTTGAGTACTTGTCTCGCGTCATTCAAAAGGGCATAAAAAACATCTCACCCACGCAGCTCGAAGCTGTATCCAAGGCACCTAGGCCATTGACGGTCCGACAAATGATGACGTTTTTAGGGATGACTGGGTACAGCTCTGAGTGGGTGGAGGACTATACGATAGCGACAGCGCCGTTGAGGATGATGATAAAAGAGGCGGGTACAGACAAGCTTCGCGCTCCCTTGACATGGACCGAGGAGGGGGAGGACGCGTTCATAAACATTAAGCGTCTGTTGTTACAGGCCCCTGCCCTGGCGCTGCCGGATTATGAGAAGTGTTTCCACCTATTCGTCTCACATAGAGCGCAGCATGCGACAGCTGTCCTGACTCAAACACAGGGGGGGAGTGGGAAAAAACAACCGATAGCATATTACTCTAGAGCTCTTTCGCCGGTAGAGCAGGGTCTGCCACCTTGTTATCAGGCCCTGGCCGCAGCACATTTGATGTATGAGAAAGCAACGGCCGTGACAATGGGATATGACATTTGCATTTGGACACATCACAAATTGGCAAACTTGATTGAAAGAGGCAAATTTGTTCTGACCAGCCAACGGCAACAGGCTTACATGAGGCTCCTGCAGTACTCGGACGTTACGATAAAAACATGCCACGGCAGTAACCCGGCGGATCTGGTACCACTCCCGAGCGAGGGTCAACCGCATGAGTGCGAGGTGGAGGTACAGGCTTTCGTGAAACTCCGTCCTGATTTGGGAGTCGACCCGCTCGCGATAGCAGAACTCTCACTTTTTGTGGATGGGTCCTGCTATCGGGAGGGGGAAAATTTAAGGTCAGGATACGCCGTCGTACAGTGCAAACCTACCGGAGAAACACTAACAAGAAAGGCCGGACAATGCATGCAACCATGTTCGGCCCAGCTTGCAGAACTAATAGCACTAACAGAAGCATGCATAATAGCTAAAGATCGCACAGTTAACATCTTCACAGACTCTGCTTATGCGCATGGCGTATGCCACCTATTCGCGGCCATTTGGAAGGCAAGAGGCTTTAAGAAATCGGACGGCTCACCGATCCTTCACCACAAGCAGGTTGTGGCGCTTATTCAGGTTGTAAAGTTGCCCAAAAGCATTGCTATCGTAAAGTGCCAGGCACACAGAAAAGACCTGTCCTTTGTGACGACGGGAAACAACGCGGCGGACGAGGCCGCAAAGGCGGCGGCTGCGGTGCCGTCCACGGCTGTTCTGATGTTTGCGGCCGAACTGACGACTGAGGTAACTGAGGATAATTTGAGTGATCTTCAGGACTCAGCCACGCAGGCCGAGAAACAGTCGTGGACGGAGAGGGGGGCTGTAAGGGGGGCAGATGGTCTGTGGAGGAGTCATAACGGTTTGATAGTCGCCTCCATCGATCTTCTGTCCTTGGTGATACCTGAGGCTCATGGTGTTGATCACTGTGCAAGAGCAGAGACCCTGAGACGAATCACGAAAATGGGATTTTGGTCCCCAAAGCTCCAGGCACAAATTGACGTTACACTAGCCAGGTGTTTAACATGCTTACAGGGCAATGTGCGCAAAGGAGTACCGACAGTGGCGGCTTACACACCCCTCCCTGAGGGACCATTCAGACACCTGATTATGGACTACACGGATATGATAACGCCAGTGCAGGGCAAACGATACCTCCTGGTAGTAGAGGACTGCTTTAGTCGCTGGATTGAGGCCATTCCATCTAAACACAAGAACGCGGACACAGTGATCAAGTTCCTGTGTCGCGAGGTCGTTCCGAGATTTGGAATTCCCACGATATTACAAAGCGATAATGGCCGCGAGTTCATCGACAAGGTGGTTAAAGGGCTGATGCAGAAATTAGGTATAAGACAGCGCCTTTCCTGTGTCTATAGTCCCGGGTCGCAGGGAAAGGTGGAAAGGGCCAATCTGGTCATTAAAAACAAACTGTTGAAAATCTGTATGCAAACTAAGCTTAACTGGATTGATGCTTTGCCGCTTGCTCTGATGGCTATTAGAAGCAGCGTAAACCGCCAAACACAGCTAACACCGCATGAAATGCTTACAGGCCGCAGCATGCCAGCACCGCCATTTAGACACCTGGCTAGGGGCCCGGCATTAGATATTTTTGAGCAAGATCTGAAAAAATATCTTCAGCAAGTGACTAAAATACATGAAGCTGTGTTTCGACAGGAGCAGAGAAAGGAGAAAAGGGGGGTGAAGGAGGCGGAGAAGGAAGCCACCAAATCGAGGCTGATCCCTGGGGACTTGGTCTTCGTAAAGGTCCACAAGAGAAAGTGGTCATCACCCCGGAGAGAGTGCCCGTACGAGGTAATCCGATCAACTGGGACGGCAGTCCAAGTCAAAGGATCAGCGACCTGGTTCCACTTCAATCACTGCATAAAGGCCAGCGGCGACCTCTTGGGGGATACAATCGATCGCAGTTATGCAGAACCCGACATGGAGGGCCCGAGACGGCAACTGGAAGGTGCAGTGCCTGCTGATGCTCCCGCAGATGTTGGCAGCAGTGTGCGGACGGTCGGCCGGGGGCAACGACGTCATTGAGAACCGTCACGGTCGACCCGTCCTTGAGGATGACGGGTTTGAGTGGGTAAGAGTCCCACGGGGTCCCGCTCAGGCTCAAGTACCGGCAGGCTTTCATGACCAGGCTCAGAATCAGGCGCCCCCTCTGCCCCCCATCGAGGAAGGGGGGGAGAAGATAAGACTACAACCAAAAGGGGTGTTTCCCGGAGGACCGCAAGGGCATGTTTTTGATTTTGACCATTCCCCCGTTACAGGCGGGGATACTTACCACTATACTAACGAGGATCGGGTTGTGAAATGTGCGGTGTCAATGTTGGTGTCAGCAATACGCCCTCAGCAGTATCACAATATGTGTGTAATCATCATCCATTGGAGTGCAGAGCGTAACAGAATGAGATTGAGTTTAGAGGTGGGACGGTGGACGGCGACGCTAAAAGAGGCAACGAAGTTCTGCTCGCTACCATCTGCCTCTAAATACTACTTAAGATCCGTTTCATGTTGGGCCGCTGAATGCACGGTGCGCATAGACCGTCCTGAGAGGCATATAGTGCGTGCATATGCCAACGCTACATTGACGGAGGTAGTAGACGTGGACGGGAGAGCTGACGTCTCCATTTGCGCAACTGCGGTGGGGGTAGAAAGGAGGGTTGAGCCTGTCCCGAACCAAGCACAGGGGACAGGGGTGAGGGGAAAAAGGGAGTTCAAGGACACTGAGTCGGAAGAGGTGGGGGGACAGGATATGTTCCAGAGGACAGCCGGAACGTTGAGGGACTCAGTGGGCTCACTCTGGGCCAGGTTGAGGGGTTTGCTTCCTCCCGGGGAACAAGATGGGGGCGACTATGACTATGACGAGGAAGACCCGGAGGCTGACCCTATTTATAGGGCGGCTTTAGGGAATGAGTGGTTTAAGTGGGTCCAGTACACGAGCGCGCAGAATCAGATAGAGGATTGTTATGTCTGCTCCAAGGCACGTCCGGATAGGCTGCTGGTGAAGGGCACAAAGTTCAGTTGGGCTCAGTGTGACAGGGATGCAGAGGCATGGGAGGGGCCCCATAATAGTCGCCCTTGGTGCGAGGCAGAGTGTTTGGGGTTTCTCGGCTCTAGTCGTTTTAAGGCGGCAGGAAACGTCACGGATTTCAAGGATGTCACTATGCGGGAACGTTGTAGGAAATTGGATGTACGTGTGCAGGGGGTAGCGACGGGGTTGCCAATACCCAGAGGTGTCAAACTATGGCTGACCAAGGATTTTGAGTGCTTGCAAAAGGAGGGGACCCGGGACATAGGGGAGGTGGCAGAGGGGCGGTGCACTACTATTTGGAGCATCACGACTAACTGCACGAAAGAAGGAAAGTGTGGACACGGGGTCGTGTTGAAGGGAGTGGATACCAACCCACGGCCTGTAGCTTGCCCTTTTCATGTCCAGGATATAGCACTGGCGGACCAATACTGGCTCTGCGGCGGTAGGAGGTTGAGGAATACACTTCCTTTAGATTGGTCAGGTAGATGTGCTCGGGTTCAGGCGATCATGCCAATGGTGGTCCTACCATTATCAGTGACGGAAGGACCTTCTGAGTCTCCTATCTCTCGAACAAAGCGTAGCTACAAGGCAGACCCAAGGGTGTATTTGGACAGCATAGGACAGCCAAGGGGCATTCCAGCCGAGTTCATGGCTAAGAATGAGATTGCGGCAGGGTTTGAGTCTATTCTGCCATGGATATCGGTCAATAAGAACACAGGGTGGATCAACTATTTGTTTTACAATCAGCAGCGGTATCTCAACTACACCGAGGAGGCGTTGGATGCAATGGGGGACCAGATGCACGCGACCAGTACGGTGGCGTGGCAGAATAGACAGGCTCTGAACTGGTTAATGGCGGAGAAGGGTGGAGTCTGTTCCATGTTTGGACAGTACTGCTGCACATTCATTCCAACGAATGTGGGGCCAGGGGGAAAGTTCTCCGAGGTCATGGCTAAGCTGAAGGATTTGAGGGAGGAGTTGAGGGAGAATTCTGGCCGGAATGAAGAATGGTGGGGGAGTGGGGTGTTTGAAGGATTGGGACAGTGGGGAAGCATAATGATGCAGACGGGGATATCCATTGGGGTGGCAGGGTTGATATTGGTTCTCCTTTTCTGTTGTGGTATGCCTCTCTTGGGTAGGCTGGTAACTTCACACGTAACGAGCCGAATGCTGATGGTGGGGCAGAAAGAGATTGAGCCACCAATCGGGCCATGCCCTCAGCTCTATGCTGCCTTAAAGGGAGACGAGGGGATAGAGGATTAGGGGTATGGTGAGGAAGGGACATTTTCTTTTTGTTTGGTTCAGTTTTGTTTGTTTTATTCCTTTAACTAGGCGTATGGTGAGGAAGGGACATTTTCTTTTTGTTTGGTTCAGTTTTGTTTGTTTTATTCCTTTTACTTAAAAAAAAAAAAAAAAAAAAAAAAAAAAAACATGTAAGGTTTTTTTTTGGAAGACATTTTGTATTGGTTCTTTCCTTTAAGAGTGACGGGGGATGGTCTGAGTGGATGGTTTATTTTTTATTATTTTGGTTTATTTTGCTCATGGTCCTGGTCAAACCGGAATGGGAAGGGGCATCGGTATGGAATGGTACGGAGTGTCAGTTCTGAGCCTGAGGAAGCATTGAGAAGAAGTGTTCTGGGGATCGGTTCTGGGGACTGAAGGGACAAAGGGGGGGGGCTGACGCAGTGGGCAAGATGGGCACCTCCCGTCCTGGCATGTCGTGACATGTTTGTACAGGCCTGGAGGTGTGAAGATGGGGGGGACACGTTGTGAGGTCGGGACCAGCGCCTCCCGTCCCGGCATGGGGACATGTTTCTACGGGGACTGGAGGTGTGGCGTGGTGGTTGCTGTATTGGCAAAATGTGACTTTTGGCAATACGGTGAAGAGACTATGGCGTGGGCATGGAAGGGGGGCTGAGCGATGGACACTAGGACTCAATGTTATGGAAGAGACAATGTCATTTTTTTTTGGGGAGGGATGTTCTATGTTTAGTTCTGACGGTCAACTTCTCCTTTCCCTGATGAGAGTCGCGGTTTCCGGCCGGAACTGTGGCTCATTTGGTAAGCGGTGGAGGTTGGGGGGATTTGTCTGTCAGGTTAGGATTATAAGTTGGGGTATTTTTTTGATGTTTTATTATTACTCTTGTTTTGAGCGGTTTTGTGTTTATTGTGAGAACGGTAGTCAGCCTTTGTTGGTCCGTTAGGGGTCCAGTGAATGAAGTAAGGTTTCTTGTTTAGTTAGACATTTAAAATTTATTATATGGCTAGGTTTCTTGTTTAGATTGGGCATTTAAACTTTTATTATATAAATATGGTTTCTCGTTTAGTTAGACATTCACATTTTCTTGGTTATATGATTTGGGTGACTATGACTAGGGATAGCCCCAAATGGGGGAATGTTGTGGAAAATGTGTATATGGGGTGGACTAGTTTAATATAGGTCAACTAGCAGTGCTCAAAGACGCTAGGGCGACAGGCCGGCTGATGTTCTTAAAACAACTTTAAGTATGGGACAGATAGGGACAGATAGACATTTCGAGTACATCACATCTTGTTCTTTTCTGCTTTAATCTTGTACATCACATCTTGTTCTCTCTTTCACACACACACACACACACTCATTTTCACATTCACACACACACATATACTCTTTCACATTCACACACACACACACACACACTCATTTTCACATTCACACACACACATACTCTTTCACACTCACACACACACACATCTCACTCGCTCACACACACACACTCATTTTCTCTTTCACTAATCTTGACTCCAGACTCCAGCTTTATCTCTCTTCGATGTTAAATCTATGTGTCATCTTAATGTACGTCATGTCATATCTGATATAATATGTCACGTCATCATATCTGTCATGTTGGGGCAGGGCTGGGAAGGTATTATCTGGGGGGCACGGGGGTTGGGAGGTTAGAGTGTTTTTGTTCAGCTGTGGTGACCGTCTGCTAAATCCATAGCTCTTCTGTTGAAACTTCTTTCCTAAAATAAATTGCTTGTTAAAATTGGAAATAACGTCTCCTGCTGTGTTAACGACTACTCAGCCACAACACTAGCATGACACTGTTGGTATCTATGACCTGTGCCTGTATAGCATGACACTGTTGGTATCTATGACCTGTGCCTGTATGCTAGCATGACACTGTTGGTATCTATGACCTGTGCCTGTATAGCATGACACTGTTGGTATCTATGACCTGTGCCTGTATGCTAGCATGACACTGTTGGTATCTATGACCTGTGCCTGTATGCTAGCATGACACTGTTGGATCTATGACCTGTGCCTGTATGCTAGCATGGCACTGTTGGTATCTATGACCTGTGCCTGTATAGCATGACACTGTTGGTATCTATGACCTGTGCCTGTATGCTAGCATGACACTGTTGGTATCTATGACCTGTGCCTGTATGCTAGCATGACACTGTTGGATCTATGACCTGTGCCTGTATGCTAGCATGGCACTGTTGGTATCTATGACCTGTGCCTGTATAGCATGACACTGTTGGTATCTATGACCTGTGCCTGTATGCTAGCATGACACTGTTGGTATCTATGACCTGTGCCTGTATAGCATGACACTGTTGGTATCTATGACCTGTGCCTGTATGCTAGCATGACACAGTTGACCTATGACCTGTGCCTGTATGCTAGCATGACACGGCTGGTATATATGGACTCCTCAGTCTCTAGTTTCATACCACTTCTTGCTAGCTTTAAATGAGAGAGAGAGAGAGAGAGAGAGAGAGAGAGAGAGAGAGAGAGAGAGAGAGAGAGAGAGAGAGAGAGAGAGAGAGAGAGAGAGAGATGTTAATAAAGTTATCAATCAATCAATCCGGGCCTGTGACGTCACTGTACCCATTCTGCAATCTGTTAATAAAGTTTTCAATCAATCAATCCGGGCCTGTCACAGTCACTGTACCCATGAATTCAATAAAGGAATATCTTATCTTATCTTATAAAAAATATATTTTCCACTAATTTCTATGTTTCAACATTACTGTCTGATGCAGTAACATTAGTGTGATGATGATGAAAACATGCAACCTGCATGTTTCCCAGATAGCAAAAGACATTCATTAAATGTTGGATTTTGGTCAGATTTGTTATTTTTGGTTGAGGTTGAAAAAGCTATGTTGACCTGTGCCTGTATGCTAGCATGACACGGCTGGTATATATGGACTCAAGACTGTAGCACTCAAGTTTGACACTGTTTAACAAACAATCTTACTTATACGCAGAGTTGTACCCTTCCTGCAGACTTGACAGAACTTGTAAGTCATTTTGGATAAAAGCAGCTAAATGACTAAATGTAAATGTCATGGATTTCAAAAATAGATATGAATATGAGACATTTCTTTCGTCTTTCTTTCATTCCTGATTTTTATTTTTATATTTTTTTTAGGAGATACAAGATTGTTGGTTCCATATTCCAGCCCAGGTCTGTTTTCTTCAATATTAGGCCACTGGGTGTAGAGTATTCAACTCTTTTACATTAATACAGAGAGAGACAGAGAGAGAGAGAGAGACAGAGAGAGGGAGAGAGAGAGAGAGAGACAGAGAGAGAGAGAGAGACAGAGAGAGAGAGAGAGACAGAGAGAGGGAGAGAGAGAGAGAGAGACAGAGAGAGAGAGACAGAGAGAGAGAAACAGACAGACAGAGAGAGAGAGACAGAGAGAGAGACAGAGAGAGCAGAGAGAAGAGAGACAGAGAGACAGAGAGAGAGAACGAGAGAGAGAGAGAGAGAGAGAGAGAGAGAGAGAGAGAGAGAGAGAGAGAGAGAGAGAGAGAGAGAGAGAGAGAGAGAGAGAGAGAGAGAGAGAGAGAGAGGGGGGGAGGAGAGGGAGAGAGAGAGAGGGATAGAGAGACACATTGGAAAGAAACAACCCAAAACCAGAGCAAATTGAAATGCTATTTGGCCCTAAACAGAGCGTACACAGTGGCAGAATACCTGAGCACCGTGACTGACCCAAAACTAAGAAGATCCTTGACTAGGTACAGACTCAGCGAGCACAGCCTAGCCATTGAGAAAGGCCGCCATAGGCAGACCTGGCTCCCAAGAGAAGACAGACTATGCACCCACTGCACACAAGAAGAGGTGGAAACCGAGCTCCACTTCTTAACAACCTGCCCCCTATACCAAGACATCAGAGACATATACTTCCCACAAATTGCAAACACCCAAAGAGACTTTGAAAACATGGACAATAACTCAAAACTCCCATACCTACTGGGAGAAATACAAGAATGTGCAAACACAGCAGCAAGATTTGTGAGCTGCTGTGACAAGAAAAGGACATCCAGCGGAATGCAACCACCATAAAGACTGTACAAGAAATTCCGTCTGTAATGTACTGATTTATTTTGCTTTATGTTTGATTGTTTTGTTTTGTTTGGCTTTGGCAATGTAAACGTATGTTTCCCATGTCAATAAAGCCCATTTGAATTGAATTGAATTGAATTGAATTGAATTGAATTGAATTGAGAGAGAGAGAGAGAGAGAGAGGGAGAGAGAGACAGAGAGAGGGAGAGAGAGAGAAACAGAGAGAGAGACAGAGAGAGAGAGACAGAGAGAGAGAGACAGAGAGAGAGAGACAGAGAGAGAGAGAGACAGAGAGAGAGACAGAGACAGAGAGAGAGAGAGAGAGAGAGAGAGAAACAGAGAGACAGAGAGAGAGAACGAGAGAGAGAGAGAGAGAGAGAGAGAGAGAGAGAGAGAGAGAGAGAGAGAGAGAGAGAGAGAGAGAGAGAGAGAGAGAGAGAGAGAGAGAGAGAGAGAGGGAGAGAGAGACAGAGACAGAGAGAGTGAGAGAGATGTTAATAAAGTTATTATATTATATATTAAGTCCAATTATATTAAAGAATTCGTTTAGAGAATTAGCTCAGCTCTGAGAAGTGAGAAAAAACGGCATGTGAAAATAATATTTCTGCAAGCAAGCAACAGGAAACCACTGTTGTGCGCAGCTGCGGAGGAATTCTGGGATGATACCTGCATACCCCATGTCGTGAGTTGCAGCAGCAGCAGCCGTCAAGTTAGCAGAAGCAGCGCACGTCAAGTTTCTTTCATATAGTGAGTATAAATATTTTTTTTATAAATTTGCCAATTTGCGGTTATCTGTGGTAATTTAATCTGTTCGGATATGCAATTTGTAGATGCAAATTGCGTGAGCTGCTAGCGCATCTTTTATAGTTAATGGCTGTTCAGTATAATTAAGCTAACTCGGTCTCCATTGTCTTCTTAAACAACTGCCTGCATGCATGCTGTGTGCAATTAAAATATTATGGCACACCGAAATGATGTTGTTTCATGCAAAATATTAAGTGTTCGATATTGGGTCAAGTGCAAGTGTGAGTTATAGTGCAGGTAAACATGGCGTCGCCCTCGTGCGTGCATGCATGCTGTGTGCAATTAAAATATTATGGCACACCGAAATGATGTTGTTTCATGCAAAATATTAAGTGTTCGATATTGGGTCAAGTGCAAGTGTGAGTTATAGTGCAGGTAAACATGGCGTCGCCCTCGTGCGTGCATGCATGCTGTGTGCAATTAAAATATTATGGCACACCGAAATGATGTTGTTTCATGCAAAATATTAAGTGTTCGATATTGGGTCAAGTGCAAGTGTGAGTTATAGTGCAGGTAAACATGGCGTCGCCCTCGTGCGTGCATGCATGCATGCATGTCAAGCCGCATCTCCATTTTAGGTTTGTTTGCACATTATGTCCTATTATCGGGTTTGAGGGAGATTAATTTGGTTATATTGGTTGAGTGTCATGCAGGCGTCGCGTCCTCATGGCATGCATGGTCGAAGCCACATATCTCCATTTCTTTGAGCTTGTAAATTGATGTTTGTAATAGATATATATTTTTGACAAAAGGAGGTTTGAGAGAGATATTAATTCACGCTCTCATTCATCTCCGCTCTCTCTCTCCCTCCCTCCCTCTCTCTCTATCTCCTCTCTCTCTCTATCTCCTCTCTCTCGCTCTCTCTCTATCTCCTTCTGATTGATGGTTAAACATTCAAACTGTGAAAATTATGATCATGTTTTTGTAAGCTAATATATAGTATGAACTTGTTATATTGAGTTGTAAGTTATTCTGGTATATGTTTCATGGAGGTCTAAACGTTGTATTTTTTCCCTTGCCTTTCAGGTAGCAAGTGCTGCTGGGAAATATTCAAATGAGCCAAACAGTAAGCTGATTATTTTTAAATATAAAAACATATTTGTGAGATGGGACTGTATCGTTGAGACCAGAACATAGTTTATTAATCTGTTTCCACAGAGCTCAGTTTTTTCTCATAGTTCCAATATGGTAGTCTGGCAGTGTAAATTGTGTGCAGCTTCTTTGACTTCTAGAATACAGTTATTTAAACACTACTGTTGTGAAGGGCCAGATTAAACTGAATATATATATGTATCGTTTGATATACTTTGTATATTATTTATATATATATACGGAATATCCCTTTACCTGCGTACAGACCAGAGTAATATTCGCTCTCCTATTGGACAGCGGCCCCAGGCGCCAACGACCAAGCCCCCAACGGCAAGTTCAAAGGCAACTCCGGGCATGTCAGTACATGCCCAGAGTCTGCATAGTAATACGAGACAAGAACTGAGGTTGGGACTAGATATTCACCTTACGTATAAATACGGCGCAGGTGTAAACAGCAGTAGTCTTACCAAAACCTTAATACCTTCACCACGAGTCAACGTGCAGTGAAGTGAGCAACCTTGCATCTAAATAGAGCATTGAGAACCGCGTGCGAATAGAATGTTAAAGTGTCAGAGTTTAACGCAGTAACGTTGAGTTCGACTTAATCTAATGTGAAGTAATAGTCGATCATTTATTGTGTATCGTGCGGCTACAGTTCTTCCGTGACCATGATCCATCGGTTCGTCGTGCTTTAGCTAGTGCACTTATCCAGGCTGTGCGGCCTAAATCCGTGCCCACACCCGAGGAGTCCTAGGCGAGAACCGTTGGATATGTACACAGGAGAATCGACACCGGTGATTGCAGAACCATTTCTGGTTGGATTATATTGCAATCTTTAATACAGTCAGGGTTTTGTAACCCCTCAGTTGCAACTACAGACTGCAACACAGCCACTTTTCCAGAGTCAGTCCTCTTCCATGCCTCCATACTGATCTGTAAATTTAAGACGCTAAATGCATTGAGTACTCATTTGTCAAGATATCATACTGCACAACGTAGCAGTAGACCAGAACAGAGTCTGAGCCCTGTGGTAATAAAATGCCCTTTGTGCGCATTTCGGGAACCCTTTTCTGAATCAATTTTATTAAGTCATCTCAGAAAGCATTTAAAAAATAATGAAACAGTGACATGCCCATATAAGGATTGTAGCTATAGCACAAATGTTTACTCTTCATTCAATTGCCATAAAAGCAGAGAACACCAATTAAGTCTTGCATCAGACTTAAAAGCTGTCGTTGTTGAGGATCCCCAAGACAGGATTTCTGAGGTCACTAGTGATTTGCATGAAGAATGTCCAGGCCAGAGCATAGAAGTGGTGGATGATGATGATCAATGTGACACTGACAATCTAAGAAATCAACTTAAAATGAACGTATCTTCCTTGTTCCTAAAGATGCAGGCTATCCTCCATGTCTCAAACACAGCTAACCCTACTGTCCCTACTAACCCTACTAACCCTACTAACCCTACTGTCCCTACTGTCCCTACTAACCCTACTAACCCTACTGTCCCTACTAACCCTACTGTCCCTACTAACCCTACTAACCCTACTGTCCCTACTAACCCTACTGTCCCTACTAACCCTACTAACACTACTGTCCCTACTAACCCTACTGTCCCTACTAACCCTAACCCTACTAACTCTACTGTCCCTACTAACCCTAACCCTACTAACCCTACTGTCCCTACTAACCCTACTAACCCTACTAACACTACTGTCCCTACTAACCCTACTGTCCCTACTAACCCTACTAACCCTAACCCTACTAACCCTACTGTCCCTACTAACTCTGCTAACCCCTGCTGCATGTTTGGACCATGCGATTTGAGGCCAAGCACCGCTTTTTCAAAAGAGTGGTGCATGACACTCAAAACTTCAAAAATATCTTGAAGACGATGGCAATCAGACACCAACACATGATGGCATATCATCTTGCTTCACCATCATATTTCAAGCCAAAAACCCAGGCATCCAGGGTTGACTCTGTTCTGGTTTCATCTCTACCAGCAGTAGCTCAGGTACACATTAGAGGACACACAGTTAGTGACACAATCTACCAGACATCAAAGGTAACCATTGATGGCACAGACTATGTCTGTGGAATGTTTCTCTCTGTCAGAGTCAGTGGTGGACTGTCTACATTTAGCCAAATAGAACAGATCTACCTTGTGAATAACGAGGTTTCTTTTCTGTGTCGAGACTATGACTCCTGGTATATAGAACATCTTAGGTCCTATGAGCTGTCAACCACACAACCACATATGTCCATCTACCTACAGTCTGGTCTAAATGATACAGTCCCACTCTCAGCATATATGATCGATGGTCTGCTGCTGCTGCTGACTCCCAAGCGATTCATTCAAGTGAAACGGAAGGTGAATAGTTATTTTATTAATCGATTATTGTGTCTTTATTCACTCGTTGTGTAATTGACCAGTTTATATTCTGTATAAGTTCATATTCTGTATATGTTAATAATGACGCTTTCTGTGTTGTGTTTATGACTACTCCTTAGGTCCTTGAGCTGCTGTCTGTCGACCGGACCACATCTGTCCACTGTCCATCTACCTGCAGTCTGGTCACAACGATACAGTCCCACTCAGCATACAAGATCGATGGTCTGCTGCTGCTGCTGACTCCCAAGCGATTCATTCAAGTTTCCATAGCACAATGGCAGCTGCCTCCCCACAACCCATGATCCTTCGTGTTGTTGAGACAGACCGGGCTAGAAAATTAAAACTCAGTTCACGACCCGCCTCTGTTGATGCACTGATCACGATTATAAAAGAACAGTTGGAAATAGACCTTGACTTCAGTTTGCTGTATGAAGATCCAGACTTTGATGGGAAACTTACTTCCCTTGATGACATTACGGAATTGCCACAAAAAGCTGTTGTGCACATTTCACTTTCGCTCGACTCCAGCTCTCTCGCATCTACTGATATACTTTCAGATATGTCATCTCCATAACGTCTAAGCAGATGGCCTCCAGGTCCTTTTCCAGTTCCTACATTTGCATTCGATGTTGAGCTGAAACTTAGAGACGGAAACAACGAATTTGAGAAGAACAAGAGACACCTTAAGTTAACAAGAGACCTAAAGCACGACATCTTAGAAAAGCTTGCATCTACAATGTATGCTTTCAAGGCTTATCCAAGTGATAAAGAGATAGCAGTGGCTTCTGCGGCTCTTGTCGCCAAACATCCCTGCTTGAAGGAAGCAGGATCTGAGACCGGCTGCAATGGATGGAAGAACAGCATCAAATTCAAGATGGGCAATTTCAGGAACAAGCTGAGACGGGCAGGATGTGAGGAGGTCACTGTAAATGCTGGAAAAAGAGGTAGAAGCAATCCTGATGGCGAACCTTCACATTCCAACATTAAAAGACCCAAGCGAGCAGAAGTAAACTTCCTACCCAACTATCCCCAAGGAGAGGATTCCTTGAGGCTTGAGCAGTTGAGGCAGACAATTGCTGAAGAAGTCAAGAAGACTGAGAAGAACCTGCCCCTCATTAGAAAGCTGATGCAGACCACATTTGCCCTGCGCCGACAGACCATAGTGAAGTCCAGCCCACCAGTGAAAGAGCTCATGGACCTCTGGCCTGCTCTCAAAATGGAGTCTGAGGTAATATAGATCAGCTCTCTCTTTCCTGTGTTAACATTTGGCACATTCTGTGTGTTTTAAAGTGAAACTTGTGATTCTTAAGCCTGGTTTATATACTCTAGCGGCGCATCTGCGTGTGTGTTCTGTGCGCCCCCGCGAGCTAGTCATCAGCGACCGATTCCGCAAAGCATGTAATGACATGGTTGACCAGAAATCCCGCCGTCATGCTCTGAAGCCCAAACCAAACAAAGTAAGAGATCCACCAAGTTGAAGTGACTAATTGATGTTGATATACTATATTGTCCTGCTGTTTTTAAATATAGGTGTATGCAGAGTTCCAGCTGATTACCAACCAGAACCTGCCCAACACATTCTACGCTGAGCTTGACCGCCATCTTCCTCGACTGATGACGTTATTCAGACAGAAGGCGTCCAAAACTGGGAACACAGCAGATGCTTTGGCTCACATTTAAAAAATCCACGATGAACAGGTGAATAGATTATTATACATGTCATAGGTCGAACCTCTGTAACATTGAACAGGTTCAATGATTCAAATGAGCTTTTGAATTTTACAATTAGTCCACCATTGTGTTTGCCATTTTTCTGATTGCATTAAAGATGTGAACATGTTATTTGTGGACATATCTGATTGGACTGTTTAAAATCCGCTTTGTTCAGTAAACATTTCCATATAATACAATTCTTTTTCTTCTTCTTAATCTTACATCTTAATAGGAAATCCATGATGTTCACACCAGGCGTACCACTGTTCTCCATGCCCTGCCTGTGTATCTGCATGAGGAAGTCGCTGGATTTTTCAAAACCTGCACAGTGAGTCCGAGTAAAAATAACTTACAGTACAACTGTATATTAAGTGAACAGTTAATCAAAATGCTAAGTATCAGTCTTCCTTCCTTCCAGGTCTCCCTTGTGAAAGAGATATTTGATCTCGACGGGACTAACCTGGTTAAATAAAAATAACCTTCTCACCAAAAAAATTGTTCTAACTAAAATATAAACAACTTACAAACACAACTCCATATACTTAGCTTTGTGCTGCACTTTGTAGAAACCTTGGATTTATTTGTGATTATTATGTCTCTTTCATTCCTTCAGGACACGTCTGATGAGCCAGAGCTTCAGGGTGTTGCAGTGGCCCTCCTTACTGTCATCAGTGACCATGCATGACACAAGTCCAGTTCACTACCAGCCTGTGACAATCTCTGATTGGTGATTCCTTCCTGGTAATGTTTGGACTAATCTATGCACTACACCTCAGCTACCCCAAGGGACTTACCAACACTTTTGAATTCATTCAGAAGATTTTACTAGGTCTAGAAGCTGGTAAACTGTTGCCCAGGTTGCAGACTCTCAAGAATGACTTGATGATGCAATCATTTTTTTTTCTTCTGATTTTTCAATGGATTTTCTCCCCGTCCCAATTAGTCGTTGTGCCAATTCCCCCCCCCCCCCCCCCTACCTGGTGCTGTATGCATGTTCTCCTACGAGTCGGTATAAGGGCGTCCCGAGTCGATCGCACGCTTCCCCCGAGACGTGCGCCGACAGCCAGTGACGTCTTTTCACTTGGCAGCGAGGGCTCTCATTGGTGAAGTGTAACGCGTGGGAGGGCACGCTATCTCCACCAAGTCCTGCCCCGCATAGCAAGCGCCGAGACCTGACCTGTAGGCGTCGCTGTCCACAACGCCAGATTCCCACCCGCCAGCTTCCCCACCCCCTAATACTGCCGAATTGTATTAGTGTGAACGGCCAGCCAAGCTGGTGACAACGCAGGGAGTTGGATTCGAACACGCGAATCCAGTGTCTCCAGCGTTGGTGATGAACGCAATCTCCGCTACGTCACCTGACCGCTCTTGCATTAAACTTTTGAAGGTATTATTTTGACATGACAAGGAAATTAATACCTCACCCCACATCCTTCTTTCAGATGAGTTTCTATTCCTTACTGTAATCAGTGATCATGACACAAGTCCAGTTCACTACCAGCCTGTGACAATCTCTATTGTCATTGAAAGTCATATCATGATCAGCTTCCCCAGATTTGGTGATTCCTTCCTGTAATGTTTGGACTAATCTATGCACTACCCCAAAGCACTTACCAACACCTCAAAAGTGTGTCTATAGAAACTCATCTGAAATGTCTTGTCATGTCAAAATAATACCTTCAAAAGTTGCTGTACTACTTTGCAGATGTTCAGCCAATAGGTCCAAACTACTCAATGTATCTTGTTCTTTATTTTTTATGTAATATGTTTACATTTGAGAGTTTTACAGTTCGAATTTTCTTAACCGTCTATAGCTGGCATTATTGTAATTTCATCCAAGTAAGTTTTAGAGTTGAAAGAGTTTATCAGAATCTCAAAGGCAACATCCAAGTCCCAAACGTTTGTTTCTCGAGGAACAATAGGAGGCAATGGGCATAAATGCCACTCTGCTCTGACTGCTTCCATTGCTTGTAGGCAGTGGTAGAGTTAGTGTTCTCAGTACAGAGTACAAGGCGATATACCAGGAGCCATAAACGCAACACAGTTATTATATTAACATATACAGAATATGAACTTATACAGAATATGAACTGGTCAATTACACAACTAGAGTGAATAAAGACACAATAATTGATTAATAAAATAACTATTCACCATTAGCTGGACTTGTATGCTGAGAGTGGGACTGTATCCTTGAGACCTTGTAGGCAGTAGTATACTGCCCTGTCAAGGGCTAACCGCAGTAACTTGAAAAAAGTAAAAATTTAGTTATGAGTGAAATTGACCTTGTCAATAAATGTTTTATCTTGTGACCAAGTTTCAGATGTTAATGTCGCTCAGTTTTGGAGATATGGGGTTTTAAAAACTGCAGTAACTACAAAATCACACTCAAAACCCAGGCAGACCGCAGTAACTTCCTTAAAGTGAAAAATGGCTTTAAAGTGTTTTGACTTGCCATCCAAAATGTGTTATAGGTAAATAGATGATAGTACCCAGATTTAACATGTATTAATGAAGTAATCTTTAGGCATACAAAAATATGACATAATTATTTTAATTAACCCCAAAAAAGCAGATATTGCACTCTGCTGCACGATTTCCTTAAATAATTATACAGGTAATGTACAGGCAAAGTGCAGTAACTTCAAATACAATGTTGTTTTCCCTCCAGCTTTCATAACTTAACCTAGCCATTTTGAAAATGAAATTTAATACCTGAATATATTGGAATGATGATGATCCAAATAAAATGGCTAGGTGAAGTTATGAAAGCTGGAGGGAAAACAACATTGCATTTGAAGTTATTGCACTTTGCCTGTACATTACCTGTATAATTATTTAAGGAAATCGTGCAGCAGAGTGCAGTATCTGCTTTTTTGGGGTTAATTAAAATAACTACGTCATATTTTTGTATGCCTAAATATTACTTCATTAATACATGTTAAATCTGGGTACTATCATCTATCTACCTATAACACATTTTGGATGGCAAGTCAAAAAACTTTAAAGCCATTTTTCTCAGTTTCACTGTTTGGAAGTTACTGCGGTCTGCCTTGACAGGGCAGTATAGTTAGTGTACTGTATAGTGTTCTTAGTACAGAGTACTGTAGTGTTCTAGTTATCATTCTGCAAACATAGCCTGCTCTAAATGACGGATGGTGCCTCTGACATTCTGACTAACTCTTTCAATGAAAACACCATCTTGTTCCATGATACATCATGGAGCAAATACATGCAGCTGCATTTCCATATGTAGGTATGTGCACTATTAACAGTATTGCCAGCTGTATAGCATGTAATGTGGATTGGTATTTTGGTTCCACATTGGCAGGACCCAATATACAGCACAACGTTTGTGAATTTTACATGTGCCAAGCAGATTGACAATTTTCAGATAATCTATACATTTTATTCTGTACTGTACATAGATACACTGTGTTATCCCAAAGGTCACAATAGTTGCCGTCAACATGTTTGCTCATTCTATGACCACACTATACAAATTTGAGTAATTCAGCCAGGATGTAAACGGCTCTGGTCATGTGCACTGCACATATTGAGACCCTTTATTATTTCAATATTTGCTGGAAATACATTGATACATCATTCAGTAACATTTTCAGAGCCTTATAACAAACATTATTACACTATTGTGACCAGAGGGATTAAATGTGTAATATACATTACATTGTATGTACATGTTATAACATGCATGTATTTATTTTCTATATATATTTTCTATATATATATATTTTCAATTTTAACATTGCCATAATGTTGGAGAGGGCAACACAATGTTTTTGTAAGATAAATAGATGTATACTCTTTGAATAGAAATAAATATAAAGAGTTTGAAGTTGTAACACAATGTTTTTGTAAGATAAATAGTTTCGATGAAGAACAAAACCTCCTAAATGCATACAAAAAAGGGGAAAACTTCATATCTGCACTTTGCAAGGCACTAATACCTGGTCGGTATTGTTAACATATATAGTCCAAAAACAGTGTACAGTGTTTACAGTGTTATTGTACATTGCTAACATACAGATTATATATGTATACTCTTTTACACTCTTTGAATAGAAAAAAATAAAAGAGTTGTTTGAAGTTGATATAATGTGCTTGTGTAGTTATTTTTCTGTTAACTTATTCACATGGATTTGAAAACTGAACCTTAAGTTATAGTAACTGCAAATATTTGAGTTGATTAACTTAAAAATTTGAGTTGATTAACTTCAAAGAAATGAGGCATGGGATGGCCTCAATGTCTTTGAGTTCTGTTAACTTAATCACATGGATTTAAGGTTGAACCTTAAGTCACAGTAACTGAACATATTTGAGTTGCCTCCACTTGAGAACCTTAAGTCACAGTAACTGAACATATTTGAACTGCCTTAACTGAGAACTGTAAGTCACAGTAACTGAACATATTTGAGTTGACACCACTTGAGAACCTTAAGTCACAGTAACTGAACATATTTGAACTGCCTTAACTGAGAACTGTAAGTCACAGTAACTGAACATATTTGAGTTGACACCACTTGAGAACCTTAAGTCACAGTAACTGAATATATTTGCATTGCCTTAACTGAGAACTGTAAGTCACAGTAACTGAACATATTTGAGTTGACACCTCTTGAGAACCTTAAGTCACAGTAACTGAACATATTTGAACTGCCTTAACTGAGAACTGTAAGTCACAGTAACTGAACATATTTGAGTTGACACCAGTGGTGCAGTGCTGGTATAACTCGGTATAACGGCGTTATACCTCGGTCACTGAGGCTGAAGTACGCGCAATCGCTTTTTACATGGCATTATCCAACCGGACTCCCGGAGAAGCATGCAGCTGCAGAGCCGCAGAGCCAGCGGCGCTCTCTGGGCCGCGCGCTGACGGCCGCGCTGTGAGGCAATAGTATCCAGCTGCAGGACGAGAGCAGCCAAAAAAAACTGTGCATGCGCGCGCACGCGCGTGGAGCGTTTGACCTACTGTCAATTTGCCACTGCACCACTGGTTGACACCACTTGATAACCTTAAGTCACAGTAACTGAATATATTTGAATTGCCTTAACTGAGAACTGTAAGTCACAGTAACGTTAGGTTATGGCTATAACCAAGTTCTGTTAGTTAGGGGTGACGCTTGGCATCACTACTGCACTCCGTCGCGTACGTGCACGCGCACTGAATAAATTCCACAAATGTACCTTTAATACCAGTATTAGTCTGACCACACCCCTCATCAGCTTACCTTCATAAGCAGGTGTGTGGTCACCTGCTCTCCTCCTACCCAAGCTTTCACGACAAGGTGAGGTCAAGGGCTGCAGCGGCCGTCTGATGCCAAGCGTCACCCCTAACTAACAGAACTTGGTTATAGCCATAACCTAACGTTCTGTTCCGTTAGGGGCTCTGCTTGGCATCACTACTGCACAAAGGGAGGCCAAGCGGAGCCGCTGGCTGACAAATACACCCCGCTGACAGCCCCCCACAACCATCAGAACAGGGAGGGCCGAGCCCCCCCGACCCCCCCTAATGGAGGGCATCCCCCCTATTAGGGGCTTCACGAGAGGGCGACGGACCCGACCGTGCGAAGAGGCACTCAAGCAACCCAACGCACAGGGTGAGCAGACCGTGGCTTGACCCCACGACTACACCCACGCACAACCCGCATGCCACCCGGGAACGAACGTAGGAAACAACCTCGTCACTGCCCCCAGAATCACGGGGTCAAGGGCAAACCCAACCCCGTGGCAAGGCCGTAGCAGCGGAGCGCGAAGGAAGACCCAGACCCACCAAAAGGACTGGACTCCCTGGAATGGGGGTCCGGAGAAGTCCATGATGCCAGCATCAAGACCCCACCAGGTGGGCACCTAGTGACCCCGCCCCCCACATCGCCAGCGCATTCGGACAAAGGCCCCTCAGGCGAGCGGGCCCTGTCCTCCCCAACAGCACACCGCCTGGAACACAGGCCCTGCAACAGGCAGACAGCATGGTCATAACACACAAAAGTTAACCAAGGAAGCAGGCAGCGCACCGGGGAAAAAGACCAGGCAACAGGCTGTCAACCCAAGCCTGGAAACTGCGGACGAGGCAGGCGCCAGAAAGGACAGCTGAAAACAGCCGCCCCGGCGGAAGGGGCGTAAACTGGCGTTGTCGCATAACCAAGCCTTTAAACAGCATGTCAGAAGCGGGATCCTTAGACCACTCGACCCCTGACAGCTGCTCACAGAAAAAGCCCATACGATCGGCAGACGTCATGAACGTGCAGGGGCACCCTCAACCGGAGAACCGGGAGTTGACACTGCAGCAACACACCAGAGAACCAACCACCCAGGCATCACCCCATGCAATGGTTGGTCCCATAACCCCCAGGAAAGAAACCCCAAAACACATCTGCGGCACCGCCGCAGCCCGCGTTCTGGTTTCCAACAGGGCTATCCCGGGCCTACGGGTCAACGAGCATCACCCCGGACCGGGCCCGGTGATACGGGGAGCACAGGGTCCCCCAAGGAGGTTAAAACCACCCCAACAGGCCCCTCAGCGTCAAACGCAAGAGAAGAGCGTAAAAAATGGAAGACCAGCCCCAGCACCCCGCACTCGGTATTCCCAGGAGGTCACCCAACCAAGTACCAACCAAGACCAACCCGCACAGCGGCCGAGATCCGACGAGATCGGACGCGTACAGGTCGGCACGGCCGTAAGCCATTACGACAGTGCAGAATACAACGCACCTAACAAGGGTCCCATAACGCTCAACCCTGTGACACCCGGATCGACCCAGCATTTTTCCCCCTGAAAAAACCCCAAGTCCCTCAGGGTACCAGAACAGCAGATCTGCATCCCCAGCGGACAACGGGTGCAACTGGACTGGACCAGCGCGACCAGAACCAGTCCCGTGCCCTAATCACGCCGACCTGCCAACCCCAGGAGAAGGGGCAGATATGCGTGTTTGATCCCAACATAAAAAAGAAGGCGCCACCCAGATGTGTCGGTATGAACCGCGCCCGGTGGCCCACCCCTAGGGCGTGAGACCCTTCCCCATATGTCCAGACCCATTCCGTCATCATCCCCTGACATGAACGGGAACCCATCGACAACACACAGGGTGTCGGAAGAGGAAAAAACCCCCATCCCAATTGCTCCATAAAAACGCTGTTTCACCCAAGCAATCAAGGCGCGCTAGTCAGCCAATGGCCCAAAAGCACATCCTGAGCCAGCACTATGTGTGCGTTTGGACATACCCACATCAACAACAGGTCGTTTAGACCACCATATTGAATCCCCAAGACGCCCAGGGAAACGACAAGAGGGGCGAGATGCAATCAACTCCATGAATGAATGAATGAAAAAATGTACCCAACAGACTGCAGAAAAGGGTACAACCCAGTACGGCAATACACACAACAGGTTAAGGGGAGGCAGACCTGAGAAAGATGTTTAGTCTTGTTACCATCAGGGACCCTCATTTCCAATCCATCAAAACACATTCAACTCTTTATACAAATAAAGAAAAGGCATCACCCGTATGACCCAATCTGCACAGCTGGGAGTAAAAAACCCTGTTTTTCACATGATTTCAATCCAGTCACTCCTTTTAATCAGAGTGTAAGACCAGACCCTCCCAGAAACACCTTCCCACATGAGACCACGGTCAAGAAAAAAGATATGTAAACTGTGAGACACGTGACCAAAAGACTCAAGTTTGACACATAAACCGGGCGCAGCAGGCCTATGAGCCCTGCGCCCAACCTCGACATCTTTAAGACACCAGCTCATGGAAGGCGTCGCCATAGCAACAACGCTACAACGGGCGGGGAAAACCTACCGGATCCTGTCATGTAACAGGAGTCGGTAGAATACCCCTTCCCCCCCCCCCCCCCCCCCCCTGTCAAGCACTGGCTTGGCCCTGACTGGCTCAGCAGAAAAGATCAAAAATCCCCTAAACCAATCAAGTGGGGAAGGAGGGGTTTATTCGACACCCCCTCCCGAAACACACCCTTTATCCCTACACACAGAAAAACAACCGTAGCCATCTTGAAAAACCTCCGGTAGAAAACAAAGCATAGCGAAGCTAATACAATGCCCGCTACCCACAAAAAGTGTAAAAGGTTTTACAACAAAACACAAGTCGCCTGTGCGTGAATCCTACACCCGTTGCCTATGTCATACATAGGAAAAACACGCTGAACGAGAGTAAGCGGCTAGGCCGTGAAATGTGTGCGTACGAGTATTACTGCAACTAAACAACACAGCATTGTGAAAACACATATACTTAGTCAAAGCAATGGAATAACACCAGTTCTAGCTGCATGTGGAGCATCAAGCTAAATAGAACCTATTACCGAGTGTACGTTGCAGACCTTGCTTAACCTCGTAATCACAACACAACTCACCCCACAACGTAAAAACGGGCAGATTCATATATACACAGCCCCACCATATGATTTGTTTGAAGAAACACACAGTTTGTTCGGCCAAAACACAGTCCCCCTCCGTCGGGGAACTTTCTTTATTATTACTAATTAAATAATGTGTAAGGCACAAAATCACAGAGGGGCCGGGGAGGGTGTAGGGGAGGGGACACAGAGGGGAAAAAGTCACTCCTAACGGCGTCTGCCACCTCGCACCGCTCGAGTCTTGCCACCCCGGGGAGCCCCGGAGGGACGGTAGGTTACAGTCTGCTGGACACGACGTTCCCTACCGTCTCCTCCGGTCTGGGATGGGCCGGCAGTGGCAGAAGCGCCGTTTCGTCCCCTGGCCCTCTTGGCAGGGCCAGCAGCGGCGGCGGAGGCAGTGGTAGCGGCGACGGAGACAGCTCGACGTCGCGGAAGCCTTCTGCCTCCACCGGCAAGGACGGGAGGCGGAAAATGGGGTTGGAGGATGGATCTCTCCTCTGCCATCTCTCTGCACGTTGAGGTCATCAACCGCAGGGCCTTCCCGAACAGGCCAGCGTCGGAGAGGGCGGCCGTCAGAAGAGGAGCTCTCTTCTTCTCTGGCACACGGGCCTGCTCCAGCCAAAGGTGACGCTGGCCCAGGGTGGCCAGGGCGCGCACTTTCCCCATGGCTATGGCCAGCACCTGGGAAAGATGCAGGACAGCTCCCGCAGCCTGGGTGATCTGATTGCATTTCACCTCGGTCAGATCCGTGCCGCCCGTCATTATCCCCGATACAAATCTAGCCAGGTGGGCGATGTTAGACGCCGCAGCCAGCGATTGTGTACCAGCAATAAATGACTGGTCACCCCAATAAGCCAATCGCCTAGCCGATTTCCCTTGGAGGACCGGCTTGCACAGTGGCTCCCACACCATATCCGGACAGAGGAGCGCGGCCATCGGACTGTCAAGCCGAGGCACGCCCTCCCCCATACCTTTGACCAACCCTGCTACCCGCGTAACCGGTACGTAGGTAGGAGTTAGTCCCATGATGTTGGCCACCGCCTGACCCCGACGAACATAGGCCCCCATCGATGGGAAAAATGGGTAGACAACGTCCACCCCTCTCACTGGGGGACGCTGCCAGGGATGGCCTATGAGGTCATCAGGGACAGGTGCAGGCAATGGCAGCGGCAGCGGCACACCGTTTGCGGCAGCGGCTACCGCCATGAGCTCGGGAAACAAGGCCCGCAGTTCCCCCTGCGAACCTTCCTCCACCGACCCCGCATCCCTCACATACAGCAGGCTGCGACTGCTCAAGGAGCCACAATCCGATGCGGCCGACAATAGGGCATCCTGCCGCTGAGGCCAAGGTGGTTCCTCGACATCCTCGAACAGGGCGCCCCATGGAGCCATTTCCCCCCCCTCCGGGGTCTCCTGAGGAGGGATACTCCCCTCCACGGGGCCATCAAACAAAAATCCATCCGCCTCGTCCATGAAGTCCTCAGTCTCCATCGGAAATCCCGAGCCGGACGCATCTTCGCTGGTCTCCAGCAGCTCCCCAAACCCAGGCCGTTCGCGTCTGCACGCCACCATCTTGCGACGCGAGCGAGCAGACGCGAAAAGTTTGCGTCGTAAATCCTCCGGCTCCAGAACAACCCCCCGTTCACCAACGGGCGATTCCCCAGAACCAGAGGAACCAGAGTCGAGATCAGGCCATCGCCGGAGCGACGGCACCGACCCCTCGGCTCTTCGGTGAGGAAAACTATCCACCGGCAGTCTCCCGGGCTGGGTCGGCAACCACGAGAGTGGCAACAGCCCAGCACCGAGGCGCACAACGGAGGCGGGAATGGAGAACCGGTGGTGAAGAGTAGGTCTAGCGGGTCTACTCTCCGCGGAATACATTATGACCCAAACCTTTTCTTGTACAACGAAAGTGAGAGAAGAAAAGATTAAGCACAATGTAAACCAGTCACAACTCTTTTCAACTAACAACACGTCAAGTGGGGTACTACCGAGGCACTTCCTTGTGGTGAAAGCGAGAAGGAGGAGAGCAGGTGACCACATAAGCTGATGAGGGGTGTGGTCAGACTAATACTGGTATTAAAGGTACATTTGTGGAATTTATTCAGTGCGCATGCACGTACGCGAGGGAGTGCAGTAGTGATGCCAAGCAGAGCCCCTAACGGAACAGAACTGAACATATTTGAGTTGACACCACTTGAGAACCTTAAGTCACAGTAACTGAATATATTTGAATTGCCTTAACTGAGAACTGTAAGTCACAGTAACTGAACATATTTGAGTTGACACCACTTGAGAACCTTAAGTCACAGTAACTGAATATATTTGAATTGCCTTAACTGAGAACTGTAAGTCACAGTAACTGAACATATTTGAGTTGACACCACTTGAGAACCTTAAGTCACAGTAACTGAATCTATTTGAATTGCCTTAACTGAGAACTGTAAGTCACAGTAACTGAACATATTTGAGTTGACACCACTTGAGAACCTTAAGTCACAGTAACTGAATATATTTGAATTGCCTTAACTGAGAACTGTAAGTCACAGTAACTGAACATATTTGAGTTGACACCACTTGAGAACCTTAAGTCACAGTAACTGAATATATTTGAATTGCCTTAACTGAGAACTGTAAGTCACAGTAACTGAACATATTTGAGTTGACTCCACTTGAGAACTGTAAGTCAGAGTAACTGACCATATTTGATTTGACTTAACTGAGAACCTTAAGTCACAGTAACAGACCATATTTGAGTTGCCTTAACTGAGAATTGTAAGTCTTAGCCAACTGAAAACATTTGAGTTTATCAACTTAAAAAAATTGAGGCATGGGATGGCCTCAATTTTTTTAAGTTCTGGAAACTTATTCGGGTTTACAGTGCAGACGGGAGCTTGACATCATTGACTTTGCATTGGTTTATGGCTAACTAGCTGGAGCTAGTATATGAAGAACAGCATAGAGTTGAGTGCTGAGAAAGGACACTGTAACTCCTTCCAAGCACTGCAGACACAAGTGGTTTCCTTTCGACAGGTTTATTAAAGGCTTGGTCCTCCAATCCACCCTGAAAACTTAAACAGAAACATACGTTGCGTCAGGTCAACACAAACAATAATATACACGGTATGAAAACAACACATCAGAAAAGCAAAATACAAACAAACATTAAATACCTCGTTGGCTGCATGCTATAAAAAGGGGTCTTATTTTTCTGTTCTTGGTAACAGTCTTGATAGTGGTACACTACACATAGTGGTACACTCTTAGAATTTAGAGAGCCTGTACAACTCGTCTCTGACCATTCCTGCCGCTTGCTCGCAGGTGTCTTAATCAGTCCCAGTCTCAGACCATCCCTGCCGCTTGCTCGCAGGTGTCTTAATCAGTTCCAAAGGTAAAAACGCGACAGCAGCCTAACGGGACACCATATATGACCAGACGTCAAAATGAATATATTATAAATTGTAGCAAATTAAATAATAAAGAAAATAAGAAATGAAACAAATACATTCTCAAATATTACACTTACAAACTGAAATATCATATAAATGATGAAACCATATAATGGCCACAGTTACACTCCCACCAAATCGCACACACGTGGGATTTCTCTGAACATAATTTGGTTATCTTCTAAATTAAATATTTCTTGTGGTCATTCAGCCGCTAGTTGTGCCCCTCCTGGGGACTTGTACAGAACTTGTAAGTCGCCCTGTATAAAAGCGTCAGCTAAATGACTAAATGTAAATATCATTATTAACATAAGTTTTAGGCAAAACATTAAATTAGTCTGCTTCGAGTAGCGTTATAACCTTCTGTACAGGTATCAAGGAACACTTTTAGCTATAGGTTTACCTTTTAAGGTGGTGTCACTCACCAGCAATTTCAATTTTCTCACCCTACCATCTGACCCCGTGTATGGCCCTTAAACATAGACAGGTAAGTAAGAGATCATGTATTTTGAGATTCTTCCTCCCTTCCACATAGATCGGATCAAAGCAGTCTATGCCAAGCAGTCTATGCCAGCGTAAGTGAAGGGTGGAGTTGCTTCCGATCTTGTGGTAAGTCACCCCCTCTTTGTCCTTCAGTACATCTTCTGTACTTTCTACACTTGACACATTCCGAGAATCTCTGTAGGCGATCCAATGATGATCCGTTTTCCTTTGCTTTAGCACACAAAAGCCTTGTGGAGTTCAGGATCATCTTCCTTAATTTCTCCCACCTTGAGTTGTCTGACAGGTCGTTTTTTCTTCTTTTTTCTTTTTCCTTTTCTTTTCTTTTCCTTTTCTTTGAATGGTAACGGCATGTCGTAGTGACCATTGTTCTTTTGCGTGATGGTCTCTCTCAACTTCGACAGGCACTTGATATGTTCTTGAGACACAGGGTCATGTTCTCCAGTTCTTTCTGAGAAGTCTGGTTCAAGAACTCTTATGTCTGAGGGAGTCATTTCTTTTACTTGGGTTCGGCTCACATAGTGTACTTCAGTTTTGAGATTAACAGAACGTTTCACACCTGCTGTTACTCGTCTCAATACTATGCGATGGCTGATTCCGATGTCTACACAGGGATTCCCATGGCCAACAATACTCCATCCAAGGTCTGTACGCTGTGCATAAGGCTGACTTTCTTCGCCAGACACAACTTCCCTTGGAAGCAGGGCTTGTGAGCAGTCGTACCCAATGAGCAGACCTACTTTACAGTCCTGCATAGGTGCAATCTTTCCTTGGAGGTGCTCTAGATGGGACCACGCTTTTGCAGTTCCATCTGTTGGTATGTGTGTTCTGTTGGCTGGAATGAAATCCCACGTATAGACTGGTGGTAACAATATCTTCTTACCAGAGTAAAAGCCACGGATTTGTAAGTTGTCTATTCTTTCAGAGCTTACTACTGTGGTTCTTGAGGTCATAGTAGAGAGCTTGACTTTGACCTTGACTTTGGTTGCTTCCAACGCTTCTGCTACTTCCCTTATAACAAAGGTTGTGTCGCTTTGAGAATCCAACAGAGCGTAAACAAGGACTTCTTGTGTTGGTTGAGTCGTGGATGAAAGCCAGACAGGAATTATTATTATTATTATTTTTTTATTATCTTTCTTCCCCTCCTTTTTTCCCGATTTCTCTCCCATCCCACCCTTCCTGGTTGTTGCGTACTTTCCCCTACTGTTGGTCCGGGAGACCGGAGACTGTCACATGCTTTCCTCCGACGCATGTGCAGCCTGGGGCAGGCCAACCTGGCCGCGCAGGTTCTCACCGGGGAGAGTGTAGCGTGTGGGAGGCCACACTATCTCTCCTCAGATCCAACCCTCGCTGAGCAGGCGCCCCGACCGAACTGTAGGGGTCGCTGTCCACAACGCCCAGGACCCACCCTTCAGCTTTCCCACCCTCTGATACGGCCAATTGTATCAGTGCGAGGGGCCAGCCAAGCTGATAGCAACGCCGGGAGCTGGATTCGAACAGGCGAATCCTAGTGTATCCCGGTGTTGGTGACAAACATAATCTCCGTGCGCCACCTGCCCCCCCCAGACAGGAATTATTGCAGTTGTTTGTGTGTTAGCTTCATGAAGTATTACTCTATGTGAAGTAGAGTTTGTGGTTGTTTCTTTGCATTGTGTTGATTGAGGTCTTTCTTTGTACCATTGTTGACTTGTACTTGGCTTTTCTTCATTTAGCTTTAGCTTGGCTTGTGGTGGTCTTTGTCCTTCTTTGGCTCGCTCCTCATGCAGACATGTAGGATGTTGCTTGTGCACACGTCGCACACATTCCTACTGTTGCAGCTCTTTGAGTAGTGACCAGACTTGAGACAACCAAAACATAGCTTTCCGGTTTGAACAAACTTGACTGTCTGAAACAGTTTTCTCCATGAACGTCCTGCATTTATGCAAAGTATGCCCTGACTTCTCACAGAAAATACATGTTATGACAGTCTTTTCATTGGAACATGTGGTCAGTGCCTTTGCTTCATGGCTTTGATATCTTGGGCATTTTGTTTTTTCAGTCTCACCTTGTTTCAGTGACTGTAGTGATGTAACACGGTTGCAGGCAATTTTCGCTTCTCTTGTCAGAAACTTTACAAATTGGCTGAAGGAGGGGAATTGGTTACGCTCTTCTTCTTGGATAACCATCCTGTTCCATCTCGCTGTTAGCCAATCAGGCAACTTTAAAAGAATTTTCCTGTTTTCATTACAGTCATTTAAAATGTCCAATGCCTTGATGTTGACCATGGCAGCCTCGCAACTCTTGAGAAAGTCTGTAAACTCTGAGCTCAAAGCTGTCCTTAGATCCCATCTTGGGCCATGCCTGGAGCTTATCTCTGTATGCTTTTGCTATTGTAAATGGATTTCCATATCTCTCCTCCAAAATCTTCCATGCTGCAACATAGGCAGATTTGGTTCCGAGTAAGAAATAGCCATCAAGTGCTTTCTTAGCTTGTCCACTTACATACCTACGGAGGTAGTATATCTTCTCCTTGTCTTCAATGCTCTTCTGATCAATCAGTATTTCAAAGGAAAGTTTCCAGTCATTGTATTTCAATGGGTCCCCACTGAATAATGAAGGTTCAGGAATTGGAATTCTGTTGACACTTAAAGCACCTGCCAGCATCTTAACAAGCTCTGCTGTACTGTCATTTGAGGAGGTGGTCACAACTTGTGGTACGGGAGACGTATACAGGGACAGAGGACTTGTGGGAGCAGGCACTTTGTTGTCTGCTACCCTCTCATGTTCTAGTAGTACGTCTTTCCGCTCTTCTTCTGTGGCCTCCACTTGATCGTACACAAGAATTCTTGCTCGTGCTGCATTAAGACCTTTCACTGCCTCCAAATGCTGTATCTTTCTCCACTTTTCCTCCAGAGTCCTTTGTATAGCTCCCTGTTCTTCTTCCAGTTGAGCTTTAAATTTTGCTTCCTCTTCCTCTCTCTTTATTCTTCGTTCAAGCTCTTCTGCTTCTTGTCCTAAACGACGTTTAACCTCGTCTGTTCTTCGTTCAAGCTCTTCTGCTTCTTGTCCTAAACGACGTTTAACCTCTTCTGCTTCTCGTTCTAAACGACGCTTTATGCCTGCTGCCTCTTGATCAGCTAGCTTCTTTTTAGCTTCTGCTTCTAGGCACTGCATTTCCAATTGTTCTTTTTCTTGTTCTTTTAACACTTCCAGAACAGCTTGGCTTGCAGCAGCATCAGCGACAGCATCTCGTCGCTTTACAGAAGAACTGCTTGAATGCAATGAGGTGCCTTTCCTGGAAGAAGTGGCAGAACCAGATTTATAGGCGCTTTTCCTGGAAGAAGTGGCAGAACCAGATTTATAGGTGCTTGAGTCAAAGAGAGAGCCTGCTTCTGGCCACTCTTTCTCTCCTTCTTCTAACACACTTCCCCCCAGTCTAAATGTGGCTCTGGACACAATTATCTCAGAAATCCCTGCACACAGATCCACTCTTAGACGTGTGTCCTGGTCTGGAGTTGAGATGTCACGTAGTTCATCATAAATATGCTGCACATCATTAGAAAGACCTGTGACATCTGTAATGATATCAGTAAGCAGCTCATCAGACAAATGTTCTGTTGATTGTGATAACAGACCTTTAGAAGATTTAACTTGTGTCCTCCATTTATTGTAAATGTAATTAAATCTTTGTTGTAGCGCTTTGATCTTATTCTCCTGCATTGCTTTACCCTTCTCTGTTAGAGTTCTGGTTCTTTGAGATCGTTTTGGTACCTCTTGCTGGGCTTCAGCACCTTCTGGCTGACCTTCTTCAGGTCGGTCTTGGGAATTTGCACTATCCTTAACACTGTCCCCTACTTCAGGGACTTCCGGTTTAGCTGCAATATGTAGCGCACGCATTGGTAATAGCTCCGCTCCCGTTAACGTTAATTTCGTTTAAAAACCTTATTTGGACAATACCAAAAGAGATTAGACCACATCGTATGTATTGATAAGACCTTCTACTAACTATATCAAAAGACAACATGGTTAAGGATAGGGAAAAGATGGGAAAGAAACAAGAAACGGCAACTCCAGCGGCGCAGATTGAAACACGTTCAAAACGTACAGAAACGTACAGAACCGTTGGCGACAAGCCCCGACGAGGGGAATATAGAGGAGATTACACCGGGACCATCGACTATTGGCCCCGACATGGAGACAATAGTTGTCAACATAACAGGAGCGACAGGAACAAGCTCCGTGAGAGATAAAGCAGTTGATTTTGAGAAGATAATAGCACACAAATCCATCGGTACCGTCACTGCACCCATACCACCAACTGACACAAGCAGTACAATTACACCACCCGACTTCAACTCACTGACTATCCTGATGAAAGAACAGATGGTCGCTTTCAAATTACACATCGAGGAACTCAAAGATGAATTCAAAGCACACGTCGATGCTAAACTCGAAGAGGTTATGAGAGCGGTCGCTGTACAGTCCGAGCGAATCACGACAGTGGAGAATACGGTGACAGATATTACACGGGCAGTCAAAGTGAACGAGAACACCATCAGCATTGGCATGACAGAGGTGACAAAAGAGATAGAAAGGGTGGAAGAGGCATGCCGGAGGAAAATACAAGATGTTAAAGATGAAGCGATGGAGAGGCTACTCGAAACCCAACGCTACCACAGGCGAAATAACATCCGCATTGTAGGACTTGATGAAGCAGTCAATTGCGCAGATGACAACTTTCCAACAGTGCTATCAGTGATTTTGGGTAACAACTTTCTAAACACAGTGCCGAAAGTGGACCAAGCTTACAGAATCGGTTCTCGGGAGCAAAGAAGCAACGGGCCAAGAGTCATCATTGTTACTCTGCGGAAGACGGCAATAAGAGATGACATCATCAAAATTGCTCGCATCCAACGGGGGAAGCTGAAACATGGTGAACACTCAATATTTATCTATGAGGATCTAAGCAAAGAGGCCATCGTTCGACGTCTACCCTACAAGGAGGTGATGCAGAAATTGTTCATGTCTGGCCTCAGACCAAGGCTAACATACCCGGCGCTGTTATCGATCGTGGGCAGGGACAGCCGTAGGATTGGATTACACACATCTAAAGAAGCTGAGGAATACTGGAATCGTCATGGAGCAGAACCCCCAAGGCAGAACGAAACACTGTCTGAAAACAGATAAGCCGTCTCATCTCTCTCTTTCTCTGTGTATATCAGTATTAGAATGACTTTATTTGTGTTCATCAAAAGTAGCAGATGATATGCAGGCCGTCTACACCAATGCGTATTGTGTATAATACGATTCGTAATGCATTATATTTTCAGACCTCTGGTCTCCCTGGAGACAAGAACATATCATTGACAATAAGAACAATCTGGAAGATTCTGGGCTTATCGCTCGACTGCTCTGGGTCACTTAGATCATTCTGGAACACAACAACAGTCTATTAGTACTAGTGTATTCTACAACCTTCTAGAATATAATGCACCATGACAACGAAGGCTTGCAACTCTAACATTAAACATCCGGTGTGTATAAACATAGCATATGATCAATTGACTGAAGTTTAATCAGGCCTTAATAAAACTTTAAAAAAAATCAACCATACCTAAACGTATGAGCACAACAAGGTTATTCTAACAATTTAAGTAATCACTCCACTGATGAAGAGATTGGCACATTGTAGCTCTAAAAGGCTCTGTTTTTCTATTTTATCTAATTACTCAATTCTGTTCTAGTGGCTTCTCCACATTGAGTATTATATATTATATTATATTATATATCTCTCACTCCTTATTTTGATCCTTTTTTATTTATTTTTTTTCTCTCTCTTTTATCTTACATTGTTCTTTTCCATTGTTCTTCATATTAAGGTGTTAATGTTTCTCTACAATCTTTTCCTTTTTCCTGATGTTTCCTACATAAGTTAGTAGAGGGTTCAAATGAATATATCGATGTAAGTTTTTTTTTTTTTTTTTTTCATTTTTCATAATATTTCATTACAGTAAGGGAAGGCGCAAGACCAAAAGCGACATTCTATTGTATTAGAATGAAAATGTTAGATCCTATGGCAATTAGCATAGGAAGATTAGGATTACAAAGCTCAGTTTGGGCAATCCGGTGGCCTAAGGGAGAGAGTCATACGCGGAGGATGTGTTTTTGGAACACAGGCCTGTACGACTCTCTGGGTGAGGGGAAAATAGGGGATTTTTATTTGTATATATATATGTTTTTAAGTTTTACGGGAGAATGCAAACGCGGTGCAAGACCCCAGAATAATATGGATGTCGGTAAAGGGTATGATCAAGGATTTCACGGATAGATTTTCCTCCATATTGCGCAAGAATCAATGCACAAAACTGTCTGAACTGGAAACGCTTTACTCAACGTTATTTAATTCTTTAAAATACAACAACTCAACTAGACTAGAAAATCAAGTTAACGTACTAAAAACAGAGATCAATGCCATATACAGACAAAAATCGGAAATGCAAATACGCAGCACAAGACAACAGCAGTACTCCCAAGGTTCTAAACCTAGTCACCTATTAGCCATGCGATTAAGAATTAATGCAAAATTTGCAGATATAACTGCCATTAGAAAACAACAAGTACTTGTAACAGACCCCAAAATAATAAACGATACATTCAAAGAATTCTACTCCGACTTATATAAATCAGAAACGACCTTTGATCAAAACAAATTGGACACATATCTTAATCAAATTATTCTCCCTAAACTTTCGGAGGACGACGCTAAACAGTTAGAAGCACCGATCACACTAGAGGAACTCAAGAAGGCCATATCCGAAATGAAAAATGGTAAGGCTCCTGGAAGAGACGGTATCCCATCAGAAATGTACCTTTCATGTTGGGACATATTTGGACCCTTATTACTAAATATGATCTTATACTCAGTCAAGGAGGGGAGCTTCCATAAACACGACAATATTGCACTCATTTCAGTCCTTCTCAAAAAAGACAAAGACCCCACCGAGTGCGGTAGTTACAGACCCTTAAGCCTCCTCGGAACCGATGTCAAACTATACTCTAAGGTATTAGCCATCAGATTACAAAAGCATATGACGTCTTTAGTTCATCCGGACCAAACTGGCTTCATAAGAGGTTGCCTGATCAATGATAACATAAGACGAATACTGCACGTACTAGATGCAGACAAAGAAGACACCATACCTAAGGCGATGCTGTCCCTGGATGCTATGAAAGCATTTGACAGGCTGGAATGGTCGTTTCTATGGGCAGTATTAGAAAGGATGGGGTTAGGAAAAGGATTCATTGATATGATTAAAGTATTATACAAAGACCCATCGGCCATGATTACAACAGGTACATTCATCTCCAAAATCTTTCCGGTATCACGCTCAGCCAGACAGGGTTGCCCTCTTAGTCCCGGACTATTCGATCTATCATTAGAGCCTTTAGCACAATATATAAGACAATCCCAATACATAGAACCAATCGTAATCAAGGGCACACAACATAAAATTAGTTTATATGCGGACGACGTAATATTGTTCATGCAAAGCCCCAACACCACATTGCCTCATCTACTCAAGTTGATAGAGAACTTTGGTGATTTATCGGGATTTAAAATAAATTGGCCGAAGTCGGCTTTCCTTCCACTTAACACCCATGCAAAAAAAGACACAACCCTCCCAGGTGAGATACCCATGGTAAAACATTTTAGATGCTTGGGTGTGGAAATATTTCCCACCATAAGACAAACGGTGAAGCACAATTACACAAAAATACAGAACAAAATCAAAGACGACCTGGACAGGTGGGCAAAACTTAAAAACTCAGTACAGGCAAGGGTATCAATAGTTAAGATGGATGTACTACCAAGAATCAACTTCATCAGTTCAATGCTACCGTTACCCCCTCCAGAGGGTTACTGGAAAAGATTACACTCCTCCACATACAAATTTATTTGGAATAACAAACCACCTTGCATAAAAAGATCCACCGCACAGAGAAATAAAGCAGACGGTGGCTTGGCAGTTCCAGATTTTTTCCAATATTTTAAGGCATACACATTAAGACCATTGACAATATGGTTTGATCCCCAGGCATTGGCATCCTGGAGAAAATTGGAAGAAAACATAGTAGCCCCACATAGACTGAAGGACATAGCACACACTAAACTACCAATCAAGCACTGTGAGCGGAAATTTGGCCCCATAATTACCCATGCAATCCGGATATGGCGTGAAACACAAAAAAAATATCCTAATATCATAACATTCCCTATATGGGAAGAGCAAGGCATACACTCATTAGGGGATATTTTTAATAACCAGGGTTTTTGTAGTTATGGAGAAATATGCACAAAATTTAACCTCACCGAGTCCACATGGCTTTTTTACATACAGTTACGCCTATGTTTGAGGTCTCACGGTGTTCCATTAGACATACCAGTTGAACACCACAGATATCACAAATTCTTCTATGAAAGAGATACATTGAGAGGTTTTGTATCAGGTTTTTATTATCAATTACTAACGTCCTCGTATGAAACCCTCCAACTAGACTGTCTGGAGGAGGGATATACCAGACCTGGAAAGTGACTTTGATTGGCAAGAAGCATGGGCAAATGTCCGTCTTACATCAAGGAACCCGGACCATCAACAAATCAATCTTAACTATATTCACAGGACATACTTGACTCCTGTAAGACTGAACAGAATGGGCCTTAAACAAGACTCAAAATGCTCCCAATGTACAAATGGAGACGAAGGGACATTTATGCACATGTATTGGGACTGCCCACCAGTTAAGGCATTCTGGAAAGATGTGACCCATCAATTATCAAAACTCGTATCTTGGAATATACCAGTACACCCCTCTGTATTACTATTGAATGATGTTTTTGAGTTTGCAGTAAATCCACAGCTAAAGAGATTGGTTTTATCGGGTATCACAGTAGCTAAAAAACTGATCGCATCACGCTGGTTTCAACCGGAAAAAATTTGCAGGAAGGTTTGGTCTCTTACATATCTCGATGTGATTTATCAAGAAATATCTACAGCAAGAATTCTGGGTCTCAACGAATCCAACATGTCAATGTGGTTAGAAGTGGTGGAGAGAATAAAAGCTAGCTTATAATGGTAGTGTCTGGTTAGAGTGAGGGATAATGGAGGTACTATCCAAGGAGGGGTCCGGGAGGGGGGGGTTCGAGCTGGAGCATATGTGTGTAGGGTTTTAGAAAATAGGTATTAGGGGTATATCCTGTATAAGGCATTTGTATAATTGGTAATTTTGTTGGATATACACTATATACGTTAAAATATTATTATAGACTTTTTTTTGTTTTCTGTTTCTGTACTTGCATGTCATTTTAGCCACCTTGTCTGTTAGTTTCATTATGCATTATGTGTTGAGTACTGACTTTTAATAATTTTTGTTTTGCAATAATAAAAAAAAATAAAGACCTGTGACATCTGTAATGATATCAGTAAGCAGCTCATCAGACAAATGTTCTGTTGATTGTGATAACAGACCTTTAGAATATTTAACTTTGTCCTCCATTTATTGTAAATGTAATTAAATCTTTGTTGTAGCGCTTTGATCTTATTCTCCTGCATTGCTTTACCCTTCTCTGTTAGAGTTCTGGTTCTTTGAGATCGTTTTGGTACCTCTTGCTGGGCTTCAGCACCTTCTGGCTGACCTTCTTCAGGTCGGTCTTGGGAATTTGCACTATCTTTAACACTGTCCCCTACTTCAATTGCAGGCCTAATTGGCTCTGTCATTGTAAATCACTACTTTAAATTGACCAAAATTTGTAAAGAAAAAATTGTAAATACACCTTTAAAATATGTTGTACTCAAATTTGAATTAAATGCAGTACTATCCGAACAAATCAAATTGCTTAATTCAATTGGCTTTCACAATAACCTCTACATATATATTAAGCACTTCAGAACGCTTAGGAACATGAATATTAGATGCCAATAATAGCCTTCACCTATAAATTATACGTGCCTTTTATAGGTTATAATTTCCAAAACACACTTTAAATTAGAAATGTGTGTTCAATCAGAAAATATTTATACTTTAACGTTGACACCTTAATGTGTACAAATGGTTAGCTTCAGTTCAAATCTATAGGCAAATAAGTCAAAACGTTTTTAGCACGCACACCACAGTAATTAGAATTCACAGTCAAATATATTATAGAAACGTTTACAAAGCACTCTTCTTGACCTGACCACTCTTAACTTATAATGTCCAAGTCCTTTATGGCTTTATCTTGAAACGCTGCTCATTATATGGTGTGCATCTTCTTACTTCTTTGTGTTTATGCGTGTAGTGCGTATTGTTTGTGACTCATCTGTCCTTTGATGTCGGCGCACAGGCAGCGCAGCAAACAATTGTCGGGGAAGGTCCGCTGGACGCCGGCCTTAAACTTGGACTTGCTTCATCGCCCACTTGCATCGATGAACAGTCAAGTTTTCACTGTAACTCCTTCCAAGCACTGCAGACACAAGTGGTTTCCTTTCGACGGGTTTATTAAAGGCTTGGTCCTCCAATCCACCGTGAAAACTTAAACAGAAACATACGTTGCGCCAGGTCAACACAAACAATAATATACACGGTATGAAAACAACACATCAGAAAAGCAAAATACAAACAAACATTAAATACCTCGTTGGCTGCATGCTACATAAAAAGGGGTCTTATTCTTCTGTTCTTGGTAACAGTCTTGATAGTGGTACACTACACATAGTGGTACACTCTTAGAATTTAGAGAGCCTGTACAACTCGTCTCTGACCATTCCTGCCGCTTGCTCGCAGGTGTCTTAATCAGTCCCAGTCTCAGACCATCCCTGCCGCTTGCTCGCAGGTGTCTTAATCAGTTCCAAAGGTAAAAACGCGACAGCAGCCTAACGGGACACCATATATGACCAGACGTCAAAATGAATATATTATAAATTGTAGCAAATTAAATAATAAAGAAAATAAGAAATGAAACAAATACATTCTCAAATATTACACTTACAAACTGAAATATCATATAAATGATGAAACCATATAATGGCCACAGTTACAGACACTACCGATGAACATCATAACTGGTACGTAGGAAATACGGCTAGGGTTCCAAAAATCTCAACTCTCCCTTTAATAATTCAAATATGTTGTTATATGGCCTAGGAAAGTTCAATCAATATATACATGAGCTCCCCTCTTCCAAAGCCACAAACCAGAGAAGTAAGTGATGTTGCCGGGTAAAAAAAAAAAAAGGGTCTGTAGCTGCTCCACTGACAAAGAATGGGAGACCCACGGAATGTTTGAGGTTTTTCTTTTTTTACCAAATTAAGCTTTATTCTATAGTATTATTCTCCATTCTGAAACAGAATACTCCGATAAGTCCCATGGGTGTCTCTGTATCATCTTTACGATCTTTCCCAAATTCATTGTCCGTGGAGCAGACTTTATGGAGCTTTTTAAAGTGCTAAGTTTGCATTCAGCACTCTAGGTTTTTTTTAGGCGTGTGTTTTTTTTGTTGTTGGATAGAGTCATTCATGGTCACAAATAATTCTGTGCTGTCTTAGATCCCTTCTATTATCATATGGCTGATTACTTCTCAACAGTAGAACTAAGTCTGTTTTTCAACCCTTATAGTAAACATGGGCATCAGATGGCCACTGATGAGTCTCTGGGATATGATAATTGCTGCCATTGTGTCGCCCTATTTGACCCGGCTACAGACCCGTAATGGACGCTGATTAAGCCTGTCATATACAACATAGCCTACAACACAGATTTATAACAAGCAAAGAATTCTCTCTGGTCGGGTCCGAGGGAGGACCTATTCAAGTTCCGATCCACGGCGACCGCGAATCAAAGTGTCAGAGGGATAATGTTGGACTGAAAGGCTCCGTTTATTAAAGACAAAACTCATTCTAAGGTCTCGTCCCACCCCGGCTCAGGCGCATTCACAGCCACTTAATTAGGGGGGCGGTAACGTCTACTCTGTTCTCAGAAGCAGAACAAAGGTAGTAGACCAAAAATAGAACGTTCATTTTGGGATGGCTGAACAATTTGAGGCCCCTGTTTGCTTTTTTGGCAGTTGCTGAAACCTCAAAATGCATCGCTGGGTTACCTTCGAGCTTTCATGTCAGTACTGGATGGCTGTTTTAAGGCAATTGTGCCGCTCTCGTCAAGAGAGAACATGGATGAATAAAGGTAGATAAGCGATCTAAATCAATGACCAAAACAGGAAACAAGTCAATAATGAAATCCACTGGATCAGGAAAAGCGGCTCCAAGAACCCCCAGAAACCCGTGTCTAGGAGCGCTGTCGGAGCAACACGCTGACGCTGTATATAGGCTACTGAAGTCGGACAGTATCTGGCGTATTTGCAGCCATTGGAAGGTGAGGCGGAACAGTCAGTGGAGTACTGTAATACTAAGCAAGACTGTGCTAAAAGTAGAGGTAGCCTAAATTAACTTGAGGGGGTAAATTACAGAAAACAGCAGCTCCCATTCACTCTCACCCCAACTCCAGGACACACAACAGACTGTGGCCCTCAGAAGGGCTCACGGCAGACAGGGGCCGCTGAGCCGGGAAGGAAAACATTTATCCAAGATGGCTGCAGTGTGAGAGGTCGTGTCTCAATTGCTTGTCTGTTTGTCGCAGTTTGTAGCCGATAATACTGCAATTTTTTATCCACTTTAATTAGTTTGACCAGTTTAACCATTTCAGTTTCATTGCGGTGGTTTTTTTCTTGAGTTTGTTTGTGAAAATGTCAACTATTACACTGCAAAGTTTGATGGACGCCATCGAGAAGAGCAAGACTGAAACGCTGAGACACATTGATTCAAAAGTGGATACAATTCAGGCTGGCTTGACTAGTATTCAGACCTCCCTAGAGACGTTGGGAGGTCAAGTCGAGTTAATTGAGGACAGAGTTGGCAAAAACGAGAATAATGTCGATAATCGACTTGCTCGGGTGAAAGTTCTAGAGGAACACAATGCTTACCTTCGTGAGAAGACGGATGACCTGGAGAATCAGAGTCGTCAATTGAATCTTCGTGTCGTCGGAATCCCTGAGTCTGCCGAAGGCACCGATTCATGTCCCACTTAATTCCATCGTTCCTGGGTCGGGAGAACTTCCCCACCTCTCCAATCATCGAAAGAGCCCATCGTTCACCGACAAATCGTCGGAACGAGCGTGGCACTCCTAGGCCCATCATCATGAAGTTGCTCTACTTCCAAGACAAGGTGAAAATCCTTCGACTTGCTATAGAGAGAGTAAGAGAGTGGAATTCAACGGGTCTCGTGTCTACTTCAATCCAGACCTCAGCGCAGACTTGGTGAGACGTCACAAGAGCTTCGCCACCATCAAACGCAAGCTCTGCGAACGTAAGATCAAGCGTACTTTGTTCGCTATCCATGCACATTATGTGTCACCATTGATGGCAAAGAAGAACGATTTAACTGTCCCAAGCTTGCTGAAAATGCCTTAATATCTTTACCGAACTACCGACCATCATTGTGCAGCTTTCTATTGTGGTGGTGGAGTTTAGGTGCACTTTAGTCTGTGTGTGTAAATAAGTAATGTTTTGTGGTGTTTTTTATGCTGTGCGTTTATGTGAATGTTGATTAGTGGTAGTTGAGCTATGATTATAATTATGTTTTCATTTTCGGATGTATGGAGGCACTGTATGCTTGATTAAAGTTGTGAATGGAGATGTAGTCATTTCACATGTGATCCAGGGACGTAGCGAGGAGTGGGCTGTAATTGGTCGAGATACGTCACGTGGTGTCAGTGAAACTGTATACAGGAAGTTGCGGGGAATTTGACAGCAGCGAAGGGAGACGATTGAGAACCGGTGAGTGGATGTGTGTAAGCGATTTGTTTTAAGAATGATAGTAGTATTGTGGTAGTTATTGATTGAATGTGTGTCTTGTTTCAAGGTTTGTAACCTGTTGGAGGAAGAATTAAAAGCTTTTTGCAACTGAGTGGCATCCTGTTCATCCCTTCACCCCAGCTGCGGGAGTAAAGCAGCACAATCATGCTCCCTGGAAGACACTCAAAGTCAAGGGTAGACACTTGCCCTGGATTAATAGTGAATTTATAAATCTGTTTAAACAAAAGAGATAAGGCTTAGGAAATGCATCGCCTGACAAAGGATTCTGCCGACTTCAATGCATATAAACAAATACGAAACGTATGTACAACTAAAACAAGAAATGCTAAATCCAACTATTTCAAAGATTGTTTAAGCAATGATTTTAGCAATCCAAAACAGTTTTGGAAGAGAATCAACAGTATAACTAAGAAGTCATCTATAAGTCCCACTCATATTAGAATTAATAATGAAGTTGTCAATGATCCCTCATCAATTGCACTTGCCTTTAATCAGCACTTTAATTCTGTCTGCAGACAAAAATGTAATGACTCCTCCTACTCTGATGTGCCTCTTAATAACACCAGATGTAACAGCTCTTTTTCCTTTAGAAGTATTCTTCCGCTTGATGTTCAGAAGGTCATTGATGAATTAAGATTGGGTACTAGCTGTGGTTGAGATGGTATGGAGATCAAGTTCATCAAACTTGCCTCTCATGTATTATCATATCCTTTGTCTGATTTATTTAATCTATCTTTAACAACTAATGAAACTCCATTAAGCTGGAAATGTGCCAAAGTCATTCCATTGCATAAAGGTGGTGATCCTTCTGATCTCAATAATTATAGACCAATTTCAATTATTAATAGTATAGCAAATTCTTAATCAATTATCCCATTATGTTAATGAATCTTATATTTTATCCCCATGCCAATCTGGTTTCAGACCATACTACTCCACAACTACAGCCCTTCTGAAGTTGACCAATGATGTTCACTCAGCAATGGACAATAACATGGTCACTGGTGCAATATTTATAGGTCTCACAAAGGCCTTTGATTTGGTTGATCATTATCTTCTTCTTGACAAACTGTGCTATTGGTGTCTCTAATAATTCTTTACTTTGGTTCAATTCATATCTCCACCATAGACGCCAGTGTGTATCATATCAGGGTAAACAGTCTGACTTTTTGATTATGGACAAGGGTGTTCCTCAAGGTTCATCTTTAGGACCATTATTATTTTCTATATTTGTTAATGATCTCACCCTGATACCATCTGACTGTCTTACTCAATTATACGCTGACGATACAGTGATTTATTCCTCTAAGTCTGATATCCAACAAATTCAGTATGCTTTACAGACTCATTTTGATGCTGTTCAGAAATGGTTAGCTATTAACAAACTTTTATTAAATAAGAAGTCCTATAGTATGCTGTTTGGTACTAGATCAAATCTGTTGCAAATATCAAATCAGTTGTCGATTAAGTTTTTAGATGATGCTCCTCTCGAGAATGTCGAAGAATATACAGTAAGTACCTGGGCCCTCATTCATCAACGTGTTCTACGCACAGATCTGTGCTTACCCTGTGCGTACGATCATTTCTAAGCAAAGAGTGGGATTCATCAATTTCGATTTGAACTTGACTCCGTGCTTACATCTACGCACAGGTCAGACCACACTTACCTGACGCCCAGTGGTAGAATATATTATTACAACAAGGAAATGAGCTTCTGTGCATAATAACACTGGCATGTTCTGTACGAACCGTAGTTCATTATAGTTGTAAAATAGCAACAGTAGTGTAATTATGGTCAAAACCCTATAAATAGCATTTGGAATAATAGATCTTTCTCTCAGAATGAATGCAGCATGGTTTATATAGCGTTATCGGAATATACGGGGTGTAGGCTACTGACTGACTGCGCTCCGCGTAGCTTGATTGATTGATTGATTGAAAAGTTTATTAACAGATTGCAGAATGGGTACAGTACAGTACAGCTCAGTACATACAATTGTTAATTGGGGATGCAGACCAACTTTCGTCTTGTTTACATCAGGGTCCCCCATTTTCAATTCATCATAAATCATAAAGCTCAACTCGTTATTATTTTGCGCACAGACCGCCGAAACACGGGAACGTTTTGATTATATTTAAAAGGCTTTACGTTAAACGAAACAAGTGGAATTTCGAAGCTGTAAGCAGAATAAATCATATGAATATAGTGTTCTTCCCCCTTTTTACTGTATAAGAAAGAATAGAAAACGCATTGCAATGACACCATGCAGATAGTGGACAGACTATGTATATGATGGGATTCAAGTTCGCGTTTTTGTTGCTCATAGGCATGCTGTCAGAGTATGATATCTTAATCAAACATTCTAGAACATTTGTCGTCACAGATCATGTCCTAATAGAACATAGGCTATGGCATGGATCGTGATATTGTGTGGACTGTAATTATTACTGTACCGGTACCACCCATTGTGACAACAGCCTTGTGAGTCCCACACACAAACATGATGGAATTCAAGTTCATGTATTGAAAGGCATGCCTACATCATACATGCAGTGAGATTCATTGTTCTTGTATATGCTCTCTATTAGGGCTGGGCGATATGACGATATTATATAAATATCGGGTACAATTCATTAACGATACACTTTTTCAACGTATCGTGGATATCGTGATGTTTTGCCCAAGAGGATTGTGTCGCGTCAATCTGTCCACACGTTACTCGTTCATATCTCAGCCCGTGCTGAGATATGCCCATTCCGCGGTCTGTTAATAAAGTTTTCAATCAGACAGATGTATGGAAAGGCTTTTATTATAACATTCGTTGTAGTAAAATCATTATGCCTCATTTAGTCATCCTGTTTAGCACTGGTCTACTACTCGACGGCCGCGGGGAGCTAACGATAGTAGCTTTGTTGACGTTGTTCAGCCACAGGACATTCTGGAAGTAAAAAACTAGGAGCTTGCCGATTGGTGCTAAGAACAGCAGGGCGGGTGCAAGCGCTGTGACGTAATTGGCAGACTCGACTGTCAATCAAAATTATATGTTTCCGTCAGAATGAATGAGTGAAGACTTTGTTAAAGGGTTGCAGAATGGGTACAATACAGTACAGGAGGATGAAGACCAGAAAAAGACTTTCGACTTTTTTACATAAGGGTCCTCCATTTTCAATTCATCAAAACATTTAGAGACATACATATATACAGTAGTTTCATTAAAATGCTATTGATTGATTGATTTAAAACTTTATTAACATATTGCAGAATGGGTACAGTACAGCTCAATACATACAATTGTTAAGGGGATGCAGACCAGAGAAAGACTTTAGTCTTGTTTACATCAGGGTCCCCCATTTTCAATTCATCATATTTCATATCTAAATCATATAATATCTCATTGCTAAATATATGCAATATATAATCTAATAATCTAAATCTAATATATAATATAAAAATGCTAAATGCATGGGTATTTTATTTTGTCTTTAATGTTAGCTTGCAAAATCAAATACTGTCTTGGTAAGCCTCATAATGAATTGTTTGGGGTAAAAAAGAAAAACATCGTGATGTGTATCGTGTATCGCCGAAAGGTCAGAAAATATCGTGATATCATATTTAGGCCATATCGCCCAGCCCTACTCTCTATTATTGTTTATATAGGCTACCCAATACTGACATCAAAATAGATTGTAGTATGCCTCTAGAAATCATATGCAGCAGGTAGAAAATTGACGGGAGATCCATCGCGATTTGGAATAGAATTGAGGAGAACTTTAATCCCTGGGTATCAATCAAACAACACGGGAAAAGGCAGTCATATTCCAGCGCGGTCTTTATTAGCCGACAACAAAATAGATGCCTCTAAAAATCATATAGCCAATCGAACACAACTAATAAAGGCATTCATATTACAGCACGGTTATAATGACACACAACCAACGCCAAACAGTGGTCAACGAACGGTCTTTATTAGTATTCTGAGCTGTCCAGGCAGAATTGCAGCAATGGTCTTAGGGAGCCGTTGATATCTGACATCACCGTTTACAAGTCCGCCTTTTATTATTTATCCCATAATACGCGATAGTGTCTTCTTGGTTCGACAGCAGTGAACAATCTTCGTGGAGTTTCTCAGGGTTCCGCTCGGGTCAGTCCATTATTTCACATCCCATGGGGGGTGTTTCCTCATTTTCATGACCATATATGGATAATCATGCACGAGCATTGACGGTAGAACAAAGTGGTATTCATCAACACGGAGGGGCATAGAGCCTGCGTACGCACCGTGTGATGAATCCCGACTTCCCTGTGCGTACACTAGTTCTACATTCCGTGCTTACGTGTGGAAATAGAAATGTTCTACGCACACTATTGATGAATGAGGGCCCTGGGTCTTTGGCTTGATTCTCAACTCACCTTCAAGTCACATATTGATGCTGTGATAAAGAAAATAAATTGTAGCCTGAGAATATTGTATCGTTCTATTAATTGTTTTTCTCTTCAAGTTAGGAAAATAATCATTACACAGCTGGTATTTCCAATAGTGGACTACGCAGACATAGTCTATCAGAACACCACACTAACAAACCTCCGTCCTTTAAATGTCACTTATAATAGTGTTTGCAGTTTTATATTGAGGTGCCCTTATAGAACCCATCACTGTCTTATGTTTGAGTCGTTAAACTGGCTTTCTCCCCAACTCAGAAGACATTTTCATTGGTTGCTTTTTGTTTACAAATGTATTTACTTTAATTATCCCCCCTATCTAAAGCAGTTCCTAACACCATATAGTTCAACTTATAATTTAAGACACACGGATCATCCTTTCTTTACTATACCTCGACCTATTGGTCGACTTGCCTTTAAATATAAAGCACCAGCTGATTGGAACAAACTGCCTAGTTCACTCAGATCTCTCACTTCTTACCGGTTATTTAAGATATCTTTGTTCACTCATCTACAGACTACTTGCACCTGTTATTGATTTACTGTGTTAGGGCTTACATGTTGTTTACAGATCACATTCTAATTTTGTATGTGTTTTATATGGGAACATATATATTGGTGATCCTCTTGGGAGGAATCAGTGTGGATTGTGGGGGTGAGCTTGGGAGAGCGTCTGTCAGTGTATAAGTGTATTTGTTGTCCTGTGTTTTGTTTTGTTATGTATTGTATTGTATGTTTTGTATCCTATGTTAAGGACCCCCTCGAAAACGAGATAGCATATCTCAAGGGGTTTATCCTTCTAATACATTTCAAATTTTCAAATGTGATGTAAGGGCCGCCTCCAGGTGAAACGCTGCTCTTGTCATGTGTACATTATGCTGGCACCTAGGGTTTCCTGTCGGCAGGTGCGTAGGAGAAGGTCGACGTGTAGACTCTAGAAAAACTCCCCACACACACTTGTTTTACTACTTGGATTCACTTAAAGTTTTAATACACTAAACATTTTAGTCCTCAGAAATAAGTCAGTATGAGATAATGAAGTGAATAAGTGAGTATGGGATAATTAAGTGAATAAGTGAGTATAAGATAATGAAGTGAATACGTGAGTATAAGATAATGAAGTGAATACGTGAGTATAAGATAATGAAGTGAATAAGTGAGTATGAGATAATGAAGTGAATACGTGAGTATAAGATAATGGAGTGAATACGTGAGTATAAGATATCATCTTCATCAGGTGGCTTCTTTGTTCCGAAGGTTGCCTATCACTCATTCTGTCCCCACTTCTTCTCTCCAACTCCGTGACTCCGCCTCTCACTCCGCTCCAATCACAGACGTCGTCTACCCAGCATCTTCTTGGTCTTCCACTTCCTCTCTTTCCATCCACCTTCCCCATCACCACCTTCTTGAACATCTCCCCGCTGGATCCTCTCAGAACATGCCCACACAACTCCATCTTTCTCTTTTTCAACCTCTCCAGCAGCTGTCCTCCTTGCATACCCGATCTTCTCAGTACCTCCTCATTCTTGATCTTATCCTTCCATGTTATCTTCAGCATCTTCCTCAGCGTCCACATTTCAAAAGAGTCTATCATCTTCTTTGCTTCTTCATTCAGCGTTCATGCTTCTGCTCCGTATGAAAAGACTGACACGTTTCCAAACAGGGGCGGACCTTCCTACAGGCGATATAGGCGGTCGCCTAGAGCGCCACCCAGAGGGGGGCGCCAAAAAAAATAAATAAAAAAAATAAATAAAAAAAAATAAAAAATTCATTTTTTTTATTTTTATTTTTTTATTTTTATTTTTTATTTTTTATTTTTCTGTGCAGTTTTGGCGCCCCCTCTATATCTGCAACCATTATTTTTACATAAAAAAATTTCTAACATAAGGGAAAATGAGCCAAAAATCTAAAACGGTCGGTCGGTCTGAGCCTCAGCTTTAGGTGTTCACAGTCAGAACATGCTAGAGCGCTGTGCATTGATGGGTATCGGTCAAGTGTTTATAGAATTGAGCGTTGAGGAAAGAAATACTAACATTAGAGAACTATGAAGAGGCAAAAGCCATAAAAAAAGTGGTGAATCTCGCCTAGGGCGCCAAATGTGCTAGGTCCGCCCCTGTTTCCAAAATCCTGGGGTCTTCGTTTTCCAACTTATGTTTAGTCTCAATAATTCCTTATGGTTCCAGAATGCACCCTTTGCAATTCCGGTTATTCTCTTAATGTCCATGTTAGCTCTTCCACCTTCACTGATCCAGCTTCCAAGGTACATGTACTCCTTCACTTGTTCAAGTTTTTCTCCATCCACCTGTATTTTACAAACAGTTTCTGGTGTTTTTTCAATGATCATTACTTTAGTTTTCTTTGTGTTTAGCGACATTCCATAGTTTTTGCATTCGACATTCAGCTCATTCATCATGTCCTGTAGATCTTCTTGACAGTTACAGACTATAGCGGTGTCATCAGCGTATCTTATATTGGTGATGTTCTCTTTGCCAAGTTTTACTCCTTTCCCTCCTCTCTGACCTTTTTTCATAAGTGATTCACTGTGCATATTAAAGAGTACAGAGGACAAGATGCATCCTTGTCTTACACCCTTCTCCACTGGGAAGTCTCTTGGATTCTCCTTTCCTATTCTAACATTAGCCTTCTGCCTCCAGTATAAGTTGCCAATTATTCTTCGGTCAGAAACTGGTATTTTGAATTCTTCCATTGTTCTCATCAATGTTGTATGTTCAACTCTGTCGAAGGCCTTCGTGAAATCGATGAAGCAAATATACAGCTTCTTCTGTTGGTCTATCGATTTTTCACCAATGATTCTGAGTTGGCAGATTGCATCTCTTGTGCATTTTCCTTTGCGAAAACCCATTTGGCTATCCGAGAGCTGATGTTAAATTATGGGTTCTATTCTGTTCTTGATGATTTTCAGGAGTACTTTTGATGCATGAGATATCAAACTGATAGTCCTGTAATTGTTGCATTCTGTGGCTCTTCCGGTCTTTGGGATCGGAATGAACATTGATTTTAGGAAATCATTTGGAATATTTCCTGAGTTAATGAAGTGAATAAGTGAGTATGAGATAATGAAGTGAATACATGAGTATAAGATAATGAAGTGAATAAGTGAGTAGGCCTACAGCTACCCCACAACGCTGCTGCTCGATTGCTCACAGGTACTCAGAAGAGAGCTCATATCACCCCTGTTCTTGCCTCCCTTCATTGGCTCCCAATACGCTAGCGGCTATAGGATAGAATTCAAAGTTATTTTATTCATCTACAAAGCTCTTAATGTTAAGGCCCCCTTTTACCTAGCAGACCTCCTCACCCCCATACCAACGTCAGGGCCCTCAGATCTGCTGATAAGGGTCTCCTAACAACCCGTAAGTCCAACTTCAAGTTTGGGGGGGGGGGGGCGTGCTTTTGCTGTCGCAGCCCCTGACCTCTGGAACAGCATCCCCACGTCCATCAAATTTGCCCCCTCCATCGAGTCCTTTACAAAACTCACCTATATTCCCTAGCCACTCACTCTGACTCTTGCCTTGTTTGTTTTGACGTGTTGTTCTGATTCATTGTTTGTCTGTTGGTTGTTTATTTTCTGTTTATTTATACTTTAGGAGTACTTTATTTTTTGCTACGTGACCCACTGTAAAGCACTTTGGTTGACAAGTGTCATGTTTAAATGTGCTATACAAATCCATTTTATTGATTGATTGATAGAATGAAGTGAATAAGTGAGTATGAGATAATTTACTGAATACCTCAGTATAAGATAATGAAGTGAATACGTGAGTATAAGACAATTGAGTGAATAAGTGAGTATGAGATATTGAAGTGAATAAGTGAGTATAAGATAATGAAGTGAATAAGTGAGTATAAGATTGTAAATGACCCTATATGTAGTGTCATGGGTTTGTGTGTGATATGGAACTTTTACGTTGAAAACAGGAAGCAGCTACCTAGAGCGCAAGTCTAGTTTTACGGTTGACGTGATTCTAGAAAAGGAAAGAAAATATCTCTGTGAAATATCTCCGTGATTCATTTCTAATTTGGAATTGATTACAAGGTAACTGATGTGCACTTTCAATGGTTTAATATTTGGTTTGCACTCTGTTGTTTGTGTTTCTTGACAACTCTAAAGTTACTCCTTCGACACTGTTGATTGACAAGCTAAAATAGTCAATCAGTGAGCTGGATGCAATCCTACCTGGAGGGGAGAGAACAGATGGTGGAGGTAAACGGTAGTCCATTCTCTTCGGTTCAAATAACAAACTCAGCAAGACCGACGGCTTCTCAGTTACAGTGGGATTGTCACAAGGAAAGATGAAATTACATACATAGGTTCCATCCTAGAGGCAAATCTTTCCTGTGACAAAATGGCATCCAATGTAATAAAAAAAGTCAACCAACGAACTAGATTCTTGTACCGGATCTACTCTCTGGAAAACAAGAATACCCTGAAGACTCTGGCAGGAGCACTCATTCAAGGGTACTATGATTATGCTTGCACCTCATGGTACCAAAGCACCTCAAGGCGCTAAAAGCAAAATTACAAACACCACAAAAGAAACTGGTCAGACTACTGCTTGACCTTACTCCTAGAACCCACCTCACCCCTGCCCACTTTGACAACCTAGGATGGCTTAGAGTAGTAGACGACAGAGTACAGCAACTTGCAATGGGCCTGGTCTACAAGATACACTACACGACTAAGGTACCCATGTATATGTCAAAATACTTCCCAAAGGTCAGTGAATACCACGACCACAACACCGGGAGCTCCACAAATCATGTTAAACCCAGACAAGGGACTAAACACGTTTGGCAATTATGCCACATCAATGTGGAACGCCCTACCCACATCTGTAAAGGAATGTGAATCACTATACCCACTTTCAAAACCACTCTCAAAGAGCACCTAAGGGAGACTGCAATTCGAAACTGGCCCTTGTAAATGTCCTAACCCAACCCCCTCCAATGTACAGTTACCCCCCCCCACCCCACCTACCCAACTTCCTCCAATGTACAGTTACCCCCCCCCCCCCACCCCACCCACCCAACCACCTCCAATGTACAGTTCCCCCCCCCCCACCCCACCTACCTAACTTCCTCCAATGTACAGTTTCTTCCCCCTCAAATGTATATACTCTCTTTTTTAGACTCTTTTTATATCACAAACAGTACTGTATTTGTAGATCTGGTATGTCATAAATGTCTAGATGTAGCAGTACTGTCTATCTGTATGTCATGCATGTCATATATGTTATGATGAATTGAAAATGGGGGACCCTGATGTAAACAAGATGAAAGTCTCTTTGGTCTGCATCCCCTTAACACATTCTGCGCCATAAACGAGTTAACTCGTTATTGGCCGCCATGCGTTGAGCACCAGAAACGAGTTAACTCGTTTTTGGGATCGTTATTTCATTTATTCGCTATATCTATTCATAATTCATAGCTGCAGCCTCTGGTATCCTCTTCAGAGCCTGTCTGAGCTGGCAGACGGTCAACATTGCCCTCTACTGCCAGGCGGAGCTATTGCATCTCATTGAAAATGGGTTGGTGTGTTTTAGGAGGTGATCTGAGCCGGGCGGGCGTGGTTTAAATACTCGGGCGAACCAGTTCTATACAACGGTGGCATTGAGCAGTAACTCTGCCGCCCGTCATTGTGAACCGGTCGATAGTGTGGTGCGGACCTCCACGAGCATTATTTGGAATTGCGATCAGATATTTGGATTCTCTCTTTTGCATTACATCAGATACAAGGTAAGAAGATTATATATAAATTTGATCGTTGATCTGACATTTATTTCTACCACGATCACAGCTATATGTGTGTATGGCTGTTTACCGTTGGCTGCGGTGGGGGTGGGGGGGGGGAGCGCCCCGCTACGACGGTCATTTCATGTATGGACGAGGATGACAAAAATTACAATGTGATGACTGGATTACAGTAAAACGCCTTTTCTCGCCTTTTTCCTGGAATTACTGAAAAACACCCAAACCATACTCTATTCAAAACGGTATAAAACGGAAATGTACCGATGAAAAAACAATCTGTCTCGGGTAAGGGTGGGAATCACCAGTTTCATCACGATACGATACGATATCGATTCTTTGGACAACGATACGATATTTTCCAATATCACAAAGTCTGCCACGATACGATTTGATTCAGGTGCCTGCGATCGATATGAGACGATATTATATGCCCATTTAACACAATCAGTAACATTTAAATCAACAACAAAAAAAGGCAATGGAAATATCATGACATTTTTATTTTTGATCTCTTCCAGACATTTAAATGAAAAACAATCTATTGTTTTGAATACAAATAGACCTCCTGTTCACTGTTTTTGGTTCGTTTTTCTTTTTTTTCCGATATTAATACCCTATCACAGCGCTGTATTTTGGCTGGAAAAGGCATATTGGGAGTCAGAAGGTGCAGTACCGGCCAGATCCTGTTAGTGGGGCTATCTCGAGAATGCAGTAACCCCCCCTCCTTCCCAGTCCCTAGTGGACCTCTGCTGCTCTCTCTATCAGCTTAGCTTAGTTAGCTCATGCTAACGCAACGTTAATTTCGGTATTTAACATAAAGGAATGGCGAGGTTGGAAAGCATGTTAGATGCATTTGACCCCTTGTGGGGGAAAAAAACAACAGGCACTTATTTCGGGGCAAAATAGGCGGACTCTGAAGCAATGTTGTCTAACGTCTACACACGCTGAGCTGCGCTGAGCTACTGTTGTTGTTGCAGCCAGCCGGGCGGATATGCTCATGAGGGGATTTTCAAAATAAGAGTATCGCAATATGAATCGATCTTATTACGTTGCATCGATCCTATTTGATAATTGATAATAGATCGATATATCGATCTGGATCGATGTATTGTCCCACCCCTAGTCTCAGGCATGTTGACTAGAAGCAACTCACTGAGACCCGACGGCGTTATTAGACCCATAGATATAATATAAGATATATTTAAGCACAGTGGTGAATCTCGCCTAGGGCGCCAAATGTGCTAGGTCCGCCCCTGTTTCCAAAATCCTGGGGTCTTCGTTTTCCAACTTATGTTTAGTCTCAATAATTCCTTATGGTTCCAGAATGCACCCTTTGCAATTCCGGTTATTCTCTTAATGTCCATGTTAGCTCTTCCACCTTCACTGATCCAGCTTCCAAGGTACATGTACTCCTTCACTTGTTCAAGTTTTTCTCCATCCACCTGTATTTTACAAACAGTTTCTGGTGTTTTTTCAATGATCATTACTTTAGTTTTCTTTGTGTTTAGCGACATTCCATAGTTTTTGCATTCGACATTCAGCTCATTCATCATGTCCTGTAGATCTTCTTGACAGTTACAGACTATAGCGGTGTCATCAGCGTATCTTATATTGGTGATGTTCTCTTTGCCAAGTTTTACTCCTTTCCCTCCTCTCTGACCTTTTTTCATAAGTGATTCACTGTGCATATTAAAGAGTACAGAGGACAAGATGCATCCTTGTCTTACACCCTTCTCCACTGGGAAGTCTCTTGGATTCTCCTTTCCTATTCTAACATTAGCCTTCTGCCTCCAGTATAAGTTGCCAATTATTCTTCGGTCAGAAACTGGTATTTTGAATTCTTCCATTGTTCTCATCAATGTTGTATGTTCAACTCTGTCGAAGGCCTTCGTGAAATCGATGAAGCAAATATACAGCTTCTTCTGTTGGTCTATCGATTTTTCACCAATGATTCTGAGTTGGCAGATTGCATCTCTTGTGCATTTTCCTTTGCGAAAACCCATTTGGCTATCCGAGAGCTGATGTTAAATTATGGGTTCTATTCTGTTCTTGATGATTTTCAGGAGTACTTTTGATGCATGAGATATCAAACTGATAGTCCTGTAATTGTTGCATTCTGTGGCTCTTCCGGTCTTTGGGATCGGAATGAACATTGATTTTAGGAAATCATTTGGAATATTTCCTGAGTTAATGAAGTGAATAAGTGAGTATGAGATAATGAAGTGAATACATGAGTATAAGATAATGAAGTGAATAAGTGAGTAGGCCTACAGCTACCCCACAACGCTGCTGCTAGATTGCTCACAGGTACTCAGAAGAGAGCTCATATCACCCCTGTTCTTGCCTCCCTTCATTGGCTCCCAATACGCTAGCGGCTATAGGATAGAATTCAAAGTTATTTTATTCATCTACAAAGCTCTTAATGTTAAGGCCCCCTTTTACCTAGCAGACCTCCTCACCCCCATACCAACGTCAGGGCCCTCAGATCTGCTGATAAGGGTCTCCTAACAACCCGTAAGTCCAACTTCAAGTTTGGGGGGGGGGGGGGGGGGGGCGTGCTTTTGCTGTCGCAGCCCCTGACCTCTGGAACAGCATCCCCACGTCCATCAAATTTGCCCCCTCCATCGAGTCCTTTACAAAACTCACCTATATTCCCTAGCCACTCACTCTGACTCTTGCCTTGTTTGTTTTGACGTGTTGTTCTGATTCATTGTTTGTCTGTTGGTTGTTTATTTTCTGTTTATTTATACTTTAGGAGTACTTTATTTTTTGCTACGTGACCCACTGTAAAGCACTTTGGTTGACAAGTGTCATGTTTAAATGTGCTATACAAATCCATTTTATTGATTGATTGATAGAATGAAGTGAATAAGTGAGTATGAGATAATTTACTGAATACCTCAGTATAAGATAATGAAGTGAATACGTGAGTATAAGACAATTGAGTGAATAAGTGAGTATGAGATATTGAAGTGAATAAGTGAGTATAAGATAATGAAGTGAATAAGTGAGTATAAGATTGTAAATGACCCTATATGTAGTGTCATGGGTTTGTGTGTGATATGGAACTTTTACGTTGAAAACCGCCAAACAGGAAGCAGCTACCTAGAGCGCGAGTCTAGTTTTACGGTTGACGTGATTCTAGAAAAGGAAAGAAAATATCTCTGTGAAATATCTCCATGATTCATTTCTAATTTGGAATTGATTACAAGGTAACTGATGTGCACTTTCAATGGTTTAATATTTGGTTTGCACTCTGTTGTTTGTGTTTCTTGACAACTCTAAAGTTACTCCTTCGACACTGTTGATTGACAAGCTAAAATAGTCAATCAGTGAGCTGGATGCAATCCTACCTGGAGGGGAGAGAACAGATGGTGGAGGTAAACGGTAGTCCATTCTCTTCGGTTCAAATAACAAACTCAGCAAGACCGACGGCTTCTCAGTTACAGTGGGATTGTCACAAGGAAAGATGAAATTACATACATAGGTTCCATCCTAGAGGCAAATCTTTCCTGTGACAAAATGGCATCCAATGTAATAAAAAAAGTCAACCAACGAACTAGATTCTTGTACCGGATCTACTCTCTGGAAAACAAGAATACCCTGAAGACTCTGGCAGGAGCACTCATTCAAGGGTACTATGATTATGCTTGCACCTCATGGTACCAAAGCACCTCAAGGCGCTAAAAGCAAAATTACAAACATCACAAAAGAAACTGGTCAGACTACTGCTTGACCTTACTCCTAGAACCCACCTCACCCCTGCCCACTTTGACAACCTAGGATGGCTTAGAGTAGTAGACGACAGAGTACAGCAACTTGCAATGGGCCTGGTCTACAAGATACACTACACGACTAAGGTACCCATGTATATGTCAAAATACTTCCCAAAGGTCAGTGAATACCACGACCACAACACCGGGAGCTCCACAAATCATGTTAAACCCAGACAAGGGACTAAACACGTTTGGCAATTATGCCACATCAATGTGGAACGCCCTACCCACATCTGTAAAGGAATGTGAATCACTATACCCACTTTCAAAACCACTCTCAAAGAGCACCTAAGGGAGACTGCAATTCGAAACTGGCCCTTGTAAATGTCCTAACCCAACCCCCTCCAATGTACAGTTACCCCCCCCCACCCCACCTACCCAACTTCCTCCAATGTACAGTTACCCCCCCCCCCCACCCCACCCACCCAACCACCTCCAATGTACAGTTCCCCCCCCCCACCCCACCTACCTAACTTCCTCCAATGTACAGTTTCTTCCCCCTCAAATGTATATACTCTCTTTTTTAGACTCTTTTTATATCACAAACAGTACTGTATTTGTAGATCTGGTATGTCATAAATGTCTAGATGTAGCAGTACTGTCTATCTGTATGTCATGCATGTCATATATGTTATGATGAATTGAAAATGGGGGACCCTGATGTAAACAAGATGAAAGTCTCTTTGGTCTGCATCCCCTTAACACATTCTGCGCCATAAACGAGTTAACTCGTTATTGGCCGCCATGCGTTGAGCACCAGAAACGAGTTAACTCGTTTTTGGGATCGTTATTTCATTTATTCGCTATATCTATTCATAATTCATAGCTGCAGCCTCTGGTATCCTCTTCAGAGCCTGTCTGAGCTGGCAGACGGTCAACATTGCCCTCTACTGCCAGGCGGAGCTATTGCATCTCATTGAAAATGGGTTGGTGTGTTTTAGGAGGTGATCTGAGCCGGGCGGGCGTGGTTTAAATACTCGGGCGAACCAGTTCTATACAACGGTGGCATTGAGCAGTAACTCTGCCGCCCGTCATTGTGAACCGGTCGATAGTGTGGTGCGGACCTCCACGAGCATTATTTGGAATTGCGATCAGATATTTGGATTCTCTCTTTTGCATTACATCAGATACAAGGTAAGAAGATTATATATAAATTTGATCGTTGATCTGACATTTATTTCTACCACGATCACAGCTATATGTGTGTATGGCTGTTTACCGTTGGCTGCGGTGGGGGTGGGGGGGGGGAGCGCCCCGCTACGACGGTCATTTCATGTATGGACGAGGATGACAAAAATTACAATGTGATGACTGGATTACAGTAAAACGCCTTTTCTCGCCTTTTTCCTGGAATTACTGAAAAACACCCAAACCATACTCTATTCAAAACGGTATAAAACGGAAATGTACCGATGAAAAAACAATCTGTCTCGGGTAAGGGTGGGAATCACCAGTTTCATCACGATACGATACGATATCGATTCTTTGGACAACGATACGATATTTTCCAATATCACAAAGTCTGCCACGATACGATTTGATTCAGGTGCCTGCGATCGATATGAGACGATATTATATGCCCATTTAACACAATCAGTAACATTTAAATCAACAACAAAAAAAGGCAATGGAAATATCATGACATTTTTATTTTTGATCTCTTCCAGACATTTAAATGAAAAACAATCTATTGTTTTGAATACAAATAGACCTCCTGTTCACTGTTTTTGGTTCGTTTTTCTTTTTTTTCCGATATTAATACCCTATCACAGCGCTGTATTTTGGCTGGAAAAGGCATATTGGGAGTCAGAAGGTGCAGTACCGGCCAGATCCTGTTAGTGGGGCTATCTCGAGAATGCAGTAACCCCCCCTCCTTCCCAGTCCCTAGTGGACCTCTGCTGCTCTCTCTATCAGCTTAGCTTAGTTAGCTCATGCTAACGCAACGTTAATTTCGGTATTTAACATAAAGGAATGGCGAGGTTGGAAAGCATGTTAGATGCATTTGACCCCTTGTGGGGGAAAAAAACAACAGGCACTTATTTCGGGGCAAAATAGGCGGACTCTGAAGCAATGTTGTCTAACGTCTACACACGCTGAGCTGCGCTGAGCTACTGTTGTTGTTGCAGCCAGCCGGGCGGATATGCTCATGAGGGGATTTTCAAAATAAGAGTATCGCAATATGAATCGATCTTATTACGTTGCATCGATCCTATTTGATAATTGATAATAGATCGATATATCGATCTGGATCGATGTATTGTCCCACCCCTAGTCTCAGGCATGTTGACTAGAAGCAACTCACTGAGACCCGACGGCGTTATTAGACCCATAGATATAATATAAGATATATTTAAGCACAGTGGTGAATCTCGCCTAGGGCGCCAAATGTGCTAGGTCCGCCCCTGTTTCCAAAATCCTGGGGTCTTCGTTTTCCAACTTATGTTTAGTCTCAATAATTCCTTATGGTTCCAGAATGCACCCTTTGCAATTCCGGTTATTCTCTTAATGTCCATGTTAGCTCTTCCACCTTCACTGATCCAGCTTCCAAGGTACATGTACTCCTTCACTTGTTCAAGTTTTTCTCCATCCACCTGTATTTTACAAACAGTTTCTGGTGTTTTTTCAATGATCATTACTTTAGTTTTCTTTGTGTTTAGCGACATTCCATAGTTTTTGCATTCGACATTCAGCTCATTCATCATGTCCTGTAGATCTTCTTGACAGTTACAGACTATAGCGGTGTCATCAGCGTATCTTATATTGGTGATGTTCTCTTTGCCAAGTTTTACTCCTTTCCCTCCTCTCTGACCTTTTTTCATAAGTGATTCACTGTGCATATTAAAGAGTACAGAGGACAAGATGCATCCTTGTCTTACACCCTTCTCCACTGGGAAGTCTCTTGGATTCTCCTTTCCTATTCTAACATTAGCCTTCTGCCTCCAGTATAAGTTGCCAATTATTCTTCGGTCAGAAACTGGTATTTTGAATTCTTCCATTGTTCTCATCAATGTTGTATGTTCAACTCTGTCGAAGGCCTTCGTGAAATCGATGAAGCAAATATACAGCTTCTTCTGTTGGTCTATCGATTTTTCACCAATGATTCTGAGTTGGCAGATTGCATCTCTTGTGCATTTTCCTTTGCGAAAACCCATTTGGCTATCCGAGAGCTGATGTTAAATTATGGGTTCTATTCTGTTCTTGATGATTTTCAGGAGTACTTTTGATGCATGAGATATCAAACTGATAGTCCTGTAATTGTTGCATTCTGTGGCTCTTCCGGTCTTTGGGATCGGAATGAACATTGATTTTAGGAAATCATTTGGAATATTTCCTGAGTTAATGAAGTGAATAAGTGAGTATGAGATAATGAAGTGAATACATGAGTATAAGATAATGAAGTGAATAAGTGAGTAGGCCTACAGCTACCCCACAACGCTGCTGCTAGATTGCTCACAGGTACTCAGAAGAGAGCTCATATCACCCCTGTTCTTGCCTCCCTTCATTGGCTCCCAATACGCTAGCGGCTATAGGATAGAATTCAAAGTTATTTTATTCATCTACAAAGCTCTTAATGTTAAGGCCCCCTTTTACCTAGCAGACCTCCTCACCCCCATACCAACGTCAGGGCCCTCAGATCTGCTGATAAGGGTCTCCTAACAACCCGTAAGTCCAACTTCAAGTTTGGGGGGGGGGGGGGGGGGGGGGCGTGCTTTTGCTGTCGCAGCCCCTGACCTCTGGAACAGCATCCCCACGTCCATCAAATTTGCCCCCTCCATCGAGTCCTTTACAAAACTCACCTATATTCCCTAGCCACTCACTCTGACTCTTGCCTTGTTTGTTTTGACGTGTTGTTCTGATTCATTGTTTGTCTGTTGGTTGTTTATTTTCTGTTTATTTATACTTTAGGAGTACTTTATTTTTTGCTACGTGACCCACTGTAAAGCACTTTGGTTGACAAGTGTCATGTTTAAATGTGCTATACAAATCCATTTTATTGATTGATTGATAGAATGAAGTGAATAAGTGAGTATGAGATAATTTACTGAATACCTCAGTATAAGATAATGAAGTGAATACGTGAGTATAAGACAATTGAGTGAATAAGTGAGTATGAGATATTGAAGTGAATAAGTGAGTATAAGATAATGAAGTGAATAAGTGAGTATAAGATTGTAAATGACCCTATATGTAGTGTCATGGGTTTGTGTGTGATATGGAACTTTTACGTTGAAAACCGCCAAACAGGAAGCAGCTACCTAGAGCGCGAGTCTAGTTTTACGGTTGACGTGATTCTAGAAAAGGAAAGAAAATATCTCTGTGAAATATCTCCGTGATTCATTTCTAATTTGGAATTGATTACAAGGTAACTGATGTGCACTTTCAATGGTTTAATATTTGGTTTGCACTCTGTTGTTTGTGTTTCTTGACAACTCTAAAGTTACTCCTTCGACACTGTTGATTGACAAGCTAAAATAGTCAATCAGTGAGCTGGATGCAATCCTACCTGGAGGGGAGAGAACAGATGGTGGAGGTAAACGGTAGTCCATTCTCTTCGGTTCAAATAACAAACTCAGCAAGACCGACGGCTTCTCAGTTACAGTGGGATTGTCACAAGGAAAGATGAAATTACATACATAGGTTCCATCCTAGAGGCAAATCTTTCCTGTGACAAAATGGCATCCAATGTAATAAAAAAAGTCAACCAACGAACTAGATTCTTGTACCGGATCTACTCTCTGGAAAACAAGAATACCCTGAAGACTCTGGCAGGAGCACTCATTCAAGGGTACTATGATTATGCTTGCACCTCATGGTACCAAAGCACCTCAAGGCGCTAAAAGCAAAATTACAAACATCACAAAAGAAACTGGTCAGACTACTGCTTGACCTTACTCCTAGAACCCACCTCACCCCTGCCCACTTTGACAACCTAGGATGGCTTAGAGTAGTAGACGACAGAGTACAGCAACTTGCAATGGGCCTGGTCTACAAGATACACTACACGACTAAGGTACCCATGTATATGTCAAAATACTTCCCAAAGGTCAGTGAATACCACGACCACAACACCGGGAGCTCCACAAATCATGTTAAACCCAGACAAGGGACTAAACACGTTTGGCAATTATGCCACATCAATGTGGAACGCCCTACCCACATCTGTAAAGGAATGTGAATCACTATACCCACTTTCAAAACCACTCTCAAAGAGCACCTAAGGGAGACTGCAATTCGAAACTGGCCCTTGTAAATGTCCTAACCCAACCCCCTCCAATGTACAGTTACCCCCCCCCACCCCACCTACCCAACTTCCTCCAATGTACAGTTACCCCCCCCCCCCACCCCACCCACCCAACCACCTCCAATGTACAGTTCCCCCCCCCCACCCCACCTACCTAACTTCCTCCAATGTACAGTTTCTTCCCCCTCAAATGTATATACTCTCTTTTTTAGACTCTTTTTATATCACAAACAGTACTGTATTTGTAGATCTGGTATGTCATAAATGTCTAGATGTAGCAGTACTGTCTATCTGTATGTCATGCATGTCATATATGTTATGATGAATTGAAAATGGGGGACCCTGATGTAAACAAGATGAAAGTCTCTTTGGTCTGCATCCCCTTAACACATTCTGCGCCATAAACGAGTTAACTCGTTATTGGCCGCCATGCGTTGAGCACCAGAAACGAGTTAACTCGTTTTTGGGATCGTTATTTCATTTATTCGCTATATCTATTCATAATTCATAGCTGCAGCCTCTGGTATCCTCTTCAGAGCCTGTCTGAGCTGGCAGACGGTCAACATTGCCCTCTACTGCCAGGCGGAGCTATTGCATCTCATTGAAAATGGGTTGGTGTGTTTTAGGAGGTGATCTGAGCCGGGCGGGCGTGGTTTAAATACTCGGGCGAACCAGTTCTATACAACGGTGGCATTGAGCAGTAACTCTGCCGCCCGTCATTGTGAACCGGTCGATAGTGTGGTGCGGACCTCCACGAGCATTATTTGGAATTGCGATCAGATATTTGGATTCTCTCTTTTGCATTACATCAGATACAAGGTAAGAAGATTATATATAAATTTGATCGTTGATCTGACATTTATTTCTACCACGATCACAGCTATATGTGTGTATGGCTGTTTACCGTTGGCTGCGGTGGGGGTGGGGGGGGGGAGCGCCCCGCTACGACGGTCATTTCATGTATGGACGAGGATGACAAAAATTACAATGTGATGACTGGATTACAGTAAAACGCCTTTTCTCGCCTTTTTCCTGGAATTACTGAAAAACACCCAAACCATACTCTATTCAAAACGGTATAAAACGGAAATGTACCGATGAAAAAACAATCTGTCTCGGGTAAGGGTGGGAATCACCAGTTTCATCACGATACGATACGATATCGATTCTTTGGACAACGATACGATATTTTCCAATATCACAAAGTCTGCCACGATACGATTTGATTCAGGTGCCTGCGATCGATATGAGACGATATTATATGCCCATTTAACACAATCAGTAACATTTAAATCAACAACAAAAAAAGGCAATGGAAATATCATGAAATTTTTATTTTTGATCTCTTCCAGACATTTAAATGAAAAACAATCTATTGTTTTGAATACAAATAGACCTCCTGTTCACTGTTTTTGGTTCGTTTTTCTTTTTTTTCCGATATTAATACCCTATCACAGCGCTGTATTTTGGCTGGAAAAGGCATATTGGGAGTCAGAAGGTGCAGTACCGGCCAGATCCTGTTAGTGGGGCTATCTCGAGAATGCAGTAAACCCCCCTCCTTCCCAGTCCCTAGTGGACCTCTGCTGCTCTCTCTATCAGCTTAGCTTAGTTAGCTCATGCTAACGCAACGTTAATTTCGGTATTTAACATAAAGGAATGGCGAGGTTGGAAAGCATGTTAGATGCATTTGACCCCTTGTGGGGAAAAAAAACAACAGGCACTTATTTCGGGGCAAAATAGGCGGACTCTGAAGCAATGTTGTCTAACGTCTACACACGCTGAGCTGCGCTGAGCTACTGTTGTTGTTGCAGCCAGCCGGGCGGATATGCTCATGAGGGGATTTTCAAAATAAGAGTATCGCAATATGAATCGATCTTATTACGTTGCATCGATCCTATTTGATAATTGATAATAGATCGATATATCGATCTGGATCGATGTATTGTCCCACCCCTAGTCTCAGGCATGTTGACTAGAAGCAACTCACTGAGACCCGACGGCGTTATTAGACCCATAGATATAATATAAGATATATTTAAGCACTCGCAAATGTCACAGTCTAAACCAGGGGTCAGCAACCTTTTTGATAATAATTTTTACATTATTACATCATTATTGTTATTGTTATTATTAACAATATTATTATGATGGTTGTATCAACCCTAAATCTGAGTTGGGGGGGGGGGGGGGATGCAATGCAGACAAACAGCTGCAAACAGTGCAACCATTTCACTCACATTTGCCCATTCATTTTTGGACACATCACACACCATTGGTGTGTGTACTGTACGCGTCAACACTTCAGGCAACCAACTTGCGTTCAGCGTTTCTCTGATTGGCCACGTGACCGTGGCAGAGTGAGAGAGCGGCAGAGCGGAAATAGGCTGCATTCTATTGCCATGCTCTGCGACAAACTCTAACCTTAACCAACTCCGAAAGAATGCCTAAACGTAACCCTAACCTTAACCAACTCCGAAAGAATGCATAAACTTAACCGGCGAAAGAAATATTGCCATGCTCTAAGACAAACTCTAACCTTAACCAACTCCGAAAGAATGCCTAAACTTAACCCTAACCTTAACCAACTCCGAAAGAATGCCTAAACTTAACCGGCGAAAGAAAGACGTTTATATAGAGAGGCGATAAATTAATTAAACGTAAAAAAAAAATGTAAGTGATTCAAACTTGTCACCAACTGGACCGCAGGCTCCACAGCAAGCTGGCGAACAAGTTGAGCTAACCACCGATGTTAAAACAGGGGGGATTGCGTGCGGCAACCTGCGCGCCGCTGCCGCTCTGCCGCTGCCGCTCTGCCGCTGCCGCCTGCCGCTGCGCTCTGCCACTCCGCTCTGGCGCTGCCGCTCCGCCGCGGGGGCGTGCAAGGCGCAAGATGGTTGCCTGAAGTAATGAAGCGTACTGTACGTGTGCTGTCATAGCTCCACCTACAGGCCTAATTGAGAACACCAAGAGAACACCAGGATGTGAATGGAGGGTGAATGTGAGGTATATCGTGTAAATACGTTTTGATTGATCGCAAGACTACACTGTAAAAAAATAACCACAAGTTACCACAACTTAAAAATATTGAGTTCAGTTACTGTGCATTAAGGTTTTCAGTTTTCAATCCATAATAAGTTAACAGAAAAATAAGTACACTATGTTTATTGTCATTGTTTTAAGAACACAAGTTGACTTGGTAATACTCACATTTTGAGTAAAAAAAAAAAGGCTTTTAACATGTGCAATGTTCAATGAAATAGAAAAATTTATTATAAAATTTGTTGATTAATCCCACTGGTCACAATGGTGACCGTAATAATGTTTTTGTTATAAGTGTTAGATCCTGATCAAACTGGCCAGTATCACGTCTTCGTCTGCTTGGCTCTCCATCCAATTCCTCTGCGTTGTGTCATTTTAATGGTCCTGACGTCTCAGATACTGGCAGATAAGATCCTTATCTCTCCCCGTTAGTACAATCCGCAAACCATAATAATTCTCCACCTCCGTAAGAATTCGACACTCCGACAACGTGAAATACCTTATGAGGAAAAGCGTTGTTTTATTGCTATAAACAGAAACCTCAGCTCAGATGTTAACAGATTGTATTGTCCTATTCTAATGATCTTTCGGTGTGTTCGTCTATCGTCCTTTTGTTATTCAGTCCAATAGTGGTCAGGCCTGTTCGTTAGCCAAGACCATCCTCGTGGTAGCCGAAGCTAATGATGATGTGGCATCCTCCCACCCCCCCTCCTCTCTGTGATGAGAGGAGAGAGTATCTTGGTCTCTTCCCTCTTAGTCTCAGTCAGATTTTTAGTCTGCCCTACCCGGAACCACTGTCAGCTTTATAGGATCTTCGTCATAACTATGATAGCCCACCCCTTTTCTGGTTGTCATGTGCCGCGTTGTCATGACAACTGCGTTAATAACCTTTCACACCATTAAACGTTTCATTCACTGTTGCATTAAAGAGGTCACCCCTCTCCCTCGCTCTGTACCGCTCCGTTATCTTGTTCTTACAAGGAATTCAAAACATTCTCTCGCTGGCAGTGTGCTTGTGAAACCTCTTCTTCTCCACCGTCAATATCATCCCGCGATGATAATGATATTACCCTCTTAAAGCGTCTCTTTATATCAGTTTTATAAACCAAATATACATTGAAAAAACCACCATTTTCTCTCAATCCCCCCTTGATTCTTATCACCCCTTCAGAATCATAAATCATTATTTGTTTTTTTAATTAATTATGCCAAAAATAGCATGTGGTTGAAGCAAACCAACCTCATCTCTCGTGCACAAGAAATGAAGACGGCCCACGGTCAACCCAGTGATCTTGCTGCCTGATGTCTGTTTGCGCCCCCCTTCGTGCACAAAGGGAACCGAAACCGACCACCAAAACCAACAACATCCAACGACTCATAACCATTGGAGCCCCCCTGTCTGCTCCCAATAATTATATCCTGTTGTTTTACTGTTCTCCCTCTTATCTACCTTCTATATATATATATATCCTTCTATACATATATCTTGAATCCTCCATTTATATCTCATCCTCCTAATCAATGAACACAGGACTTCTCGCTGTTGTCTCGTCTCTCGATCTCCTGATTGACTCTGAAAGGAAGTCCCTGTTTTGTCCATGATTCACTGCCCATGCGTTGTTTCAAAACGCTCTCTAAACAGCGTCTCCGCAGGGAAGCCCCCTCCGATGTCCGCCTCGTTCTCCCCTGGGCAACACCGCCTGCGACCGCTGGTCTCCGCCCCGTTGGCCGTCTCCGCCCCGTCGGTCATCTCCGCCCTGTCGGTCATCTTGGTTGAGGCTCATCTCCACCGCCGTCGGCCCTCTCCAGACTCTGAAAGCAGAAACACCACGCCGGCAGTTTTTCTGTACACTCGACCCTGTGTTTTCTATTAGTCTACCATGGCTTTGGGCCTGCAGCTCGTTCTCTATATATTTTTTCCTCTGCAAGCCCCTGCCATGGCCACGCCCTTTCAGACTGTTGGACGGTGTGAGTGTCCTACAGCCCATGGCGCTATTTGTTCTCTATTAGTCCCCCACCTTCTCAACACCCATATCTAATCCTACAGGGCTGTTCCCTGTTTTGTTGTCTTCCGGCGTGACACCAGCAGCTAAACGATACCCACTCCGCGCTCTATCTGTTCGTCCCACGGATGACCCCCAGCGCGCGCCAGTTATTTCTGGTGACGTGTCCCCTCAAGACTCTGCCTATTTATTAGGTGTGAGAAGGCTCCCCTGGAGATCGAACTCCCTCTTATTTCATAATTAAACTTATTTAATTAACCGCATCTCATCTCTCTGTGCAATTCTTATTTAACCGATTCAAAAATTAAACGATTTAATTAACCCGTATATCGATATTATTATTATGATAATAACATCCAACCGAGCATCGCTCTAACATACAACAGAGCAGGTTGGTTCCCTGCCCCTAACTCACATACGTACTCGTACTATCATCTAACATACAACAGAGCTGTCCGTTGCTCTATACCCTACGGGGCTGTCTACCGTCGCCCTGGAGCTGTCACGTCGCTCTATACCCTACGGGGCTGTCTACCGTCGCCCTGGAGCTGTCCCGTCGCTCTATACCCTACGGGGCTGTCTACCGTCGCCCTGGAGCTGTCCCGTCGCTCTATACCCTACGGGGCTGTCTGCCGTCGCCCTGGAGCTGTCACGTTGCTCTATACCCTACGGGGCTGTCTACCGTCGCCCTGGAGCTGTCACGTCGCTCTATATACCCTACGGGGCTGTCTACCGTCGCCCTGGAGCTGTCACGTCGCTCTATACCCTACAGGGCTGTCTACCGTCGCCCTGGAGCTGTCACGTCGCTCTATACCACACTTTGAGTTCCTTTACAAAGTTCTCACATACACCACCGTGTATACACACAAGCAGTTGGTAATTTTGAAAAAATTAAACTCCTTAATTAACTTAAACTCTAAATATTCCCCTATGGGTAATGGAAACTCCCCAGCACTACCCCCCCCCCTCCGCAATTAAACTCCTTAATTAAATTAAACTCTAAATATTCCCCTATGGGTAATGGAAACTCCCCAGCACTACCCCCCCTCCGCCACTAGGTGGCGACCTACTCCTCCTCCATTTGCCTGTATTATCCCACTGCCCCCCTAGATGGCGGCCAAACTCAGTCTAGAGGATTGTAGCTGACGTGTCACTTCCTGGTTCCAAACCCCTCGTGGCTCTGCGGCCATTTTGTCTGCTAAATTTTTTCCCCCTTTTTTTTTTTTTTTTCATCGTCCCTTTAATGCCTCAAACATTCTCTTGCTACCGACCACACCTGTAACGTTTGTTCACTGCTCCCTTCACGTCACAGTCCTGCTTCCCGCTTTCTGCGTTTTGAACAGTAATCAAACTAAATACGATGTTGCCCCTTTAATTGAATGAACATCTCCCCTTTGCCTCGCTTCCCATCTCCTATACAGTGGCTTCTGTGCTCTGTAGATAAGACTCTCGATTTTCAAAAACAAAAACCGGTGCCGCTCTGCTGTTATTCAAACACACTATTACAGCTGGCATTCTCTGTGTCAAACTAATTACGTTTACGGATACACTATTGTTCGTTTTCTTATTGGCTTGTGAAGTTGTTGAGACTCACTTTATCTTTTCACCGTCAGTTGTTCTGGTCCATGGCGCTGTTTATCTCTCCGGCCCAGTCTCTTCCTTTCAAGCAACTTCAAAGCAAGCAATAATCCGGGTCCAAACAGCATCAACTGTTAGATCCTGATCAAACTGGCCAGTATCACGTCTTCGTCTGCTTGGCTCTCCATCCAATTCCTCTGCGTTGTGTCATTTTAATGGTCCTGACGTCTCAGATACTGGCAGATAAGATCCTTATCTCTCCCCGTTAGTACAATCCGCAAACCATAATAATTCTCCACCTCCGTAAGAATTCGACACTCCGACAACGTGAAATACCTTATGAGGAAAAGCGTTGTTTTATTGCTATAAACAGAAACCTCAGCTCAGATGTTAACAGATTGTATTGTCCTTGAAGAGTCTATTCTAATGATCTTTCGGTGTGTTCGTCTATCGTCCTTTTGTTATTCAGTCCAATAGTGGTCAGGCCTGTTCGTTAGCCAAGACCATCCTCGTGGTAGCCGAAGCTAATGATGATGTGGCATCCTTCCCCCCCCCCCCCTCCTCTCTGTGATGAGAGGAGAGAGTATCTTGGTCTCTTCCCTCTTAGTCTCAGTCAGATTTTTAGTCTGCCCTACCCGGAACCACTGTCAGCTTTATAGGATCTTCGTCATAACTATGATAGCCCACCCCTTTTCTGGTTGTCATGTGCCGCGTTGTCATGACAACTGCGTTAATAACCTTTCACACCATTAAACGTTTCATTCACTGTTGCATTAAAGAGGTCACCCCTCTCCCTCGCTCTGTACCGCTCCGTTATCTTGTTCTTACAAGGAATTCAAAACATTCTCTCGCTGGCAGTGTGCTTGTGAAACCTCTTCTTCTCCACCGTCAATATCATCCCGCGATGATAATGATATTACCCTCTTAAAGCGTCTCTTTATATCAGTTTTATAAACCAAATATACATTGAAAAAACCACCATTTTCTCTCAATCCCCCCTTGATTCTTATCACCCCTTCAGAATCATAAATCATTATTTGTTTTTTTAATTAATTATGCCAAAAATAGCATGTGGTTGAAGCAAACCAACCTCATCTCTCGTGCACAAGAAATGAAGACGGCCCACGGTCAACCCAGTGATCTTGCTGCCTGATGTCTGTTTGCGCCCCCCTTCGTGCACAAAGGGAATCGAAACCGACCACCAAAACCAACAACATCCAACGACTCATAACCATTGGAGCCCCCCTGTCTGCTCCCAATAATTATATCCTGTTTTACTGTTCTCCCTCTTATCTACCTTCTATATATATATATATCCTTCTATACATATATCTTGAATCCTCCATTTATATCTCATCCTCCTAATCAATGAACACAGGACTTCTCGCTGTTGTCTCGTCTCTCGATCTCCTGATTGACTCTGAAAGGAAGTCCCTGTTTTGTCCATGATTCACCGCCCATGCGTTGTTTCAAAACGCTCTCTAAACAGCGTCTCCGCAGGGAAGCCCCCTCCGATGTCCGCCTCGTTCTCCCCTGGGCAACACCGCCTGCGACCGCTGGTCTCCGCCCCGTTGGCCGTCTCCGCCCCGTCGGTCATCTCTGCCCTGTCGGTCATCTTGGTTGAGGCTCATCTCCACCGCCGTCGGCCCTCTCCAGACTCTGAAAGCAGAAACACCACGCCGGCAGTTTTTCTGTACACTCGACCCTGTGTTTTCTATTAGTCTACCATGGCTTTGGGCCTGCAGCTCGTTCTCTATATATTTTTTCCTCTGCAAGCCCCTGCCATGGCCACGCCCTTTCAGACTGTTGGACGGTGTGAGTGTCCTACAGCCCATGGCGCTATTTGTTCTCTATTAGTCCCCCACCTTCTCAACACCCATATCTAATCCTACAGGGCTGTTCCCTGTTTTGTTGTCTTCCGGCGTGACACCAGCAGCTAAACGATACCCACTCCGCGCTCTATCTGTTCGTCCCACGGATGACCCCCAGCGCACGCCAGTTCTTTCTGGTGACGTGTCCCCTCAAGACTCTGCCTATTTATTAGGTGTGAGAAGGCTCCCCTGGAGATCGAACTCCCTCTTATTTCATAATTAAACTTATTTAATTAACCGCATCTCATCTCTCTGTGCAATTCTTATTTAACCGATTCAAAAATTAAACTATTTAATTAACCCGTATATCGATATTATTATTATGATAATAACATCCAACCGAGCATCGCTCTAACATACAACAGAGCAGGTTGGTTCCCTGCCCCTAACTCACATACGTACTCGTACTATCATCTAACATACAACAGAGCTGTCCGTTGCTCTATACCCTACGGGGCTGTCTACCGTCGCCCTGGAGCTGTCACGTCGCTCTATACCCTACGGGGCTGTCTACCGTCGCCCTGGAGCTGTCCCGTCGCTCTATACCCTACGGGGCTGTCTACCGTCGCCCTGGAGCTGTCCCGTCGCTCTATACCCTACGGGGCTGTCTACCGTCGCCCTGGAGCTGTCACGTCGCTCTATACCCTACGGGGCTGTCTACCGTCGCCCTGGAGCTGTCACGTCGCTCTATATACCCTACGGGGCTGTCTACCGTCGCCCTGGAGCTGTCACATCGCTCTATACCCTACGGGGCTGTCTACCGTCGCCCTGGAGCTGTCACGTCACTCTATACCACACTTTGAGTTCCTTTACAAAGTTCTCACATACACCACCGTGTATACACACAAGCAGTTGGTAATTTTGAAAAAATTAAACTCCTTAATTAACTTAAACTCTAAATATTCCCCTATGGGTAATGGAAACTCCCCAGCACTACCCCCCCCTCCGCAATTAAACTCCTTAATTAAATTAAACTCTAAATATTCCCCTATGGGTAATGGAAACTCCCCAGCACTACCCCCCTCTCCGCCACTAGGTGGCGACCTACTCCTCCTCCATTTGCCTGTATTATCCCACTGCCCCCCTAGATGGCGGCCAAACTCAGTCTAGAGGATTGTAGCTGACGTGTCACTTCCTGGTTCCAAACCCCTCGTGGCTCTGCGGCCATTTTGTCTGCTAAATTTGTTTCCCCTTTTTTTTTTTTTTTTTTACCGTCCCTTTAATGCCTCAAACATTCTCTTGCTACCGACCACACCTGTAACGTTTGTTCACTGCTCCCTTCACGTCACAGTCCCGCTTCCCGCTTTCTGCGTTTTGAACAGTAATCAAACTAAATACGATGTTGCCCCTTTAATTGAATGAACATCTCCCCTTTGCCTCGCTTCCCATCTCCTATACAGTGGCTTCTGTGCTCTGTAGATAAGACTCTCGATTTTCAAAAACAAAAACCGGTGCCGCTCTGCTGTTATTCAAACACACTATTACAGCTGGCATTCTCTGTGTCAAACTAATTACGTTTACGGATACACTATTGTTCGTTTTCTTATTGGCTTGTGAAGTTGTTGAGACTCACTTTATCTTTTCACCATCAGTTGTTCTGGTCCATGGCGCTGTTTATCTCTCCGGCCCAGTCTCTTCCTTTCAAGCAACTTCAAAGCAAGCAATAATCCAGGTCCAAACAGCATCAACTGTTAGATCCTGATCAAACTGGCCAGTATCACGTCTTCGTCTGCTTGGCTCTCCATCCAATTCCTCTGAGTTGTGTCATTTTAATGGTCCTGACGTCTCAGATTATGGCAGATAAGATCCTTATCTCTCCCCGTTAGTACAATCCGCAAACCATAATAATTCTCCACCTCCGTAAGAATTCGACACTCCGACAACGTGAAATACCTTATGAGGAAAAGCGTTGTTTTATTGCTATAAACAGAAACCTCAGCTCAGATGTTAACAGATTGTATTGTCCTTGAAGAGTCTATTCTAATGATCTTTCGGTGTGTTCGTCTATCGTCCTTTTGTTATTCAGTCCAATAGTGGTCAGGCCTGTTCGTTAGCCAAGACCATCCTCGTGGTAGCCGAAGCTAATGATGATGTGGCATCCTTCCCCCCCCCCCCCCCTCCTCTCTGTGATGAGAGGAGAGAGTATCTTGGTCTCTTCCCTCTTAGTCTCAGTCAGATTTTTAGTCTGCCCTACCCGGAACCACTGTCAGCTTTATAGGATCTTCGTCATAACTATGATAGTCCACCCCTTTTCTGGTTGTCATGTGCCGCGTTGTCATGACAACTGCGTTAATAACCTTTCACACCATTAAACGTTTCATTCACTGTTGCATTAAAGAGGTCACCCCTCTCCCTCGCTCTGTACCGCTCCGTTATCTTGTTCTTACAAGGAATTCAAAACATTCTCTCGCTGGCAGTGTGCTTGTGAAACCTCTCCTTCTCCACCGTCAATATCATCCCCTGATGATAATGATATTACCCTCTTAAAGCGTCTTTTTATATCAGTTTTATAAACCAAATATACATTGAAAAAACCACCATTTTCTCTCATAAGGCTCTGCAAATGTTACTGAATGATGTAGCAATGTATTTCCAGCTAAATTGAAATAATAATCAAATAAAGGGTCTCAATTAAATATGTGGTAGTAAAAAGAACCTGTGGGAGGATTTCAACAAGATAAATGCGACAACAGTGCAAAATATTTCACTATAATATTTCAAAGCAAAAAAATTATAATAATAAATAAAAAATTATAATATATATATATATTTTTTATTATTATTTTTTATGCTGCCCCCTGTGCTTATGAAAATGCCCCTGCCCGTGCCTAGGGTTGCCTACCCCTGGTCTAAACTATATCCATTGAATAAAGACCTGGCGATGAATGGTGTATCAGCGCCCCCTGGTGCTGGCGGTCAATGTGTTAACAATTGTGTGTATTGAGCTGTACTGTATTGTACCCATTCTGCAATCTGTTAATAAAATTTTCAATCAATCAATCAATCAAAACTCTTGTGAAGAGTACGTTATTTTCCTTGCTAGCCTTGGTCATTGCATCCAGAGTACCAGCATGTTAAGAGTTTTGTTTGCTTATAGATTAGATAGACTTTCCATGTGGTTTATGGTTAAGTCCCCTGTTGGAGAGAGAGGACAAGGTACAGGATGTCAAATTGTCCTATATGTAGTAATATGGGCTGTTTATTTTGTATTAAAGGGGACATGTCTTGCTATTCCTTTCACTATTTGGGCAACTTTACACAATTCCTGTGAGTCTATGGAACACATCTGTAAAGTATTTTTCAAAGAAATTCATTGTTTTGTACTCATTTTTCCACTTCAAGGTTTCAAGCTGTATTGGGCTGGGCTCCGCCCATAAGCGCTTTGAGTGACATTCATCCCACGGGACAATGCATTGGTAACTTGTTTCAAATGACAATATATACCCCTGTGAATATTATTGCACGGATTGGCATACAGGCGCGCGCATGGGAGCGTGCGCAATGATATTTTGACAATGATATGCGAGTGGAGAAGCTCCTGCCCCACGCACGGTCGGGAGGTTGTGTGTAAATGCTCCGTGTCCCTCTCTCTATCTCTCTCTCCCTCTATCTCTCTATCTCTCTCTCCCTCTATCTCTCTCTCTCCCTCTCTCTCGCTCGCTCATTCTCTGCTGTCTCTGTCGGTACCCGCGCACGTCAACCCGTTTGAGGAAGTGTCGATATTTCCACTCGCTCTGCTGTTGAGCGAATGGTTGCGCTACAACCATAGAGGGGGCGTTACTGCAGATCAGCTCCTTGCTAGGTAGGATAGCGAGTCAAATCAGAATGGCTTAGTTCACTGAGGGAGGATATTGTCTCAACCGAATTGGAGCAATCCGCCAAAATGAGAATTAGAGACACAGACCCCATTGATACAAACCCTCATTGCTAGAAAACAATGCTAAACACTGGAAAAGGCTATTTATAAGACAGGGGACCTTTAATTTGATGTATTTGGCTATGTCACTGTTATTGGAAGACATTTGTGTCAAGTGTCATGTTAACTTTATTGAACATTGTGAATGTGGCATATCTCTGAGTATTTTTCTTTGTCTTTTCACTTCAGTTCTTACGTTGTGAATTAAAAAATAAACTTCATGAAACACCAGTTAAAGAGTCCATCCATCGCTCTCCCAGGGACGCTACAAAGATAATGAAGTGAATAAGTGAGTATAAGATAATTAAGTGAGTCTGAGATATTGAAGTGAATAAGTGAGTATAAGATAATGAAGTGAATAAGTGAGTATAAGATAATGAAGTGAATAAGTGAGTATAAGATAATGAAGTGAATAAATGAGTATGAGATAATGGAGTTAATGAAGTGAATAAGTGAGTATGAGATAATGGAGTGAATAAGTGAGTATGAGATAATGGAGTTAATGAAGTGAATAAATTGGTATAAGATAATGAAGTTAATGAAGTGAATAGGTGAGTATGATATAATGAAGTGAATAAATGAGTATGAGATAATGGAGTGAATAAGTGAGTATAATATAATGAAGTGAATAAGTGAGTAAGATAATAAAGTGAATATGTGAGTATAAGATAATGGAGTGAATAAGTGAGTAGGATATATTAAAGTGAATAAGTAAGTATAAGATAATGAAGATAAGTGAGTATAAGATAATGAAGTGAATAAGTGAGAATAAGATAATGAAGTGAATAAGTGAGTATAAGATAATGAAGTGAATAAATGAGTATGAGATAATGGAGTTAATGAAGTGAATAAGTTAATATAAGACTTATATTAAGTAAGACTGGGGGCAGCGGTGGCCTAAAGGTTAGAGAAGCGGGTTTGTGACCGGAAGGTCGCCGGTTCGATCCCCGGGACCGGCAGGAACACCAACCGCTGAAGTGCCCTTGAGCAAGACACTTAACCCCCAACTGCTCCAGTGGGGTTGCTCAGTGGCCAATGGTGTCGACTGTGGTTGTACTGGGCAGCTCCCAGGTGTGAATGGAACTGTGTGAATGTGAAGCAGGGCGTTCCTGAAAAAGAGCATAATGTGCTCAGCGAACCTACCCTGGGTAAATAAAGGTTAAACAAAATAAACAAAGATAATGAAATGAATAAGTGAGTATGAGATAATGGAGTGAATAAGTGAGTAAGATATAATGGAGTTAATGAAGTGAATACATTTGTATAAGATAATGAAGTTAATGAAGTGAATAGGTGAGAATGAAGTGAATAAGTGAGTATGAGTTAATGAAGTGAATACGTGAGTATAAGATAATGAAGTGAATATGTGAGTATAAGATAATGAAGTGAATATGTGAGTATAAGATAATGGAGTGAAGGGCGGCTGGGTAGCGCAGCGGACTAAGTGCCTGCCTACCACCGCAGAGACACTGGTATCGAATCCAGCTGTCAGCGGTACCTCCGGCTTGGCCGGTCGTCCATACTAACCAATTGGCAGTGTTAGCGGGTGGGAAGCCGGCGGGGTGTGTATCCTGGTCGTTGTAAACAGCGACTCCTACAAGTCGGTCGGGGCGCCTGCTCAGCGTGGGAGGGAACTGGGGGAAGTAGTGTGAGCCTCCCACGCGTTACGCTCCCCCAGTGAGAGTCCTCGCTGTCAGGTGAAAAGAAGCGGCTGGCTGACTCCACATGTATCGGAGGGGACATGTGATAGTATCTATCAACCCTCCCTAGACCGGCAAGTGGGGGGAAAATGCGCACAACGACTAAATTGGGATGGGAGAAAAATACAGAAAAAGGAGGAGAAAAAGTAGAAAAAAAAGATAATGAATAAGTGAAGTAAGTGAGTATGGGATAATGAAGTTAAGGAAGTGAATAAGTGAGTATGATATAATGAAGTGAATATCTGAGTATAATATAATGAAGTTAATTAAGTGATTGAAGTGAATAAGTGAGTATAGGATATTGAAGTGAATAAGTGAGTATAATATAATGAAGCGAATAAGTGAGTATAATATAATGAAGTGAATATGTGAGAATAAGATAATGGAGTGAATAAGTGAGTAGGAGATATTAAAGTAAATAAGTGAGTATAAGATAATGAAGTGAATAAGCGAGTATAAGATAATGAAGTGAAGAAGTGAGTATAAGTGAGTATAAGATAATGAAGTGAATAAGTGAGTATAAGATAATGGAGTGAATAAGTGAGTATGTGATATATGCATGCTGCCTCTTCAATGCTAAAAAAGCTAGACAGTGTGTACCATTCTTCTCTGCGCTTCATCACTAGTGCCAAAGGGCTTACTCAGTCACCATTGTGTGCTTTACCAAATGGAAGGATGGACCTCTCTGCGTACGGAGGAAATCCCACATGTTTGTTTTTATATATAAGGCCATCCTAGGGAAGCTTCCCCTATATCTTTCCAATCTAATTAGCTTTGCCTCTAGCAGCTACCATACCAGGTCCACAAGATGGCTACCTTAAAGAAAAAACGAGAATACACACTGAACTAGGAAGAACAGCTTTTTCAAGCTTCGCACCTTGGGCATGGAATGGGCTACAGGACCATATCCACTTAGATACCCTGGGCCCAATGTTCCCTCTAATAATTTTTTGGTCTGAGCAAACACTCAAACCTCCTGAGCAGACATCAGCTACTACTGAGCAACATACGTCACCTGCCGATTAACCGGTTAGTTGATAAGCGGCGGTTTGTAAAAAATCTGAGAATCTTAATTTCCCTTAATGTCTAACATAAAAATATATACATTTTGCTGATACACAGAGAAATAATACAAAAAGGCATATATATTCCTTAATCAAATATTTATTTGACCATTGATTGACGATACAGAGCATAGTCCTTACTTTGGCGGCGGCGGTGTGAGTCGTGTCACTAACTTTTGTCTTTTTAGGAGGCTGACTAGTAATTATTTTATTAAGTGAATTATAATGCGACTTCAAGGGTGACCATATTGTGATTTATTTTTAAAGATGACACTCTGCCTTCAGCCTCAAGATACTTAATCAAAGTTTACTCAAAGATGCCTTATCATTATAATATATTTAAAGTATACCTCCTCTGTATGGATATAAAATTATTGTTTATATTATTTTATATAACAAAATAATATCTCTCTATAACCAAAGTTACTCAACATGCTGTATTATGCCTAAAGTAATCTATCTGACAAATCTCAAGAAAATAACTAAATCAACCTATGACAAAATAATATATATTTTCAAGTCTTACTGGACAAAATAAATAACAAGAAAAATATGATGTAATGTTCTAAATAATACCTCTTCTGTATTAGAAAATCCAGCTTTAAAAAATATATCTTTATCTTTTCAATGTAATGTAAATTATAAAACAGTAACCTCACAAAGATACTAATTTAAAAGTGCACTATGCAGTTTCAGATTTGTTGCAATTAGTGTACTAAACTAATTTATTACACACATAATCCTTATGATTGTATCATAAGCATCTTATCAAACCAAAACATAATTTTGAGGCACATTATTTTCTTTCTCTCTCTGTATAGCTGCATTCTTCAATCAATTTGGTCAACTTTGCCATCAAACTCTTGCCTCGCACTGCTTTGGTTGTAATGTTTTGCTGTGTCCATGTGAGCTTTGAGATCGCCAGCACCTTTATTAGACACATAAACATATGGTCAAGCTTTGCATGCGGCGCTTCCAATTAGTCTCGACCGGGATGATAAATTGGAAATTTTCTCTGCAGTTCATCTGTAATGTACATTTTCGCGTTTGCATTGTGAGGAGCCAGCAATGCTGGTCGGATCTGTCCACTTCCTCATCTGTTGTGTGTGTCTGTGTGAGTGTGCAGTAGCGCTGCCCACAAAGCACTGAAAGCGGGGCTTCTCTTGGTAACGTCACACGCAACAGGTTACCGTTAGGGATGTCCAGATCACATTTTTTTGCTCCCGATCCGATCCCGATCATGTGATTTTGAGTATCTACCGATACCGATCTTTCCCGATCCGATCAAAAAAATTAAATATATAAATAAAAATAATATATATATATATATAATATATTTATTTTTTATCCCAATTTCTCACATTACATTCACCCTGAATGTTAATGTTATCCAGGTGAAAAGTTAACTTCAGCGAGGCATTGAAATCCTTGACATAAATCATTTGATGTATAATTAAATCAAAGGAAATGTGTTTGGGTCTGAGAGTGTGGCTGGTCTGCCGTTCTGCAGCTGGATACTATTGGTTTGTTTTGGCAAAATTCTTCTGCTCTGTTTGACAATAAATAAATGAATGATGATATGCAATTTAAAACCAAAACTAAGGCCTCAGTATGAGTTTAAGACGTGAACATGGTCATGTTTGTTGAATAAAAAAAGAAAGAAAAAAAAAAGAAAAAAAAAATCATTTTTCACGGGCGCACCTTAGGGGGAACATTGCCTGGGCCCTATTCCCCGTACCTGGTTCAACTAAGTCGATCAAAAGTCCCATTAGCCAGTGTAGGAAAGCCCCTGTTAATAAGATGACTTTGTTCTGTAATAGCCCTTTAATATGTTGTTGTTGACAGGAAAGGGTAATTGATTTATGCCAGTGTAATTGTTCATCGTGATGTGCTCCATAAATCAAATCAAATCAAATTTATTTATAGGGCCCGACAACACACGTTAATGTCCCCATGGGCCGTACAGGTCTTCTTTAAACAAGTCAAGAAGACAACATAACAATAAGTCAAGAACAGAACAAGAACACCATAGGGTCCAAACATTTTTTAGATGAATGCAAATAAATGAAAGAATGCAAGCACTCCCAGACATACCCCACGCGAAGGTAAGGAAAAACTCACTAAAACCTAACAATAGGGAAAAAAAAGCTCCACAGGCAATGTGGAGGAGAGAAACCTTAGAAGGGCCGTTCAAGGGGGGATCTCCCTTCTTAGATGTCGGTGATAGTAGTGTTGCAGACGGACAGTTGGTAAGCATGCACTCATGTGTGTGGTGAAACACAGATGAGTGCATGCAATAGCAACTGTACATTTTGAAAAATTAAAGATAGAGCTAATAGCGATAGCAACTGAACATTTTGAAAGATTAAAGATAGAGTTGATAGCGGATCTATTTGAGGCACAGGGGCGGCGCAAGAGGGTCACGTCCTCCCCGTCTTAGTCACGGGACATTCAACACTCCGGTCGTTGCTCAGGGACAGCCGGAGACAGGGGGAAGGGGGGTGGCGCAGAGAGGGTCGCGAACTCCCCGACATCATCGCGGGACATCCGGCACTCCGGTCACCACTACGAGACCTCCGAAGACAGGGGGGCACGCAGAGGGGGTCGCAATCTCCCGGCCTTCGTCACGGGACGTCCAACACTCCGGTCAACACTCCAGGACAGCAAGTCATAGGAAGACAGGGAGACGGGACAGGCGTTAGACAGCTCATGAGATTGTAGTAGGCGGACATAGCAATAGATACAAGTGGTAGGCATATATGTGAATGGAGTAGATATATGAAGTAAGCGTATTATGTGAATAGAATAGAAGTACTTAACCCAGCAATGAAACCGCGTTGACTGTTAATCTGTTAACAGTCTGTTAATCAGTTGACAGGACCACGGACAGACGGCGGTGAATAACTGATCCAATGCCTCGGAGGTGCATGTAGAGCAGTCACTACAAGCTTGGCCAAGACCCCGAGGCATCCATCACCTTGGTCAGCGCCAGGAGACGGGTACTCAGAGAGAAGGGGGAGGGAGGGGGGGGGGGGGGGGGGGGGGAGAGGGGGGGGGGGGGGGGGAAGAGTTAGAGAGTTCCCATGTTTGTGGTGCTGCAAAGGAGCAGACATGTAGTCAATGATGTCGGTAAAAGCCTTATTTAGGGGATCTAGAGTTTTATTGGAATGAATGTTAAAATCACCAACAATTAAAATGTTATCTGAGCGCATAACAAGCTCAGAGATGAAAGTTGAAAATTCATCTAGGAAGAGGGTGTAAGGGCCTGGGGGGCGGTATAGGACAGCCATTACAAAGGATGCAGTGGAGGTAGGAATCAGACCGCCACACTTTCTGTTGGGTGGAGAGGGATGCAACAGGAGCACCTCAAACGAGGAAAACTTACAGTTTGCGTCGGATGTAAAGTTGTGCTTAGAGTCATAAATTAGAGCAACTCCGCCTCCTTTCTTGGAGGTGCGTGCGATGTGGGAGCTACTAAAATTAGGGGGTGAGGCCTCGTTTAAGGGCAGAAAATCATTAGGTTTAAGCCATGTCTCAGTGAGGCCAAATAGGTCGAGACTATGGTCTGTTATCAGTTCATTTACCAAAAGAGCTTTGGTTGGCAGAGAGCGGATGTTGATAAGGCCAACCTTCACACTCTCTGTATACTTAGCAGCGCGGTTTTCAGCCATGTGGGTAGGTTTAATCGCAATTAAGTTGGCATGGTTTATCGCACAAGGACGAGCTGGGTAAAGCGGAGCGTAACGGGATATTCTAGTTTTGATTGGGTATACAGGTTTAGGGGTAGAGATAGAAAGAGAGGAGTGGGGAGCCTGGTGGAGGAGGGACCGAGCAAGAAAGGTATAAGGATTGGCAGGGTCCATCAGTTTAGCATGACTAGCAGGCTCGCTAAGAGCCTGCACCCTGGCATGCTTGTGGGGTGGCTGTCAGCCCGAAGCTATAATCTTGTCTATATTGCGAGATAAGAGAGAGGCGCCTTGCATGTTAGGATGCACGCCGTCCTTTCTCAGCAAGCCAGGGCGCCCCCAGAAAGAGGACCAATTATCCACGAACCCTAAGCCCTGTTCTTTACAGTATTTTTCCAGCCATCGGTGTAGAGAAGCTGTCCTACTCACGAACTCATCATCATGCCGGTTTACAGGCAGGGGGCCAGAGAAGATTACTCGATGCCGACTCATCTTTCTGGCGAGGTCAGAAAGCCTAACTATGTTGATCTTTGTGACCTCAGAGACTTTCATCCTACAGTCATTATTTCCGACGTGTATAACAATATGGTCGAATTTATCTTCAGTGGGTGTGATACGTGGGTTACCTTTTGCCTTGACTATGCTATTCGCCAGAAATCTCAGGTTGGCTTCAATGTCGGTAGCTCTGGCTCCCCCATAACATTTGATCTCGGCTGGCTTGTCTAGCAAAATATGCCGGGTGATGGAGTCCAGCTACTGTAGTGTCGCATTCTGGTCTGCTGATAAGGTTACTGGCCTTTTAAGAGTTTTTTCTAACCTCGCACAAGTTTGGTCTCAGTTCAGCTGTCTGACGGTACGCAGCAGTTACTTCTGTCCCTTTCGGGAAAGTGTGCGTCAATGACAGACATAAGTACAGTATTTAGTTCCTGCCTAATTCATTCATTCATTCAGCTTACTCTACACTTATGTTCACATTGATCCATTTCTGTCGATGTTGTTTCTCTCTGCTATTGAGATGCTGTTTGCTATGCTATGTTGGTTAGCTTAGTTGTATGTTAGCTAGCTATAAATATAACTCACTCATTACTGTTAGTGAATTGAATGTATCTTTACACTTGGTTTACAGTCTGCCTACTTATATTGTTTGCATGTACTGCACATAGGCGGCGGGTATATAAGGCCAGGCTAGGCTATGCCTACCCAAAATATTATGCTGGGAATTTTGAAATGTATAATGTGTGCAGGCTGCTGGCTATTGTGTGTGTCTTGTGCTGCAGCCCGCTGGCCGAGGTGTCAACGACGAAGGTGTCAATCGGTGGCAGCGTTTAACATTCCAGGTACAGGCAGTAACCAATCACGCATAGGCTCAGGTTAAATAATGTAGCCAATCACATGATCATCCTGATCCTGCAGGAAGAGTAAAGCAAACATCTGCGTTCCGAATTTCAGCCCGCCGATTGCTTTGTAGCGAACACCAGCGCACTATTTTGAGTCAAATTTCAAAAAGCAAAACGGATATACAGTATTTTTCCAAGGCATATAAACAAAGTCATTTAGAAGCTGCACCGGGCTGGCCCTGGGCATAACTGGATCACCTGAGGCTGTATGTTGTTTTATCTTGGCAAACAAGGGCTTGCTCTAGGACATGATGAGAGTTCGAGTTCATCAAATCGTGGAAACGTTTTAGAGCTACTGTATGTACATTGTTTTCAAAGCATGATGAGATCTAAATTACGAAAAACGTTCCCTTCATTTCTGTCAGCACTGCAACTTGTGATTCAAGTTGTGAACAGTCTTTCTCAGCAATGAGGCACATCACATCCAAAACTGGCTAAGAACAACAATGCGCCAGTCTGCTTCACATTGAAAGTGATCTCACAGACAAAGTTAAAGCAGAAAAGATCATTGATGCCAAGACAAAACGTTGCATTTTGCTGCATTAAGGTAAGACAATGGTTAATCTATTATTGGATGCCTTCATTTGAACACTTAATTTGCACTATATATTAAATGAGTGGGGCTCGCCTCGCATAGCCTAGTGGGTGTGTGTATTGACAAAAAAGGTAAAATTCTCACGCTATATAGCCTACCCTAATGTCCGGTTCATGCGCCGCCTATGGTACTGCATGAGTAATTTCCCTGCATAGTCTATGTAGGTTATATAATAACTCCGGTTAAGTGATTGTATTAGTTACTAGTTGTATTATATTATTAATGAATATTATTGTAGCTATAGACCACATGTTTATGACATTATGTTTATGTATGTCACTACTGTGTTTACTAATGTATATTGTATTGTATTCCTTTGTAGACAACCACATACAAATTCCCAAATACAAATCATTAACTGAAGCACGCCTCTGTGATTATTTAATCGGAGTCACAACCCCATAGTGTCCGCCAGCTCTATCAAACGCACCTGTGGAGGCCCTAGACCTCCCCTACAGCCAGATTCAATTAACCCAATGATTGAAACCAGGCTATCCCTGTTCCTTGAAGGCTGATTCACTCTCATTAATTCGAACCAGACTTGAGTACTCAGGATAATTGCGCACGGCCGCCTCACCTGAAAAGGCAGCAGATGTCGATCGCAGAAATCCTGATTTTCTAACGGCAATGATTGATTGATTGATTGATTGATTGAAAACTTTATTAACAGATTGCAGAATGGGTACAATACAGTATGGCTCAATATCCTCGCCGACAAGTTAAATGCATATCTATAGGCAAATTTTAAGTCCCTCATTACCCCAATCAATCAGATTATATTTCTTTAAATGTGCCTGCTGGCAGTAGGCTTAATGGAATGAATAATCGAATGAAATCTTGCTAGCGAAAATAATTAGTTCAACTCTTTCAGAATAAGTAGATAAAAACAAGCCCAAAGAGTATCTAATTGATACAAATTAATAGATACTTGTGAGGATATCTGTACTGTATGCGCTTAGGTATCATGTACTATATAAATACATGGTTCCCAAAGTTTTCAAGGCGTGACCCCCGAAATAATGGTGTCAGAGAGGCTTGGAGGCTATTAACAGTTTCACTATTAATCGGGTTTTAATTTGTTTCGGACATCAGTCATACATGCATTGCATTGATTAACCTTTGGTTTATACCAGTCATGTTCATCACCCTCTTGTTCATCATCAGATAACAGTGATTGAACAGATAAATGCATTTTCTCAAATTCATTCATCAAAACATCAAAGGCTTGCAATTGCTCATTCACTTTTCTCAAGTCACGTCCACGTCATCAAGTCCGTCAAACAGCGCATCTCCTGGGACATTTTAATCCCAGTTACAATATCACAATAACGTGTGAGTGACAGTGATACAATTCAACAATCCACAGATTCCGATTCCTCGTAATTCACATCCACAATCCATGGGTAAATACGCTTCAATTTATGCTTGAATGAAACACAATCCGGGCTCTCCGGTTAAGCAAATACATCCACAGCGGAAAATATTAAATTAATCAGAGCCAAACGCCAGATAGGTTTCATTCATTAAAAATATCCCAGCGGGATTCACATTTGCAATGCCCCGTTATTAAAAAAACCACATAGTGTGTGTCGCGACTCGCAAGCGCCGTATAGCTATGATGTGCATTATTTAGGACAAAGTAAATCCATAGGCTGAATATGATTTATCAGCATTTTAGGTCTATTATTTTACATTTCAAAAGTATAAGATATTGAAGTGAATAAGTTAGTATAATATAATGAAGTTAATAAGTGAGTATAATATAATGAAGTGAATAAGTGAGTATAATATAATGAAGTGAATAAGTGAGTATGAGATAATGAAGTGAATAAGTGAGTATGAGATAATGAAGTAAAGTGAATAAGTGAGTATGATATAATGAAGTTAATGAAGTGCATAAGTGAGTATAATATAATGAAGTGAATAAGCGAGTATGAGATAATGAAGTGAATATGTGAGTATGAGATAATGAAGTGAATACGTGAGTATACAATAATGAAGTGAATAAGTGAGTACAAGATATTGAAGTGAATAAGTGAGTATAAGATAATGAAGTGAATATGTGAGTATAATATAATGAAGTGAATAAGCGAGTATGAGATAAGGAAGTAAATAAGTGAGTATGAGATAATTAAGTTAATATGTGAGTATGAGATAATGAAGTGAATAAGCGAGAACTATTCTGTTTTGTGTTTTTGTGTTTACATGTGATGTATTGTATATTGTATACATGCACTTTTATTATGTTCTTTTTATTATCTTTTTATTCTTTTTACATTTTATTGCTGTCTGATATATTGTAAATGTTATTGCTGTCATCTTGGCCATGTCTCCCTTGCAAAAGAGATCTTGTATCTCAATGGGACTTCCTGGTTAAATACATCTTTTTTAAAGATAATGAAGTGAATAAATGAGTGAGATAATGGAGTTAATGAAGTGAATAAGTTAATATAAGATAATGAAATTAATATGTGAGTAGGAGATAATGTAGTGAATGAAGTGAATAATTGAGTATGAGATAATGGAATGAATAAGTGAGTAAGAGATAATGGAGTTAATGAAGTGAATACATTTGTATAAGATAATGAAGTGAATAGGTGAGTATGATATAATGAAGTGAATAAGTGAGTATAATATAATGATACTCACTGCGCGTCTCACCCGTATAATTTGCTACGTGCCATCCTATGCTCCGCTGTTAACAATAAAGAGACATTTTTTTATTGTGAAAGAGCAACCATCGTTTCCGACTCATCCATTCTTCTCTGCACATGGGTCCAGCACACCTACCCCAACGCTAACAGTGAATATAATGAAGTGAATAAGTGAGTATAAGATAATGAAGTCAATGAAGTTAATAAGTGAGTATAAGATAATGAAGTTAATAAGTGAGTATGAGATCATCAAAATGGGGGAAAGAGAGGACTTTGAGGGAGGGTGCACAGAGAGAGAGAGAGAGAGAGAGAGAGAGAGAGAGAGAGAGAGAGAGAGAGAGAGAGAGAGAGAGAGAGAGAGAGAGAGAGAGAGAGAGAGAGAGAGAGAGAGAGAGAGAGAGAGAGAGAGAGAGAGAGAGAGAGAGAGAGGACAATATTATTCTTGGAACTTGAATGACAGCACATGAATGAGGTGCTTTTCAACAATACCACACAACAGAGTGCTCTGGACTCATTGGCGCATCACAGAGGTGACACGGTCATTGGTATGATCCCTCACCGCGCAGAGATTGAAATACCTCGGAAAGAATGGCTCTCGCACCTTCACGATCATAGTTCTTTGTTTGGGGTTGAAAGCTCTCATCTGCTCTTTGCCTCGTCGTTGCATGCCCACGGTACGGTTTGAAACATAAGACGTTACGCGTAAAACATTGCCTCGATACTAAACTAAATCATGTCAACTGATTGTTGGGGGGAATCTGTCAGAGACAATTATAACTTTCTACATGGACTGCTGGGCTTCTCGCCGTGATAACTCTCCGGTCTTTCCCTGCCACTTTAGGCAACAAACCACAGACCACCATCACTTCCCAAAATAAATGGAAAATTGAAGGGTCAGTGAGCGTCTGCCAAGGTTTATTCCCTCCTCCACCTATGATTTCATATACGACTTGTCATTCATTGTTTACCATGAGTAATGATTTGCCAGCATCAGTGAGAAAATGACATATGATTGTGTGAGTGGGGATTATTGTTGTCTGTCACTCGTGAATGGCTCCATTGTCATTTGTCAATATCTCTGTATGTCCAAAACTTTGAGCGATGCCGAAATGTGGGACATAAAAGACACATAGGATGAAATTGCATGCCAGAAAAAAGAATCATTATTATTTTGCAACCAAAATAGTGGTTCCTGTATTGTATATGAAAAATGCTAGAAAAATAGTTTCTTGATAATTATGGCCCAATGAGAGTTAAATACAGAGGGGAAAGAGGACTTAGAGGATATATGAGGAAGAAATGCATGCAAATGTGCATGACTGGGTACATGGTCTATGCACATCAGTGTGTGTGTGTGTGTGTGTGTGTGTGTGTGTGTGTGTGTGTATGTGTGTGTGTGTGTGTGTGTGTGTGTGTGTGTGTGTGTGTGTGTGTGTGTGTGTGAGTGTGTGAGAGAGAGAGACAGAGAGAGAGAGAAAGAGAGAAAGAGTTTGTGTGTGTGTGAGAGAGAGTTTGCGTGTGTGAGAGAGAGAGAGAGTTTGTGTGTGTGTGAGAGAGAGAGAGAGAGAGAGAGAGAGAGAGAGAGAGAGACAGACACAGAGAGACACAGAGAGAGGGAGAGTTTGTGTGTGTGTGTGTGTGTGTGGGGGGGGTTGTGCCCAAATCGAGCGGCGCCACTCTCAGCCCACTTCCGAGCGCTCTGCAGTTCGTCAGGCCGGGTGCTGAGAGCTCTTCTCTCTGGGTCTTCCCTCTCCGCTCGGGCCTAATTAGGGCCTTTAGGCAGCTCCTCCTGGGGCCGAGCCTCCTGGAATGGGGACCACGGCAGCTCCTGGGTCCCCCGCTCCTCGCACGAAACAGACCACTCCAAAAAAAGACCTGACCACCACAGCCACTGGAATTAGATGAAAGATGGCCTTTGCCCCTTTTCGTCTCTTTATTTCGCTTGCCATTCGGACCGCATCTCTAATAATTAGATTTTTTCTTCTTCTTTGGAGCTCTGAGTGAATGCCAATGAGAGCGCAGAATCAAAGGGAAAAAAATTATCATATTAATCAAAGCAAGAGACCATTGGGTCCTATTCATCTGTGGTGATGAGGGTCTGTCTGAAAGGCTCTCAGACAGACAGGGGGGCAATTATATATGAGACAGTCACGGGACGGAGGGGAGGAAAAAGACTAACAGCAACTGTACCAGACTTGTCATGTGATCTGCTGCCGTCTCATTCCTAGACAGTCCAACCCCCTTCTCCCTGCAACCCTACCTACCAACACACACACACACATGGACGCACACACACACACACACACACACACACACACACACACACACACACACACACACACACACACACACACACACACACACACACATACATACATACATACATACATACATACATACATACATACATACATACATACATACATACATACATACATACATACATACATACATACATACATACATACATACATACATGCGCGCACACATACATGCACGTACACACACACACATACACGCGCGCACACACACACATACATGCACGCACACATGCACACACACACACACCATCCCCTCCACCCCCACTAAATTCCAAGTAGGGATGGAGTTATGGTTGGTTGCTGTTGGAGAGAGTGGAACACACACACACATGCACACACACACACACACACACGCACACGCACACGCACACGCACACGCACACACACACATCCCCTCCACCATCACCCCAAATTCCAAGTAGGGATGGAGTTATGGTTGGTTGGTGTTGGAGAGAGGGCACACACACACACACACACACACACACACACACACACACACACACACACACACACACACACACACGCGCGCACACACACACACACACACACACACACACACACACACACACACACACACACACACACACACACACACACACACACACACACACACACACACACTGCTCTTTCCTGGGTAAACCCAGACACGTTTGGTGGACCTCCAGCTGCTTAAACTATATGCTTCCCTCTCTGTGAGCTTTGGCCTCCCTGCAGATTCTTCAGCGTTACTGTCACTACAGGAACAGCCTGGAGACCCCAGATAGACTGGATCACACTCACGGCAGCCAGGGAAATCACTTCAAAACCATGTTATAGCCAAAGTAATGGAGCATATTACAAGCGCTTTCGAGGGACGTTGATGGGTTATATTATTTTAGTTTTGAGTTACTTTCAAAAGCACACTTAGGTGACCTGTATCCATGGCTTCAGCCCTGCTTTTAATTGCAACAGTAAGTGTTCAACTAGAACTTAATAACTTAAAATAGACTTCTTACCCGCACCAGGCTAGCTCAAAATACATATCTGCAGCTATGAGAGCTGCTGGCTCTTCCATCCATGAATATAGTCACATTTAAAAAAAAATTATTATCTTTTTTCTCCTACTTTTTTCCGTCATTATGCCAATTCCCAATCCCCTTCCTGGTCGTCGCGCACTCTACCCCCTACCGTCGGTCCGGGAGGGCGGAGACTATCACATGCTTCCTCCAACACATGTGTAGCCAGCCCACCGCTTCTTTTCACCTGGCAGCGCGGACTCTCACTGGGAGAGTGTAACGTGTGGAAGGTCACACTACCTCTCTTAGATCCTTCCCTTGCTGTGCAGGCGCCCCGACCAAACTGTAGGAGTCGCTGTTTACAACGACCAGGACCCACCCTCGCCGGGTTTCCCACCCTCTAACACTGCCAATTGTGTTAGTATGGACGGTCGGCCAACCCGGAAACACCACAGCTGGATTCGATCCCACTGTCTCTGTGGTGGTAGACAGACGCTTAGTCCGCTGCACTACCCGGCCGCCCCGAATAGTCACATTTTGAAGTATGTTGGGCAAGATGATTATACTTTTGAGACACTTGCAAATGAGGCATGTTGGTCACCCAGGGAAACATGAAGAACAGTGCCATTATGACTAACTAAATATACGTTTTTAATTGCATTTGCTGAATTTCTTTGTGTTTTCTGTAATTTGTGGCTGTAAAGGTATGTTTGTCTGTTGTATGTTGTATTCTGATTTACAATGTGTAATAAAGCTTTTTCTTTCATCTACAGAACTCTTTCATCTAGAGAAAGTGTGTATGTGTAGGCTATAGACCTGGGGAGTCACGTGACAGTTTTAATACCCGCCTGTTCCAGAAAGATCTTTGCCTATGGTCTTTAACCATTGGAGTTTCTCAAGGTAGAAGGTTTATATGATTCCACTTATTCAATTGGTCTGACAATTGACGGGAGCAGAGTTGAGCATAATTGAGTCCCTCAGACAAAGAACCATATAAGTCCGTTTTACGTTTTCAGAGGAACAATATTTTCAAACTTTGAGTTGTGTTTACTCATAGTGAAAGACAGTCAAGGTTGAGTAGTTTCTTGAGATCTACATTTTTACATTTGAGAGAAATGAGAAGGAAAGTCATGGATACAAGACTGTGTACCTAATGCCATTGAATCTCTTGTTTCCATGGTAACTACTACAGTACCCATATGCCCCAGCATTTGAAGACCAGTCATGACTCATGAGTGAACACTGCGGAACTGAGAGGATGACATTATCAAACCAAAATAGTCAAAACAACAGACAGAATACACTATTGGAATTATATACTCATTTATATACTCATTACCTGACTTGTTTGTTTTTAAACACAGTTGTTTTCATGTTTTATTCATAACATAGGGTCATGTGGGCCTTTTCTCAGTCCTTGCCCCACAATGCTGGAATGAACTGCCCACCCCAGTTAGGACAGCCAAAACCCGTCCAATCTTTCGCCATCGACTAAAGACGCACTTCTTCAACCATTATCTGATTTTTTTTTTTTATATACATAAAAAATCCAACCCTAACTAACCTTATTGTCATGCACTTGTCCCAATAAACTAACCTACACTGTAGCACTCAACACTTTGATGAACATTGTTACTCATCTGATAGAGTTGTGCCCTTCCTGAGGACTTGTCGTACAGAACTTGTAAGTCACTTTGGATAAAAGCGTCAGCTAAATGACTAAATCTAAATCTAAATCATAGCTACAGTGAAAACAAATATGGCGGTGAATGCTGCGAAAAAGGAGAATGACCTGGAATTACACAAACGTCAAAGTAGTTGTGTTCTTGTGATTGGTTGAAGATTGCAGAGGCATATTTGGAATTTAGTAGTTACCATGGGTAGCAGGGTGGATTATCCCTGCTTTATGGGAGTGGTTGTACACGGCCACCTGGTAGCGGGATGCAGCAGAGCTTAGTCTAACTGGACCCCCGTCTTTAGGCCAGGAACGTCGAAATGGAGGTCGAGCAGCAGGAGCGGATGGGGCCTAGGATTCACTGACCTAGGGGTGGTACTCTGGTCCTTCTTGCCATCCAGGGCGATCAGCAGTAGCTCCCCCCCGACTCAATAACAGACACACACACAGTGCTCCCATTTACATCTCCTTTATGGTTCAAGATACAAGGTTATAACTCAATTCACTATTTATATACACTATGTTCTCACTGGCACCTAGTGCTCTCGCTCTACAACACACATGGAGGAAAGTTATTCCCAAAATGGGCACATTTTGCTATTTCTATTATTACAGACGCAGTAAGAACCAGGTAAAAGTTAAAGGAGTTCAATGGGAAAGGAACACACATGTTATTACACTCAAAAGAAATCAATAGTGGGCCCACATTTAACACTTAAACCCCTATATAAAGCCGGCTGTAGTGGTTGAGGCGCCTCTTTATACTGCGCTCCAGCGTGCATTCAGAGCACCGTTTATCTTCACTTCATAGAGCTCGCTCCACACAGTGTACTGTCTACCAAACACGTCTCACACTCAGAGCACCTCCGATACTTATCCACGATGGGGCCCAATTCTTAGCACCACTAGTCCGGATGCTAAGATGGAGATGAAGATCTCACGATGACAGCCAGCAGGGCGGCGTGGATGCTGGGGGCAGGTGCTGTGGCAACGGCTTGAAGATGCTGGATGGGTGTGCAGTGTAGTGGCGTCCTCTGCTGGGCTGAAGAGGGAGGTTCGTCGCACGTGCTAATACTGTAAGGCTCGCCTAAACACAGCAAAAACTGCGGGCCGTAATGCACCCTCCTACTAACACGCCTATATACACAGCTACCGCGAGGTGACAAAAGGTTATCACCTGGTCTTCACCTCTCCTCGCCGGTTGAAGCCTTCACAGTGTCTCGGGCTCATTAGCCAAACGCTAAGCTACCGCATATAGTTCTGGGATAACCCGTTTGGTAGCAGAGTATATCTCTTTCTCCGGCGCATTAATCCAACGCTCAGCTATCGCATGTATTTCTGGAATAACCCGTTTGGTAGCAGAGTATATCCCTCGCACGCTTGCTAACACGGGGCTCCCCGGTGTTGACGTCCGACCACGTCTGAGTCCCACGCCGAAGAGAAGGCACTCCCCGTTGCACCTTGCGAAGAATGATCTCTTCTTCTCCCGATATCTCCTTCCTGCCCAGCCTTCCACCACCGCCCCCTGCCGGCACTTGTATATATATATATATTGAAATTCTTTATTTGGAATTACCCCTTGAGATGAACCATCTCGTTTTCAAGGGGGTCCACAGCTTACAGAATACATACATTATTATGTATTAAACATAACAAAACAAAGAAGCAAACAAAAACCAAACACAAAACAAGATAGAATTAATAATAAACAGGTTCAAACAACATCAAACAAGAGGAACATAAGACAACCAAACAACAAAACACAGAGCACATATTCAAGTGATTGCTTCAAAGATCTGTTATTGTTGTGGTTTGTAACCGACCCCAATCGCACAACACAAGACAGGTATGAGAGTAAGCCAAAACAGGGCATTTATTCAATACAAACAAAAAGCGGCACTGTCCCATTAAGGGAGAACCCAAAAATACTGGAAACAAAGAAATAGGGAAAAATGTGGCACTGTGCCTTTAAGAGGCGAGCAGGCTAAGGGGCTAAGGCTAAAGGACAGGGCCAGGGCAAAAAGGTCAGGGCAGGGACAGGGGCACTGGAGAGGGGGAAACAGGGACAGAGGCCAGGGGAGGCGGGCTGGAGACAGGGACAGAGAAACAGGGTTAAGGCCTTGGACAGGGCGAGGGCCAGAGCTGCTTACAGGGATGGCAGGGTTCAGACGGCGGAGGCCTGGCAAGGAGATCCTCCTCGGAAGTGAAGAGACGCAGCGCCGGCTTGACGTCTGGCGTGGAGCGCGCCGGCTTGGGGTCTGGAGTGGAGCGCGCCGGCTTGGGGTCTGGAGTGGAGCGCGCCGGCTTGGGGTCTGGAGTGGAGCGCGCCGGCTTGGGGTCTGGAGTGGAGCGCGCCGGCTTGGGGTCTGGAGTGGAGCGCGCCGGCTTGGGGTCTGGAGTGGAGCGCGCCGGCTTGGGGTCTGGAGTAGAGCGCGCCGGCTTGGGGTCTGGAGTGGAGCGCGCCGGCTTGGGGTCTGGAGTGGAGCGCGCCGGCTTGGGGTCTGGAGTGGGACACTGGAAAACCTCCCGTAGAGAATTAGAGAGCGCAGACTGTGTCCCACTCCAGGCAAACGGCGACAGGTGGCGATGGCTGGCACCTCGTCTCACGCCGGAGACGCGGCAGGTGATGGTAACGTCCAGGACTCCATGAACACTGAACACAGAAAAGGATACAGAGTCCAGAACAAAGAACCAGCATACAGAATGGCACAACGTCTCCCAGTGAGAACAAAGGAATCCTCCTGTGGAAGAATAGAGAGCGATGACGATGTCTCACCAGGAGCGCGGCGGTAGATGGTAGCATACAGATACAGAACGACCCGACGAGGACTGGAGGGGAGGTCCAGGTATTTAAAGCCCTCTGGGGCGCTAATCATAACTTATCACAGCTGTGAAAGGTAGTCCAAGGGTGGGGGCTGTTGAAGAGCAGACGAGAGTAAAACAACGCGAGGGTGGGGGCTGGTGAGGTGAGGAGACAGGGAATTAAAGGTCCAGGGGACAGGCGAACCTCACAGTTATACTATTATTGGTGGAAACATGAACAAGTAATCTCAAGGTGAGAGGACAGCACAGTTTTAAACAGTTGTGATGATGTTATAGCTCGAATATGAACTGGGAGATTATTCCAGTCAGATGGACCTTTGAACATGAATGCTTTTTTGCCAAATGAGGTAGTAACATTTGTTGGAACTTTAAAAAATAGCTGTGCACAGTGTCTTAGTTGATGTATAGAGGTGAAAGGGTCCATATACTGTTTGAGATATTGCGGATAATTGAAGTGAATACATTTAAAAATGAACTGTAACCAGTGCTGCTGTCGTCTTACTGTGGGAGCTGGCAAATTAAGATTTTCATACATGGTGCAGTGGTGTGTCAAATATGGGCAGCCAAGAGCAAATCTGCATAGACGGTTGAATAGTGTGTTTAGTGGAAGAAGGTTGGTTTTAGATGCAGTTTGGTAAACTACGTCAGCGTAATCCATGATGGGTAAAATTAGTTGCTGAACCAGTTTCTTTCTGACAGGGAGTGTGAAACATTTTCTGTTGCGGTAGAGAACACCAGCACTAAAGTTGACTTTTCTAACAATATTATCTATGTGATATTTATATGCAAGTAGTCCTGTCCCGCTATGAAACGCCCAAGTTCAGAAGAGGAGGATGAAAGGGCAACAAGTTATTAGTCAATATTCCAGGAGAGGTGATCAAAGAGAGCTGCATGTTATTTGTCTATATCCGGGCAGGTATGATCAAGGGTGGACAACTGGTTACAACGTCCTTGTGAACACAGGGAATGCAAAAGATTACGTTAGCAATTCTGAATAATAGCCAGACATATTCAGGTTGCTACACATGGAAACGAGTAAAGATTACGATATAAAACACGTTCTCTCAAAGATTAAGTTAAAACATTGGTTGTAGCCTAACAGTCAAATAATACCTCCATCAAAGATTATGAACCTACACAATATGATTTGGCTGTAATAGTTTTGGTCTCCATCACCCCAGTCATCACCCACATAATAAACCTCTCCATAAAACAGGGATACGTCCCCAAAGACTTCAAAATTGCGAGAGTGACCCCCCTGCACAAAAAAGGCAGCAAATTAGATCCAGGCAACTACCGCCCTGTTTCTATTCTTACCTCCATCTCGAAAGTTATGGAAAAAATGGTGTGCGAACAGGTCGAAAAGTACCTTTGCGGGAAAAAAAGCGAATCAACTAATTCCAATCTGGCTTCAGAACATCCCACTCCACTGACACGTGCCTTCTCTATTTGAACGACCACATCAAACAAGAGGTGGATGTGGGCAAATACTGCGGCATGGTCATGCTGGACCTCCAAAAGGCTTTCGACACTGTCAATCACTCCATTCTGATTGACAAGCTAAAAGCAATTGGTTTTGATAGTTCATCAGTGAGCTGGATGCAATCCTACCTGGAGGGGAGAGAACAGATGGTGGAGGTAAATGGTACACTGCCACCCCCCCCCCTCCCAGTGAGCTGTGGTGTTCCACAAGGAAGCATACTAGGACTGTTACTGTTCCTAATTTATTAAATTACATGTCATCAGCTTGTGACTGCAACTTGTTCCTGTTGGTCTCTGATAGGGACAAGTTGCAGGTTGAAAAAGCCCTCAGCTCTGAACTTGGCAGAATCTGCACCTGGCTCGCTGATAACAAACTATCATTACACCTGGGTAAAACAGAGTCCATTCTCTTTGGATCAAATAACAAACTCAGCAAGGCCAACGGCTTCTCTGTTACAGTGGGTGACAATATTGTCACAAGGTAAGATGAAATTACCTGGGTTCCATCCTAAAGGCAAATCTTTCCTTTGACAAAATGGCAACCAACGAACAAGATTCTTGTACCGGATCTCCTCTCTGGTAAACAAGAATACCTTGAAGACTCTAACAGGAGCACTCATTCAAGGGTACTACGACTATGCTTGCACCTCATGGTACCAAAGCACCTCAAAGGCACTAAAAACAAGACTACAAACAAACATCACAAAACAAACTGGTCAGACTACTGCTTGACCTTACTCCTAAAACCCACCTCACCCCTGCCCATTTTGACAACCTAGGATGGCTTAGAGTAGACGACAGAGTCCAGCAACTTGCAATGGGCCTGGTCTACAAGATCCCCTTAACAATTGTGTGTATTGAGCTGTACTGTATTGTACCCATTCTGCAATCTGTTAATAAAGTTTTCAATCAATCAATCAACACTACACCACTAAGATACCCATGTACATTTCGAAATACTTCCCAAAGGTCTGTTGAGTTTATGTGTTAATATGATAGTATGTAACTGCTTAACTGTTTCCACAAGAGGGCGCTATAGGCGCAAGGAGACGTAGCTATTGTAGCTGACGTCAGGTAAGAGGGTATATAAGGGATTGTTCCCTCCCCCTCGATCTCTTCCCCATCTTCCTCATCTACCTCTCACAGAGAGAGAAGGTCTCATTGTGCATATACAATGTGAAATAAACCACGCCGATTAAAGGCTAAAGAAGGACCTTGTCGTCATGAACCCATTATTGTTGCTCCCCAGGTGACTCTGTCAACAAGGTCAGTGAATTCCACGACCACAACACCAGAGGGAGTTCCACAAATCATGTTCAACCCAGATTCGGCTCAAACAAGGGACTAAACATGTTTAGCAATTATGCCACAACAATGTGGAACGCCTTACCCATAGCCGTAAAATAATGTGAATCCCTACCCTCCTTCAAAACCGCTCTCTAAGAGCACCTACGGGTGGCTGCAATTCGAAACTGGCCCCAGTTTAATGTAAAAATCCCCCATGCCAAAATCTGTTCGGTAACCCTGAGGTCCTGAGTACGGCTGAGGTAAATTCCCAAGCACGGACCGGACATGACAGGTGAAGGCCCGCATCTAACTCACTAGCGTGAGGAGGCGGATGAAACGCCTGAACCACAATATCCCTGGAGCGGAAGAACTCCGGATATTTTTAGGCGCGAAGGCAGGATTAGGCCGCAGAGTGGCACCGCAATCGGAACGAAAGACAGGCACTCTGGTCGTACCGAGAGAGCACAAAGCACACCCACGCGTTCAGCGGAGGTGACGGCCAGCAGGAACGCGGTCTTGAACGACAGCTGTTCCAACGGCGCTTGCTCAAGAGGCTCAAACGGGGCCAAGGACAACCGACGAGGACCAATTGAAGATCCCAACTCGGAGCCAAAGAGCGTTTTACCGGCTTAATGCGTCGGGCGCCAAGCAGGAAACGCTTCACAAGAGGGTGGCTGAACAAAACATCACCCTCAAATCCCTCATGATAAAAGGATATAGCTGCTGCATATACCCTCACTGTCGAAGCCGACAGTCTATCAAGGAGAGACTGGAGGTAACAAGGACAGTATCCAGGGGGCAGGACACCGGTCCCTGCCCCCCGCCTTACACCACTCTTGGAACATACGCCATCTGCCCGCGTACCCGTCCCAACAACTGACCTAACAGATGTATGGGGAAAGAATCCCAGGCGGCACGGCATCGGCCCCATACCTGCCTGGCTATGTCCGGACGTAATCCCCACCCGTCAGGATGAGGACCGCCCCGCGACAGTACACCTGTACCCACATTCACCCTGCCGGGGATGTGGGGAGCCCTCAGGCCGCGCAGATGGAGGACGCCCATAGCCAGCCGCCCGCCAACAGGTGCAGACGGGGGGAGCGTACTCCTCCTTGTCTGTCGATATACGACACTGACGTCGTATTGTCCGTCCTGATCAACACCGTTTGAGGACCAGAAGGACCGCTTTCAATACCAACACATTGAACGTAGCGCAGACCGGGCAGCATGGTTTGCCAGCTGCCCCCTACTGCGTTGGCCCGACGCGTCTCCAGCGAGGGAGGCGTCGGTGAAAAACGTGACGTGAGACAGCGCCGAAACCGTCCTAGGACAGAACACGCACTCTGAGAGGGATGCCCATAGCACTCCAACCGTTGACTGGGAAGAGGAGTACTCTACTTTCAGTCTACAGCAAACCCCAGGCTGGTAGAGACCTGCCTGGTACGAGACCCGACGATCCACCTTGACCGCGAAGGACCAGAACGTCGTCAGGGCAGAATAAACTTCGTAACCCCTGACGACGCAGAGGCCCCAGTGCGGCCTCCACGCACTTGGTGAAGATGTGGGGAGCCAGAGAAAACCGAACGGCAGCCTCTGGTACTCATACGCTAACCCTGCAAAGGAAGCGTAGGTAAGCCCTAGGATGGAAGATCGGTGATGCAAATACGCATCCTACAGGTCTATGGAGGAGAACCAGACCCCCACCTGACAGTGTTCAACAGGTAGGAGACGATCCAAAAAATGCTGAACCTTCCCATGGGACAGGTCCAGCATGGGTCTGACACCCCCCCCTCCCGATTTCTCAGGCACCAGAGAACACCGGGAGGAGAACGCCACAACGATGGCTTGCTTCGTCCACAGAGATTAGATCTCGTTGACCAGAGCTGTCACTGCTGGTGACCCTGACAATAGGGTCTGTACCAAACCCGAAAACGGGTGGGGTTGTGTAAACACAAGTCCCCGCCTCAGCGTTCTCTCCATCCACCTCGACATATGGTACTGCCGTAGTCATATGTGATGACACTCCCAACGCACCCGCCGCCATGTGGCGCAGGTCCACAAGGAACTGTAGATAGTCGGCCCGGTCCCACCGCTGTGCGTAGCCAACCCTGGACCCTTGCGAGCAAGCTAATAATGTCAACAACCTCGCGCGATGTGTCGACGTCGGCTGGCCCTCAAGGCCCCGCCACCAGACACCATTTTTTTGATAGAAAAAACAGAAATTCGAACACAGTTACTAATCGCTGCCAATTCCATACCGTGGCGGTACAGGCTTTAGCAGCCCACCAGCCACTCGCCAGGCCGACCCACCTCATGGCGTCGGCCGGGCGGGGCACTGTTTCAATATGTCAAAAGCAAAGGACTGATGTTAACACGGAGCACCAGTGGTGGTTGCAAACAGCAACCTTCACTGTGGTGTGCACCATGCAGGGGTTAATGAATAAAATAACTAACACCACGAAAATACTGTAGAATGAGCAAGCCCATGTACACAACATTAAGGGGAGGCGGACCAGAGAGAACCAGTCCCACATTCATTCATAATATTCACAACAGCACACCAGCCCCAGACCTTAGCCCGTTTACCCATGAAGGTAAACAAAGCCCCCCCCCGCACTACTCCCCCAATAGACACCGATTGACCGTCAGCATGAATGGTTGAGAGGAGAGAAAACTGTAGCATAGACAGACATTCTCGTAGCAGAGAGACAGAACAAAACAGTAGCCCCTTTAGCATAGCGTTCAACGCTACTATGGACAGAAAACAGTCAGCTGAGCCACAAAACGGGCCGCCGCTAAGTCCCATCCTGCAGTAGTATAGCTCTACTGCCACCCGCCGAGCCTCAAGCATCGGCTTCCGGGTGGGAACACCGTTCAAACCCCGCCGGGGCACAGGATTAACGCTACCTGGCTAGGCTACCTAGCCACGACACAGCCTGTTGTCAACCCATTTACCCGTAAAAAGGGTAAAATAGGACTCAGCAAAAACCCCACATTAGCTACCGACTGACCTTCATTGATGAACCGGGCAAGAGGAAGGAAAAGCAGCAACATCCCACGGCGGAGACATTAGAACAGCGTAGCAGTAGTGTTAGCATTAGCATTAGTTGTTTAGCAGCACGCTTCCAGGATCGTTTGGAACCCGTCCACTGCAGTGAACCGTTCACCAAACCATCCCGCCCCTGGCGCCGACACACAACATGGTTGTGTAACAAAACAAACCAGCATTACTAACACTAACATCAATGCCTGATGACACAGGGCCTACCTGTGTACAAGCCGGCTCGATAGCCAACCTTGCACGCTGCTCCTTGATCTGCTGTCACCAGACGAGGAAACATCAGAATAGGCCCGACGTGTCGCTGAAACATGCCCCGAATATTCCAGGGGTAAGCAAACCTCCGGTAAACTTTCAACATTACACAATTTCTCTAATCTTTTCACAGCACTAGTTACATAAGGCGTCTTGCGACCGTTATGATGGAAACGAAAATAGAGGAAGAGTGTTTGGTGACCATGCCGAGTATCTTATAGAGTACGCCTCTATAGGGGCGGGGCCCGGCAGGTGATGGGCGTATTTTTGTTTTCGTTGATGTGTACAGTAGGTACATGAGATGAGGTATATCTCGATAGGCTTAAGAGCGGGACGCGATGGCCAAGTACGATAATATAACAGTACTGTATATCTGTATGTCATGTATGTCATAAATGTCTTGATGAATTGAAAATGGGGGACCCTGATGTAAACAAGATGAAAGTGTTTTTCTGATCTGCATCCCCTTAACAATTGTTTGTATTGAGCAGTATTGTATTGTACCCATTCTGCAATCTGTTAATAACGTTTTTAATCAATCAATCAAACTCCAATGGGGGACAATGGGGGAAAATCACAGGTGGGACCTCACTCCCCAGGTCTATACCCCTCATTTGCATGGTAAAAAATATCCCAGACAGGGGTAATAGGCCAACGCATAGTTACACTTCACTGGCCTGTTGTGGGCTACAATCCGGCAGGCGCACAGCTCAGTTCCTGGTGCCAGCACAGGCCTTCCTGCCACGGCCGACACAAGCTCCAAGAGAGCATAATTGATTTGTCCAAATAGTCTTAAAACAGTGGAAAATTGCTCTGGATTAGACCTTGACAGGCGGCTGTGGTTGCCCAGCATCGGCCCTGACAGCAGGTTATGTCGAACACATGTACAGTAATATCCTGTGTGTGTGTGAGAAAAGCACATTCTTCACACTCCCTCTTTATGGAGTGGCTGCACGGCGGGACGACATTCCACCGGCAAGACTTCCAGAAAGCTCTTGTGTGCCCGACACGCGCTCCTCCGCTATGCCGAATATGTGCAGGTGGCTGCGAGACCCCCTTCCAGAGAGCTCCGACCGGAGGAGAAGGAGGAAAATCAGCAGGCTTTTTTTTCTCTCTTCAGCATATGAAACAAATGTTTGGCATTCCACTGAGTGCTGCTCTGCTGTAGACCTGTCTGTTAACATACGGCGGGGTGCCAGGGCTTGTTGGCAACTGATTTGATGTGGGCTTCCAAGAAATTTTCAAACACAAAGAAGCAATCAGAGACATTGCCTCTCTCTCTCTCTCTCTCTCTCTCTCTCTCTCTCTCTCTCTCTCTCTCTCTCTCTCTCTCTCTCTCTCTCTCTCTCTCTCTCTCTCTCTCTCTCTCTCTCCATACTGTTATTCTTTTGGGGGGTATTTTGGCCATTTTGTTCTGGTATACTCCGTCTCTCATCTGTAACCAATTAATAGTGGACCTAAAACGCTATAGATGCAATTACTTAGGAATTTCCCACTTACATGTGTGGTATGTGTCCTTATTTTTGGGGTCTGCTTTGTAGCACTAACAACTAATGTCATGCGTCCTAGCGACATCTTCGGGACCCACTGCCCTACTGTGTCGTGCGGTGCGCCTGCGACACGGAGGCTACTGCCATGTGGGCACCGTGGGTTTCAATGATGTAGACCAGTAGATCCATACCGCACTTGGGTGTGAGATTGACAAATACTGTAGATAAGCAGGCGTGCCTCGTGAATAAATACGGTTATATTAGATTGTGTTCGAAAGTCAGTTCTAAAACTGTGAACGCCTATAGTCCAAGAGGCCCAACACATCTGCTCCATATCACAGGGCTGGTTTGATAAAGTAGTATCTTATCACTTGGATGATCTTCGCTTTTGGGTAAACCTTTGCCCAGAATGGGTTTTTCCATACTGTCAGACCATGTTTTCTTTTAGGGTCCTGTGAGTGTGGAGCAGACATGGCAAATTCAGTATGGAGCTAGATGTTCTATCAGTACGGTATAGAATGTGTGCTGAAGTCACACGAGGTGAGTGGACATCAGCGGGTCATGTTGAACCGCACGCAACCTTTTGAATTCCTCAAGATAGCGTTCCCAGAACAAGATGTTGTCGCGGTCACATGTATGGCTGACAAAGATAGTCGTGTGAGTGACATTCTATACTATAGCATATATTATGGGTTGGATTGTAGCCTACTCAAACGAAAATCACAGTGCATATTTGAACCCTTCCACTGGAAGAACCGTACGACTTTATGTTTTTACATTCTTTTGGACGGCCCATGTAGCCTACAGTTTTGAAGTCGATCCAAATCACTTCAAGTGTGAATGTGACATGTATCAACCTCTACTATCTTTAACTGTGAATGAACTCTCTGACTGACCCGAAAGGGCTGCTTGCTAATTTGTCACGGTCACACAGACATCATATACGCATGTCCACCAAATGTGGTTGCAATAGCACAAAGCCTTCAGGAGATATGACATTTCTTTGTAATATAAGCCCTGCCCACAGCATTTGAAAGTGAAACTGTATGGAATATGAAAAATAAGATTTTTTAATTTATATTTTTTTTGAGAGATGCCCTGTACCAGGGTGTGCTGGTGGCTCACCACGCTAGGGCACAATACCATGTAATTGCAATGTCCTCCTGGGTTCAAATTCGGCCTAAGACCTTTGTGCATGTCATACCCCTTCTCTCTACCCCCAATTTCCTGTCACTCAATAATAAGGCAGAAATGCCCTAAGATGATCTGTACCAAACTTGGTGAAAATTGTTCAAGATTTTTAGTAGTACTGAAAAAAACAGATTTTGACAAAAAGTTTTCAAGAGTTACTCAAAGGTTCAAAGGTTATAGGCAGGGGTGCAGTCGTAATATCAGAACTGCCTGGACGCCACGTGCATGCGCGCTCCCGCGCACGCACGTGCACGCGCATACATGTTCCCTCGCATGTGCACAGACCAGCTCAAGCAAACCCCCCACAGGGCTTGTATTTTGGTCTTGCACTTCTCTTTCTTTATTATGCTATGCAAAGACTAGGTGAGGTAAGTGCCGGGTACTTGGCGCACGGCGCGACAGTAGAGTGAAAGTTGTGAACGTATCCGTGCACGCACTTCTGCTCAGCGAACTGCTAGGACGGCGTGGTACAGAGTGGTACCACCACTGCATCACTGGTTATAGGCCTAGACATAAAGTATGTTGTTATAGCCGCACCATCTGGCCAAATAGCACCACAGTTGACACGACACTCCTCTGGGTCCTGTAGAATAATTGTATCTCCCCCTCCCTCCCACTTGTGATCCCCCCCCCCCCACACACACCCACCTAAAAAATACATACCTAAGTAAATGGGAGATTGCTCCACTTCTACAAGGTCCATTTGCATGTTCTTGGTATCTAGGGACATCTATGGATCTCATGGAATGTATTCCCAGTGTCAGAAATATTGTGTCTGTTACTAGGCTTGAGTAAATTGTGAAGAAACAAAGGAGAATATAAATTATGATTTTTCTTTGCATCTTTGACAGTGAATAACACCATGCTAAAAATGACCAGACAAAATAAAAAAATCTAAGCAAATGAATAAAGGGAAGATGATTAAACATAATGTTTTGTAGCTACAGTACTGAATTCTGCCATCCGGACACATGCAATTTGAAATATTATTATAGAATATAGAATACCACAACTATAAATGAGCTTATTATAGCCAACTTGCACATCTATGGATCGGGCCAAATCTCCTCTTTCAAATGGGAGAGTTCAATTTGGATTTAGTATCTCCAGGCGTGCACTGAAGAACTGTGAATGAAATCTACTGTATGTACAGTTCCATTCTTATTATAGATATGGCTCCGCCCTTTTGAATCAGTTTGCAACGCGGATTGTTGCTAAATGTTCACAGAAGGTAGACACACTAACTGCGCTCCAATCTATGCCAATAACGTTCAGTTTTGTGGTAGAGAATCCCGAGAAATAAGAGAAATAAAAATAATTCATACACAAGTAATTTGCTTGCAGGAAGCTAGAATCGGCTGGGTACTGTAGTTTTTCAAAATCTCAACGCTCATTGAGAGCTCTGGTTGCCCTCTCCTCATAAGACTACATTTAGCAATGTTTAGCTAATTCAAATGGCGGATATTCGCTAAATTATAAACACATTCCATAAACTAAAATGTCACTAATAACACGTTAACCTATTGGTAAACAAACGTATTGCTGAAAATATACACTATGGCTGCTGTTGTGACATGGTTAGGGTCTTCACTCTTGGATACATTTGGGAAAAAACTCTACTTAATGTCATACAGTCTGGAGAGATTGATTTATGACATGATGTCATTTGCGGTCCGCCGGTGGACCGCTCGGGCTAAAGAGGTTAAACTAATTATAGGTGGACTTATCCTCAGAAGATGTTGGTAAAAGGACACAAGTGTGAAGAATTCAACTAATTCTAGGTGGTCTTATCCTCCTCAGATCATGTTGGTGAAAGGACACGATGAGTGTGAAGGCGTGACGGAAGAGCAACCTGGACCACAACGGGAGCAGTGCAGCGAGGAAAACATCACCCAGACCCCAGAGCGACCCACAACAGCAGAAAGACGACGGAGTGTCTATTACTAGGCTTGCTTAAATTGTGATGAAACAAATGAGAATATGAATTGACCAGACAAAAACTGCCACTGATCTCGTTCAGTACCTTCTTGAGATCACATGTACAAAAAATCTCAGGAAATTAATAAAGGGAAGATGATTAAACAGAAGGTTTTGTAGATACAGTACTGAATTCTCCCATCCGGACCAATGCAATTTGAAATATTATTATAGAATATAGAATAGCAGGCTTATACATGTTGTAAAACCTTATTATAGCCAATTCGCACATTTATGGATTGTGCCAAATCTTATATTTCAAATGCCCGAGTTCAATCTGGATTTAGTATCACCAGGCGTGCATAAGAACAGATAATGAAATCTACTGTATTTGCAGTAGGATTCTTATTCTGGCCAGAGTGACGCCATTTTGAAACTGATTTCAAATCTGATTGTTGCTCAATGCAAAACATAGGGGAGACAAACTAACTGTGCTCCAATATATGCCAATAATGTTACATTTTGTGGTATATTATCCCGAGTAATAAGAGATATTAAAAAAACTCATACAGAAGCCATTTGCTTTTTTTGACCTAGAGGCCTCTGGGTAGGGTGTTTCTAAAAAATTCAAACGCTCATTGAAAGCTCTCGATGTCCTCTTCAAAATGGCGTAAAGAAGACTAGAATTACAGATGGACAATCTTTCAAAATTGTAGACTTTCGCGATTAAAAACAACAGAAAAACAAAAGGTAAAATCTATCTAATAACACTTTAAATGTCCCCTGTCTTATAAATAGCCTTTTCCAGTGTTTAGCATTGTTTTCTAGCAATGGGGGTTTGTATCAATGGGGTCTGTGTCTCTAATTCTCATTTTGACTCATCAGTCTAGTCTCGAGTTCACAAGATCCTCCCTCACTGAATTAAGCCAGACTGTTTTGCTGACGTAGTCACCAGCAGACAGCAGACAACGAGCGAGCGAGAGAGAGGGAGAGAGAGAGAGATAGAGAGAGGGACACATTTACACACAACCTACCGACCGTGCGCAGGGCACGCCGGGGCAGGAGCTTCTCCACTCTCATATCACTGTCAAAATATCATTGTGCACGCTCCCACGCATGCGCCCGTATTCCGATCCGTGCAATAATATTCACAGGGGTATATATTGTCATTTGAAACAAGTTACCAATGCATTGTCCCATGGGATTATGCCCCCCCTGTGGCGAAATTAATTAGTATACCCCCTCAATCTCTCTATATCTCTCTCTGTCTGCCAGTGCAGACTGTGGGTGACTGTCACTCAAAGCGCTTATGGGCTGAGCCCAGCCCAAAACAGCTTGAAATCTTGAAGTGGAAAAATGCTGCTTTAGAGTACTTGATTAGAAATACAAAACAATGATTTAAAAAAAAAAAAAAAATACTTTACTTTCCATAGACTCACAGGAATTGTGTAAAGTTGCTCAAATAGTGAAATGAATAGCAAGACATGTCCCCTTTAACCTATTGGTAAACTAACGTATTGATGATAATTTATAACTAAGGATGCTCGATATTGGCTTTTTTACCGATACCGATATACCGATATTGTCCAACTCTTAATTTCCGATACCGATATCAACCGATATCAACTGATACCGATATATGCAGGGTTTCCCCCCCCAATTTTTTTTTATAATTTCAGGTAATTAACATTACATATCTCTTGTTGTGGAATTAACACAACATTATGCATACTTTTGACAATAAATAAAATCTGAATTTGTTCTTACTGGCTTGCCTGGGTAAATAAAGGTTATAGAAATGTAAAAAAAAAAAAAAAAAAAAACGATACAGATATTTTCCGATATCACATTTTAATGCCGATACCTTAACCTTAAGCACAATATTTTGCTGTTGTGACATGGTTATGATGTTTATACTTGAATATGTTTGAAAAAAATTTTTATTTTTTTTGTCAGTCTGCAGAGGTTGATTTATGATGTGATGTCATAAAGAGGTTAAGTGTAGGGGGCGGGGGAAACCTATACCATTATTCATATTACACTATTACACTAGTACACTATTACACTATGACACTATTACACTATTATACTATTACACTACACTATTACATTATACTACTACAATATTATAGACTATTGCACACTATTACACAGTATTATATTATTGGGTGGAATAAGCCTTTAAAACATAAGTCTCTACAATAATTAATTTGATATGAAAGGGGGTTGGGCTTAGTTCAATGGACAATGATGGAAATTAACCCTTTCACTACCACACTACAGAAGATTAACCCTTTACTATCACACTACAGACGGTTGGTTAACCATCTGGGCCCTACCTTGTTCAACTAAGTCGATCAAAAGTCCCATTATCCAGATTCAATTAACCGATGTTTGAATCCAGGCTTTCCCTGTTCCTCAAACGCTGATTCAGTCTTGTTCATTCGAACCAGACTTAATACTCAGGATAATTGCACGCAGCCACCTCACCTGAAAAGACAGCAGGTGTCGATCGCAGAAATCCTGATTTTCTAACGGCATTGATTGATTGATTGATTGAAAACTTTATTAACAGATTGCAGAATGGGTACAATACAGTATGGCTCAATAGCCTCGCCGACAAGTTAAATGCATAATCTATAGGCTAATTTTAAGTCCCTCATTAATAGAATATAATAGAAATACTTTTATTATCCCGTGGGATATTAGACACTGCAAATCGCTCAACATTTAAACATTTAGACAGGACAGGTCACAATTTAGAATGATAACACAAATCAAATCAAGTTGCCTAGGATAAGAGTAGAGTAAAATAAAATAGGATAAAATGAAATAAAATATACAGAAATAAATACAGTAAGAATATACTGAGCATAGGGTAAACAATTTGGTCAATATTTCTTTAAATGTGCCTGCTGGCAGTAGGCTTAATGGAATGAATAATCGAATGAGTTCAACTCTTTCAGAATAAGTAGATAAAAACAAGCCCAAAGAGTATCTATAATTGATACAAATTAATAGATACTTATGAGGATATCTGTACTGTATGTGCTTAGGTATCATATAAATACATGGTTCCCAAAGTTTTCAAGGTGCGACCCTCGAAATAACGTGTCAGAGGTAGGCTATACAGTTTCACTATTAATCAGGTTTTAATCTGTTTCGGACATCATTCATACATGTCTTGAATTGATTAACCTTTGGTTTATACCAGGGGCGTATTTAGACCAAGCACTGTAGTGGGGCACAGGGGGGCACCTAGGGATCTGAATTTTTTTTTTTTGCCGATTTTGCCCGGTTTTATTTCGGTTTTAGGGTTACCACAGAGTACTACTTGGTACTGCATGGCATTACAGGGTACTACATGGCTTACATAGCTCTACATGGCACCACAGGGTACTACATGGCACTACAGGGTACTACAGGATACTACGGGGTACTACATGGCACTATGGGGTACTATAGGGTACTACATGGCACTACGGGGTACTACATGGCACTACAGGGTACTACATGTCTGCTCCTTTGCAGCACCACAAACATGGGAACTCTCTAACTCTTCCCCCCCCCCCTCGGGAGTTCGCGACCCTCTCTGCGCCACCCCCCTTCCCCCTGTCTCCGGCTGTCCCTGAGCAACGACCGGAGTGTTGAATGTCCCGTGACTAAGACGGGGAGGACGTGACCCTCTTGCGCCGCCCCTGTGCCTCAAATAGATCCGCTATCAACTCTATCTTTAATCTTTCAAAATGTTCAGTTGCTATTGCATGCACTCATCTGTGTCTCACCACACACATGAGTGCATGCTTACCAACTGTCCGTCTGCAACACTACTATCACCGACATCTAAGAAGGGAGATCCCCCCTTGAACGGCCCTTCTAAGGTTTCTCTCCTCCACATTGCCTGTGGAGCTTTTTTTCCCTATTGTTAGGTTTTAGTGAGTTTTTCCTTACCTTCGCGTGGGGTATGTCTGGGAGTGCTTGCATTCTTTCATTTATTTGCATTCATCTAAAAAATGTTTGGACCCTATGGTGTTCTTGTTCTGTTCTTGACTTATTGTTATGTTGTCTTCTTGACTTGTTTAAAGAAGACCTGTACGGCCCATGGGGACATTAACGTGTGTTGTCGGGCCCTATAAATAAATTTGATTTGATTTAGTTAGGGTTAGGTTAGATGCATCCATCTGTATGGAGAATGGGAGGGGTTTGTCTGATGTTAAGGCCTTGAGAACATCACACACTGCCTTTGGAGCAAGGACCAGAGCCTCTGCCTTTGTTCTTCCTAAAGTCATTTTCTTCACTATTTTGCAATCATGTAGAATCTTTTGATTGAGCTTGTTTTTTTTAAAGAAAAAATGTAACCCTGCCCTCAACAAGGTTCAAACTTTTTGATCTGTTGCCATAGTGATTTATACAATCGCGCGTCGGGGAACCGACAGGTCTAGCTTAAGTCAAGTTATCCTGCCAGCCAGCCAGCCAGCCAGCCAGCCAGCCAGCCAGCCAGCCAGCCAGCCAGCCAGCCAGCCAGCCAGCCAGCCAGCCAGCCAGCCAGCCAGCCAGCCAGCCAGCCAGCCAGCCAGCCAGCCAGCCAGCCAGCCATTGTGGAAGTCTTTGAGGATCACTTGAACGTTTGCAAAATGAATCAACACTTTTTTCACATAATTGTGAGAGAGAGAAAAAACAGTGGCGCAATGTTAGCTTGCAGTGCAGGAAGACCTTTTCATCCTACTAATCCACACCGCACTTAACCTCAAGCCAGTTGATTGGTGCAGCTCTCAACAATTTGTTAGAGGATTACCAACCGTTTGTCAAATGTCAATTCATTACGTCATCTTCTTGGGGATGACTTTATGAGTATTAACCTAATGTTGTACACTGTGTGTGTGTGTTAGTGTGTGTGTGTGTGTAATGCGGAGATGGAAAGTAACTCTTTGCAATTACTCTATTTACTATAATTGAACAGATCTTTTAAGGAATGCAACTTTTTGGAGTACTTTCAACAGCCTGTGGAGCTTCTCCTCAAGGTTTAAACTTTAAAGGAACACGCTAACCTTTTGGGGAATTAACTAATAACTTTAGAAAGTTTAGAGTCAGACAAGAAGATAGTTTCCCTTCTCATCTCTGCACATGCAGTACAGAAAGGGAGACCCGCAGCGTGCTAGCTAGCTTAGCACAATGACTGGAAGTGGATACGGACCAGTAGCCTAACTTTGTCCAAAAAAAACTAAATACACTTTCGACAACTCCAAAGCTGAAAATATTTACCACATGTAGAAATAACAATGTCAAATGAGACTTATTGAAGCAGATACATAGTCGGAACTATTTTCTTGACAAACAACTACAATGAGATCTGTCACTTACAGTAGAACACATTACCCCCAATGAATAGCTATGGATAAATATATACGGTATATACAATTTATAATATGATTCTTGAGGAAATTACTTAAGATCCAGGTGTATTTTCCTGAGTTGAGTGTCACTTTCTTCTGTGATCGTGTCAGTTTTTTTTCTCCACTTTTTCTCCACCTATTTTTCTGTATTTTCCTCCCATCCCACTTTTTTTTTGTTATGCCAATTCCCCCCTCCCCTTCCTGGTCGTTGCGCGCATTTGCCCCCTACTTCCCGGTCTAGGGAGCCCTGAAGCCTATCAGATGCTTCCTCCGATACATAGGAGACAGCCAGCAGCCTCTTTTCACCTGACAGCGAGGACTCTCATTGGTGAAGTGTAACGCGTGGGAGGATCACAGGGAAGCTATATCTCTTAATATTTTCAAAAATAAGCTAAAAACGTACCTCTTCACATAGCCTTCTAATACACTCAGCTGTACTGTAGCACTATTTCACTCTGTCCATTCTATTGCATAATTTTACTATTTATTCTATTCTACTATTCTATTATTGCACTGTATTATTTTACTCTTGTCTATTGCTTTTTATTACAGGTTCAAAACTGTCAGGTTTTTATTGCACTGGGCTACAGTTTTCTGTCTATTGTTTATTACAGGTTCAAAACTGTCTGGTATTGAACTGTGTGTGTATCGAGCAGAAGAGACTGTCATGAGCAGGAGACTATACTGTCTGATACGGCTTGCCGTATGTGCATTTCTTGTGTCAGGCATCAGGAGACTGATGAGCAGGGGAGACTGTCAGCTTTAATACTGTCTGATATGGCTTGCCTTAAAATGTGCATTGTGGTGTCAGGCAGAAGAGAAGACTGTCATGTTTTGAACTATGGATACCGAACAAAGGTTTGGGACAGCTTTGAACTGTTGAAACAGTAATTCAGAACAGTTTTACCATTGCACGACTTTGAACTGTTGAACAGTAATCCAGAACTATTTTATTGCACTGTAAAATATATATATTTTTTTATCTATTCTATTCTACAATTTTATTGCACTGCACTATTTTACTCTGTCAATTTTATCTTGCTCCTTTTATTATTGTCTATTTAAAACTGAATCAAACCATAAACTAGGTGGCCTGTTGGGATGTTAGATCCTAATGTGAAAAACTGTGATTTTATATGTCTGCACTTTATGTGCTCTTTTTTCTGTTGTGAAGCACTTTGAGCTGCAGTTTCTGTATGAAAGGTGCTATACAAATAAAGTTTATTATTATTATTACACATTTTCACATTCACAACAATGTATTGTACTACCATTGATGTGAAATTACAATACATTGCTGTGAAGCCATTCACAGTAAATTGTTGTGAACCTTACTGTAAAAGTCATGCAAAATATTGCCAGTAATTTATTGTGACTTTACGGTGAAAAATCTTACAGTACCAGTTCCCTTCCTCGCTGTGCAGGAGCCCTGACCGACCTGTAGGAGTCGCTGTTTACAACGACCAGAATACCACCCACCGGCTTCCCACCCTCTGACACTGCCAATTGTGTCAGTATGACGACCAACCAAGCCGGAGGTACCGCTGACAGCCGGATTCAATACCAGTGTCTCTGCGGTGGTAGACAGACGCTTAGTCCGCTGCGCTACCCGGCCGCCCTCAGATTGTCTCGGTTTTGATTTGACCTGGAATCAGACAAATTCTCCATTTCTTCTTTATAAGTGAGGAGATAAGATGTGTTATGCATCGTTCTAGTGTATTTACTATCCACCATTTGTCAGTTGACAAAACAAAAACCTTATATGTCTTCTTTTATGAGACAACAAACCAACTGATTCCTTCTTGCCTAACAATACAATTTGGCAACTTAAGTCATTCAAAATGTGATGCAATGTGACCATGTGATTATTCCTTCCTTCATTAATTTATTCTGGTTCACTATTACTAAACACTGTTACTGCAATCTTATTGATTCCATTTCATCACATTCCTAATTCCTAATTTTTCAGGTACATATCAGAATTGTGAAACAGTTTTTGTTTGTGAAGGTATTAATCTGACAGGTGCTACGTCGCTGTTGATGAGCTGTCATCTGCCAGTGGTTGTGCTCTTCCGTGGTGATCTGCTGCGTTGTTCAGTCATGTCGTTGTTGGACGTATCATACGTTCAGCCAATGTTTCTGTGAGTCTGTCATATGGCAGGGCCAGACAGTAATCCAAACACATAACCAGTGTTAATTTAGTCAATGAAAATGTTGACTAAATATGGTCGTCAACGAAGCTTTTCCCCCTGAAGACAACGAGACGAAACGTCACGTTAATGGAGATCGTGTGACACTAACATGACAAAATGTTTACTTGCTAGCTAACAGGAACTCGTTTGCCGACAGGAAAGTAACAAACATAATTGTCTGTGCGGAACCCTTAGACCAGTGGCGGCTCGCCACTAGGGGCGCTAGGGCGCCGACCCCCCTGGTGAACCCTGGTTAAAATAGAGAAGAACAAGACATTTAATTTTTTTGTTTTTTGTTTTATAGCCCTATAAATAATATAAACATGTTTAAAATGAATAATATTTACTCATTTTAAGTATGTTTGTGTTTCCAATGCACAATATAACGTTAATATATAAAAAAAAAATATATCGTTTTCCTGAACAGGAAGTGACTCACTGAGCATAGCCGCATTTCTCCTAGCGGCTCCTAGCCGTATTTCTCGCCCGGGCTAGACGCAATAACGCTCTGAGTGCGTCATCGCTGTAACCGTCGCAGCCAAATTGTGATTGAGTTGAAATTGTGATTGTGTTGAAATATGATGTATTATGTTGGAAACCGGGCGCGATTTGAAGCGGTCTAGGCAAACATCCATAGCAGCGTCAAGAATTTCCGTAGCCGCATTTCGCGGAGACGCTCTCTGATTGGCCGACGTAGGGCTGGGCGATATGGCCTAAATATGATATCACGATATTTTCTGACCTTTCGGCGATACACGATATGCATCACGATGTTTTTCTTTTTTTCCCCAAAATTCATTATGAGGCTTACCAAGACAGTATTTGAGTTTGCAAGCTAACATTAAAGACAAAATAAAATACCCATGCATTTAGCATTTTTATATTATATATTAGATTTAGATGATTGGATTATTAGATTATATATTGCATATATTTAGCAATGAGATATTATATGATTTAGATATGAAATATGATGAATTGAAAATGGGGGACCCTGATGTAAACAAGACGAAAGTCTTTCTCTGGTCTGCATCCTCCAGTCCGCTGTTGACTGTTGTTGTATTGAGCTGTACTGTATTGTACCCATGCTGCAATCTTTTAATAACGTTCTCATTCATTCAGTCGGCAAACAGAATCATTTTGATTGACAGTCGCGTCTGCCAATTACGTCACATCGCTTGCACCCGCCCTGCTGTTCTTAGCACCAATCGGAAAGCGCGTATTTATTTTTTACTTCCGCCATGGAGAGCTCAATGACAATAACAATGGCAGCTCGCCGCGTCCGACGTTTAGCTTTTAGCTCCGCAGAAGGACTAAACGACTGGAGGCATAATGATTTTACTGCAACGGATGTTATAATAAAAGCCTTTCCATACATCTGTCTGATTGAAAACTTTATTAACAGACCGCAGAATGGGCACAACTGAGTCAGCACGGGCTGAGATATGAACGAGCTTGCTATATCTAGGTCGACCTCGGTCGGCACTATGTAAATACGCTGATGTTATTGAAAGTGTAACTATATAGAGACCTCTGAACAGGTCCTGCATTATTATTATTATAACGTTAATGCCACAACGAATGCCTTTGTTATCATAAGTAGTCACTTTTGATGCAGTAGTGTGTGTGTGGGGCGGCGCTGTTCAAAAGTGTCAACGTGTGGACCAGATTGACGCGACACAAGCCTCTTGGGCAAAACATCACGATATCCACGATACGTTTAAAAAGTGTATCGTTAATGAACTGTACCCGATATTTATATAATATCGTCATATCGCCCAGCCCTAGGCCGACGTCAGTTTTTTTTTCCGTAGCCGCATTTCGCGGAGACGCTCTCTGATTGGCCGACGCCACTTTCTATGTTCCAATTCTAGATTTCTAGGTTGGTGGTAGATAGTTGTGTGTTGTTGTGATATGCAGCTATTTGTCTTAGAGCGTGACGTCAAGTTCTTTTGACGGTTAAGCTTAGGCACTCTTTCAAAGTTGGTTAAGGTTAGAGTTTGTCTTAGAGCAGAGCGATAGAACGCCAGGTAGTTTGCAGGCTGTTAGATGCGGAAATGGGCAAAGAAATCAAGTACTTGTGCTTGTGTTGTGTGGTGCTAACACTAACAGCTAACACTTGGCTAACAAGCTATATGGCGGATGCAGTCTGGACAGTGGACAGTGGTCTGGATATACATCAACAGTGGATTATACACTTTATCAAGCCCTCCTGCCCTGGACGTTTCAACTAAACAGTAAGTCTCTCTCGCTCTCTCTCTCTCGCTCTCGCTACACAGCTGTCTCCGAGAAATGCGGCTACGCAAATGATTGACTGTGCTTGCTGAGACGATAATAGGCTAGCGATGCAAAACGCGCTGCTGTGTTGTGAACTATAACATTAATTTAGCTGCTGCTGATGCATAATGAATGAATGGTGAATGTTTAAAATGATATACATGTGTTAATTATTTTATTGGATTGATCCGAGAGACAGAGAGAGAGATTGCTCCAGAGCATCTCAGAGCATTACATTTTAAACTCGACCTAACGTGAACCCCCGGCTGCGACCCACCAGGCTGCGATAGTAGGAGCCGCTACTGCCTTAGACTTAGACTGGATTACTGTAACAGCATCCTCTACGGCAGGGGTTCCCAACCTTTTTTCCCCCAGGGACCCCCAAACATCTCTGATGAAATTCCTGGACCCCCCTCCTAATAAAATACCATAAAATACTTTTTTTTTGTCATTTTAATACTTTTTTTTTTCATTTTAATAACAAACTGCTTATACACAGGCATATGCATCATAATTAGACCCACTATGCTTCTTTGACTTGTGCCTTCAACCAACAAATCTCATCTTGCACCATATGTATTTCAAAATTTTGGCCAATATTCAAATCCTGTATTCATCCTCTCAAATCAGGCCCTAATGGTGAACGGTTTGCATTTATGTTGAATAAAGTAAGAATCCACTGCAGTAAAAATATCCTCACCTCGAGTGGTGGTAGTAAGGTTGACTGACATGAGAATGTCCTGCTTCAGATCCTCATTTTCGATATACTGCACATAAACGATGAGCATAGCCTCGTCTGCGACAGTTGTAGTTTCATCAAGTTGTATGGCAAATGGACCCTTTCTAAGCTTTTCTGACAGCTGCTGCTCGCAATCACTTGACATCTTATCAATTCGGTCTTTCACTACATTGTTCGAGAGTGCTACTGATTTTAGTTTATCCGCCACCTGTGGGCCGCACAGTTTCTAAACCATTTTGATGCAGGCTGGTTTGATGAGCTGCTTGCCAATATTGTGCGGTTTCTTTGCTTTTGCAATTAAAAGCGAACACTCAAAGGAGGCTTCGGTAGCCTTCTGTAAATCACTGCCACCCCTGCTCCACGCTACTCTAACATCAACGGGCTTGTTCGCCTTGAGAGACTGTTCTTTCCTCCGAAAAAAGTCTGGATCCTTCCCAACGGTTTCTGGGTGCTTAGACGCCTGATGTCTCTTCAGCTTGCTTGGCTTCAGGCTCGAGTTTGCCAACTTTTCTCCACAAATCACACACTCGGGTCGTTTGTCTGGTCCCTCAGTGAAGCCCATGGTGATGTAATTTTCGCGATTGCTGTAGGTCCTAATTTTTTTGCAGATGAGCTGCCGTCATCTCCTTTTCGTTTGTCACACATTTTCGCCTCTGGCGGCTGACTGCAGACGAGCCGAGAAAGTTAACTAGCGTGCTAGGCTAGCTACGGAAAGTGATACAGTCAACTGATTCGCGTTTTAGCGGCTACCCGGTAGCCTACTGTTAACGTTCAAAAATCATGTCTAGATGTTTATTTATTTATCTTTATTTTTTATTGTAGTGGAGAGACTATTCATGCTTCTGATGATAAAAATATGCTAATTAAATATTTCTCTGAAAAAAAAAAAAAAATCATCTGACGTCTGGCGGACCCCCTGCGGACCCCAGGTTGGGAATCACTGCTCTACGGCTCACCAAACACTATCCTCAATAAACTCCAATATGTCCAAAACTCTGCTGCCCGCATGCTCACCTCCACCCGTCGCTCTGATCACATCACTCCTGTCCTCCACAACCTCCACTGGCTTCCAATCAAATACAGGATACAATTTAAAATACTACTCATCACATTTAAAGCCCTCAACAACCTTGCCCCTCCCTACCTGTCCGACCTCCTCCACCGTCACACGCCCACCCGTCGCCTTAGGTCTGCAGATGCCAACCTGCTAACACCTCCCACGACCAAGCTCCGGACCTGGGGCGACAGGGCCTTTGCTGCTGCTGCCCCCTCCCTCTGGAATGCCCTCCCCAGCCATATCCGTGATGCAAACACCCTGACATCTTTTAAATCAGCCCTCAAAACCCACCTTTTCAATCTTGCTTTTGACCTCTAATTCTGTCGGTTTTATTTTATTTTTGTATTATTTTTGTTCTGTTTTGTTCAGTTTTTTGTTTTGCCATAGTTTTGTTTTGCCATGTAAAGCGTCTTTGAGCACCTGGAAAAGCGCTACATAAAATAGATGTATTATTATTATTATTATTATTATTATTATTATTATTATTATTATTATTATTATTATTATTATTATTATTATTATTATTATTATTATTATTATTATTATTATTATTATTATTATTATTATTATTATCCCCAACACATCATTCCGTGGGTGAATTGTTGTAATGTTCTGGGGTTTTGTGTGTGCTCATGTAACGGATATGTACCGCGATAGTGTGACCAGAGATGTGGCTGGCTCGGTAGCGGTACATGGAAGTAAAACTCACTCCCCAGAGGCATTCAAGCTCAGCGCTTAGGGAGGAATTCCTCTCTTGGCGCAGCGGTTTGTGTTGCTTCCCCCCGTGCGGACGCCCGGGGTTCGACTCCCACTCAAGGCACGGTCGAAGTCGTGGCAGGTTCTAGGTTGAACCGGCTACAGTGGTGCCGTGACCCGGATGCCTTGGGTGGTGTGAGTTTAGGGGGGGGTGAGTGTAACGGATATGTACCGCGATAGTGTGACCAGAGATGTGGCTGGCTCGGTAGCGGTACATGGAAGTAAAACTCACTCCCCAGAGGCATTCAAGCTCAGCGCTTAGGGAGGAATTCCTCTCTTGGCATAGCGGTTTGTGTTGCTTCCCCCCGTGCGGACGCTCGGGGTTCGACTCCCACTCAAGGCACGGTCGAAGTCGTGGCAGGTTCTAGGTTGAACCGGCTACACTCAGACGCTGCTCCACTGCCTTCTTAAGAAAGTAGTGCTGGGCCGTCAGCTTCGCCATGGTCAGCTTGGCGGTTGTGTGGTCGTTCTTCGGTTGCCGCTCATAGTCCTTCGAGCTGCGGCTCCCCTTCCTTGGAGACGTCTGTGTCGCGCGAGCCGGTGGTGCTTATCACGGTTGTGTAGTTGAACCCAAAATGCAGACAAGGACGGTAGGCAGAACTGGATAAAACCCAATATGGGTATATTTAATGGGTAGTCAAAGTCCAGGCATGGGTCGGTACACAAGGTTGAGAGTCGTAATGTCCAGGGTATATGCGGGGGCATGAGAGTCAGACAGACGGGGTTAAAGCAGGAGCAGGTGTCGTCAGCCGGGCATAGTTCAGAGCAGTTCGTTGTGAGCCAGGCCAGTGTCTCCAGGTCTTAGCCGGCAGGTCAGTATCTCCAGGTCTTTGCTGTGCAGGCTAGGAGAGAGGATGAGAACACAGGTTAGGATAAGGTCAATGCACCAGAGATCCAGGCGAACAACTAAGGCAACAGAATAGTGAACAAGAGCATAGGAACATGACTAACATGGTACAAGAGTTCACGATCTGACAGCTTCTCCACGTCTGGGGCGGGTTTAAATACCATGATGTACTCTGCCACCAGACCTCAGATCAGCTGCCTCGTGATACACCAGCTGCATCTACTTGACATAATGAGAGCGGGAGTAGAGGGAAGAGAGACAGAGAGAGGAAGGAGCACTGACAGGCAGGAACCATGACAGTGCTGTTGGACGGCAGACTCTCCCGCGTTTGGGCGTTGCAGTCGCTGACGGCGAGGGCTCTTTCACAGCTCTCATCCGGTCGCATCAGCAGGTCCTTGGCGGCGGTCTCCGTGGTCTTTCTGCTGTTGTGGGTCGCTCCGGGGTCTGAGTGATGTTTTCCTCGCTGCACTGCTCCCGTTGTGGTCCAGGGTGTTCTTCCGTCACGCCTTCACACTCATCGTGTCCTTTCACCAACATGATCTGAGGAGGATAAGACCACCTAGAATTAGTTTAACCTCTTTAGCCCAAGCGGTCCACCGGCGGACCGCAAATGACATCACGTCATAAATCAATCTCTCCAGACTGTATGACATTAAGTAGAGTTTTCCCCCCAAATGTATCCAAGAGTGTTTATGTTTATGTTTATTAAAGGATCCCCATTAGAGACACATGAAAGAGCCTCTAGTCTTCCTGGGGTCCTGGACAAAACAAATACAATACAAATGTACAACAAAGAATACGAATAAAAAATAAAAACAAAACACAAATAAAAAATGTATACAAATATACAAATTCACATTATAAAATCTAACATTCCAGTCAAACTAAAAAAAGATAAAATACACAGATAACAGTTACATTACATACTTGACAAAGCACAAATAAAAAATGAATACAAATATACAAATTCACATTATAAAATCTAACATTCCAGTTAAACAAAAAAAGGATTAAATACACAGATTACATACTTGACATGTTTGCAAGATATCTCTTAATATTTGTTTTGAAAGTAATTTTATTATGTATTGTGGATGAGATGTTTTTTGGCAGAGCATTCCAGAGTGCTATTGACCTATATATGCCAGTGAGTTTGAGAATTTGATTTTGGTGCTGATTTTGTTCTGATGTTACCAGAAGCGGCCCCTCTAGTGTTGTAACCATGTTCAGAAGTCATTTCTAACTGCTGAGCCAAGCTAGATGGCTTACCAGTGCTAATAATGTTCCGCAGTAGCATTAGAAGACTCATCAATTTTCAACCATCAGCCATGCCAGATGTTCATGCATAAAACCAATACTTGTCCTGTATGAACAGCCTAGTGCCAGGCGAGCCGCTTTATTCTGAGCAACCTGCAACTTTCTTAAATTCGATTTTGTAGCTGACGACCAGATAACAGGGCAGTATTCTAAATGAGACAAAACCAAAGAATGAATAACAGATTTCATTATGGAGGGAGTGATAAAAGCAGAACATTTCCTAGTAATAGAAATTCCTCTTCCCATTTTAATGACAATATTATTTATATGTTTAGACCAAGATAAGGATCTATCAATAGTAACTCAGAGAAGTTTTATTGTGTTCACTTGTTCAATTTGTGTGGTGCCAATTGACAGTTTTAACTGAGGATGCATGCCCAACATGTGTCTAGATCCAAGCACAATGGCCTTTGTCTTAGAGATATTTAACACCAACTTGTTGCACCCAATCCATTCATAAATGTCTGTTAAGGCCCTGTTTAAGGTGTCAGTTACATCTTGCTCAGATGTAGCTGCACTGTATCAGCATACATAATTGTTTTAATTTTTTTTTACAGCCAACGGTAAATCATTGGTAAAGATGAAGTATAACAAAGGCCCTAGGCAGCTTCCTTGTGGAACCCCACAGTTAATGGGATTCCATTTTGAAAAGCTGCCATTAAAGAAGACTCTCTGTTGTCTCCCTGAGAGATAATTAATAAACCATGATAGTGCATTGGAGTGAAGACCCGATGTTCTGAAGGTCCAGATTAACACTGAAAGTCTGCGTTTATTATTTTGTATAACTTATATATTGTTTATAAGATATATATCTTTACGTCATCTGTTTGCTCGCTTCACTACCGACACACACCTCTGAGGACGGATCAGGAGACGTCCACGACTAGACTGACCACTCGGCGGAGTGTGTACCGAACACTCGCCAGCCAGTATGACCCCATGTGGTGTATTCTCCCCTACACCACCCGGGCGAAGATGCTGGTGAGAGAACTGTGGGCCAAGGAGCAGGGCTGGGAAGACCCCATACCCGAGCACCTAGCTACCACATGGAGAGAGTGGGAGGATGAACTTGTCTTACTCCGCGAGGTGGCCATCCCGCAGAGTTACTTCCCCCCTACCGTGCGACTGGAGAAGTGTCGGACAGACCTGCACGTCTTCAGCGACGCCTCAGAAGTGGCGTACGGATCAGTGGCCTACCTGAGGGCTCAAGAAGGGGGAGTTCTGAACTCCAAGCCCCTCGGCTACGTTCCAAGCGACGTAGCTGACATAGAACCCATCACCCCAAACTACCTCTTGATGGGGCGGCCGGACCCTGCCCTTTCTCAGACGGTGTGCGGACAGGACGGGATGAACGGACGGAGAATGTGGAGACACAGCCAAGTACTGACCGACCAGTCTTGGGCCCGCTTCCTCCTACGCTACCTACCCTCCCTTCCAGCCCGTCAGAAGTGGGTTAAAGACAGGGACAACCTGACCGTGGGTACCGTCGTGATGATAATAGACCAGTCACTACCCCGAGCTACGTGGCCAGCCGGCCATGTGAGCAGAGTGATTAATGGTTCAGATGGGAAGGTCAGAGCGGCAGAAGTCATCGTCCAAGGGCGGACTTATAGCAGACCAGTAGCCAAGTTGATAGAGCTTCCTGCGTTCCCTGACCCCCCTGACGACGACGATAACCCACCGACTTTGTAGATCACTTACAACCCCCCCCAGCCCATTATGGGGAAGTTGACTTGACCCTTAATATTAATCTGTGCCCCACATTTTATTTACTAATTAGGTGCGGACTAATTAGGGGGCGGCTGTTCTGAAGGTCCAGATTAACACTGAAAGTCTGCGTTTATTATTTTGTATAACTTATATATTGTTTATATATATAAGATATATATCTTTACGTCATCTGTTTGCCTAACAGTATTCTCCATTCGCTTATGGTAGATCCCATTCTTAACGACTAGGCGCCAGAGACGCGCCCCCTAGACATGTTCAGACATGTTCAGACAAGCCCAGAGCAAGCGCATTGATTCTGTGCAGGTGAACAGGCTGAGCCCAGCGGGGACCAGAGAGTATATTGTGTAGACGGTGCAAGCAGCAGCAGCGGCAGCAGCATAACAGGAAAACTAGCTGAGCGAGAGTGTAAGACGTCCGGTACAGTTGTACACAGACCGATAGCGGTGTATTGTTACAGAGAGCTAATGGCTACTTAGATACAACTATAATATTGTCGAGCCATTATTGGCACAGTATAGTGACTTGTGTAAGCGAAGTAACGTGGAGAGACGTATAGTTAAACCCAGCGACGTTTGGATATAACTACTCATTGGAGACCGTCTGCGGGTTAGTTTCACGTACAAACCAAGCTAACTAGCTACCATCTATGCCAACGGGCTTTTGGATTAATAGCTATTAACCCTGCCATCGGGCGCTAGGATTACAAGGACCGGTTCCGTACGAGACCCCTAGCTTCTTCCAGCGACGACAGGATTATCCGACCAGTCTACAGTTTCTCTGGGGCAGGAGCTCTAGAGAGAAACCATCGTCTCTCACTCCCTTCAGAGCTCCACCGGTCGAGTATCCGTAGTCTAGGAACTATTCGTTACCGCTGACTTTGTTGCACTGACATTCTATTATTAAAGGAGAACCGTAATAAATGATATGTATGTTGCTATGACTATTAAAATGCTTGTTAACTTGGTATCCCTGTCCCCGCGCAGTCAATTGAGTGTCCGCCATTTTGTCTAACTGTACTGTCTGGCTATTAATATTCTTTAGTAGTGGTTTAATCTAAACAATCTTTAATACAGTCAGGGTTGTGTAGCCCCTTAGCTACACCCTAACCATGTCACAACAGCAGCCATAGTGTATATTTTCAGCAATATGTTTGTTTACCAATAGGTTAACGTGTTATTAGTGACATTTTAGTTTATGGAATGTGTTTATAATTTAGCGAATATCTGCCATTTTGAATTCACTAAACGTTGCTAAATGTAGTCTTATGAGGAGAGGGCATCCAGAGCTCTCAATGAGCGTTGAGATTTTGAAAATCTACAGTACCCAGTTGATTCTAGCTTCCTGCAAGCAAATTACTTGTGTATGAATTATTTTTATTTCTCTTATTTCTCGGGATTCTCTACCACAAAACTGAACATTATTGGCATAGATTGGAGCGCAGTTAGTGTGTCTACCTTCTGTGAACATTTAGCAACAATCCGTGTTGCAAACTGATTCAAAAGGGCGGAGCCATATCTATAATAAGAATGGAACTGTACATACAGTAGATTTTGTTATATCTGATCCTGGTAATATAACAAGGAATCATCACAGACACGGAGGTACTCAGTAACGAGGCTTTATACTTGATAGCAGGTAAATACAATAACAACCCCAGGTGCGCAATCACCACGTACATATACAGGGCGAGTACGGCGATCGCCCTGGGACAAACCCAACCCAATACATAACATCTCCTCCCCACTTAGCATAATGGTACCCCTAAGTTGCAACGGCCCACATGGCAATACCACATCATAATAATATATATTTTTTTCTTTTTCATTTGCCAGGTCAACAACATTCCAAAAAATCTAACAGTCCACTCTCCCCCTTTCCCATTTTGGACACAGACTTTTTTTTATTTTTTTTTTTACATTTTTTATTTTTTTTTGTATAAGTCTTTCATTTAGGTAAGTCTATAGATCCAAACGAATGGGTGGCCGCCGTTCCCGACTTGGATATCGGCGGTCACCACTGTCCAAGTGTGGCGTCGGTGGCATGGACTTTGGTGCCGGGGTGTCGAGGTCATCATCACCCTCCTGGGTGGGTGAGGCCACTGTAGGCTCTTCCAGGGAAGGTAAGTCAATTGACACCGGCTGCATAGTTGGAGTGTCATTCAAAAACAGCTCTGTCATTCCAGCAGTGGATTGGGGTTCCCTAGGGGTCTCTACACTCCCCAATAACTGCTCTGTGTGCCGTTTCCACACCAGATCGCTGTCTGTCTGTACTGTATAGGACAGCGGTCCTGTCTGTCGGACTACAGTGGCGGGCACCCACTTCGGTCCACGATGGTAGTTCCGTGCCAGTACGTGGTCACCAGCACTGAAGGCCCTGGGCCCTCATTTATCAATTTTCCTTAGAAAATGTTCTATTTCCATACTTAAGCACAGAATTTAGAATGTGTGCACGCACAAAAAAAAACGGGATTTATCACACGTGCGTACACAGGTCCTACACACACCTGTCATGATAAATATCACCTTGCTCTATACGCTGAGGCTCGTGCACACTTTCACGTATTTGCATACCAGAACCGCCCCGATTAACCATATACGGTAATGGAACACCCCCATGAAATGTGGAAAAATGGACTAACCCGAGCGAACTCTGAGAGACTTCACTGAGAGCGAGATTGATCACCGAGGTCCAACCAACAAATTGAACGTATAATCTTCGGTGCGCCGGGAGCCAAGGATGTTGACTGACCCAGTCCTGCTACAGAACCAGCACATTGACAGAAATAAATGACAAGATGACCCGACATTAAGCACTGTAATGACTGAAATTAAATCAATTTCAGCAGGCCAACTCTGCGCTCTACAATGCCTATTATGTGCGCTTGTCATGAGCCCGTGGTACTTCTGGTCAGAGTCATTATGGCTTCAGTGGATAACCCTGATCTGCATTGTGATGTTTTAGATACCCCAGTAATAACATTACAATTGAATTAAATACAATTAGGCCTGAATGAGACTCCGGCCACCGGCACATTATCAGCCAAAATGCGCATTGCAGATTATCTGTACATTGACCGAGTGGAATCCCGTTCACATTACTGGATTTGTTTATTGATGGAGCAAACTGAGAGATTGTTCACAGAGGCGCTGCCGAACCAAGATATAATATGATGTGTATAATATAATGTGTGTAGAGGCATATGATACAATCTATTTTGTTGTTGGTATTGGGTAGCCTATATGAATTACATATAATAGCAGCCAGCCTACATTATGCAACAGTAATTTGCGCATATATAATAACACACAGCCCTGCGAAGCCTGCATACATTAAACTAACTTGATCATTAATCTAGCTGTTGTATCTTTACGCTTATGAAAACATTAAATAATATGTATAGGCTATAGGCCGTCGCTTTAGCCTATATTCTCAAATGGCGAGTCCTCGATATCCTCGCGGACTGACCAGTATAACTTTATATCATATCATATTCATATTCATATCATAGTTTACTCTATCAGCCTACCAGCATGTAATACGTTCTTTGTTAGAATTCAACCCGTTATTATTTTGCGCATAGATTGCAGAAATACGGGAACGTTTTGATTTAGGCTTTGACATTGTAAAACTAAATAAGTGAACTTCTGTAAGCAGAATACAAGTCATGATATCACCCACACGATATATACTCTGTGTCCCTCCAGAGCATGTATGCTTTTCATTCATTTAAGACACATTTATTGCAAGGGTTTTGTCTACACATACACTCAACAAATAACCTCAGTCTATTCTCGTTGCAATGCGTTTTTTATTCTTTCTTATAGGAAGGGTGAAGAACACTATATCGTGGGTGTTCATATGACTTGTATTCTGCTTACAGCTTTGGGGTTCCACTTATTACGTTTAACAATGGCAAAGCCTTTTAAATATAATCAAAACGTTCCCGTATTTCTGCAATATATGCGCAAAATAATAACGAGTTGAGTTACGCGGAGTGCAGTCAGTGCTTATTTCCTTGTTGTAATAATATATTCTACCACCGGCGTCAACTACGCATGGTCCGACCTGTGCTTAAATATACGCACAAAGTCAAGCACAAGTTCAAATTGATAAATCCCACAATTTGCTTAGAAATGATCGTACGCACGGGTTACGCACATATCTGTGCGTACGTCAGGTTGATAAATGAGGGCCATGGTCTTGGCTCTCAATGCTCTTCTTCTTACTTGCTTATCCTGTTCATGCCACACAATTTCTGCTTCCTCTGGTGGTCTGAGAAGATCCAGGTTGGTGCGCAGCGGTCTCTTAAGGAGCAGTTCTGCTGGGGATGCCTTGGTGGTTGCGTGTGCGGTGTTCCGGTAGGTTAAGAGGAAACCGTGAAGGCGTTGGTGGAGACTACCTTGCCCCTGTGATGCCTTTAGGCTGTGTTTCAGAGTCTGCACAAATCTCTCAGCTAACCCATTAGTTGCTGGGTGGTAGGGTGCAGATCTAATGTGTTTAACTCCGTTGACCTTTAAGAAAGTGTCCATCTCCTGAGAGATAAATTGGGGCCCATTGTCACTCACCAGTTGTTCTGGACACCCGAAACGGCTAAACATTTCCCCCAGTTTCTCAATGGTCCTCTCAGCCGTTGTGGATTTCATTATTGCCACTTCGGGCCATTTGCTGTGGGCGTCTACCGCCACAAGGAACATTTTCTCTTCGTACGGCCCAGCAAAATCAACATGTAGCAGTTTCCATGGCTCACTTGGCCACTCCCAGGGGTGTAGTGGTGCCGGCTGGGGTGCATTACGGACCCGCTGACAGGTGGGGCATGTCTTAGCCTTTTCTTCGATGTTGCTGTCCAGCCCGGGCCACCAAAAATAGCTACGTCCGACCTCTTTCATACGGACCATGCCACAGTGTCCCGTATGAAGTTGTTGTAGCATGGACTTACGCAGCGAAGGAGGGATGACCACTCTTCTTCCCCAGAGCAGGCACCCAGCTTGAGTCGACAGTTCATGTTGTCTAGAGATGAAAGGCTTGAGCTCGGGTGTGTCCTTCATTCTCCCCCCCTTTACGATGGAGTCCATTACTTGTGAAAACACTGGGTCATTCCTAGTGGCCCTCCTCACCTGTTGCGCGGTGACTGGTGCATTTTCCACTTGACTGAAATAAAAGATGTCAACCTGACCCGGGTCTGGCTTTGACACGGGCAATGGTAGCCTGGAGAGGCCGTCTGCGTTACCATGCAATTCTGACTTCCGATATTTAATTGCATAGTCATGGGCAGACAAGAGCAATGTCCATCTCTGCATCCTGCTCGCTGCGAGTGGTGGGATGCCCACATGCGGACCTAGTATGGTCGTGAGTGGCTTGTGGTCGGTCAGGAGCGTGAACCGTCTCCCGAACAGGTACTGGTGAAATTTTCGTATGCCGAACACGATGCTTAGTGCTTCACGCTCTATTTGAGCGTAATTTGATTCAGCCTTGTTCAGTGTTCTGGACGCAAAAGCAATGGGTTTCTCTACCCCATCCAGCATGATATGGGAGATAACCGCCCCTACTCCGTATGGGGATGCGTCACAGGCCAGCTGTATCGGCAATGCCGGGTCAAAGTACGTTAAGGCCTCTGACCTCAGCAGCGTCTCTTTTGATGCTACGAAAGCCTTCTGACACTCCTCAGTCCAGGCCCATGGCTTCTCCTGACATAGCAGTTGGTGCAGCGGCTTCAGCGCTGTCGAGAGACCCTTCATGAATCGTCCATAATAGTTCAGTAGTCCCAAGTATGAACAGAGTTGGGCCACATTTTGGGGGGCAGGAGCCTCCACAATGGCCTTAGTCTTTGAAGGAGCCTTGTGCAGCCCTGCAGCGTCAATCACATGGCCGAGGTATTCGATGGAAGACTGAAAAAATTCACATTTCCCTTTGTGGACTCTCAGTCCATAATCCTGCAGCCTCTGCAGGGTCTCATCCAGGTTCTGAAGATGGTCTTTGTCATCCTTCCCAGTCACCAGGATGTCATCTAGGTAGCATTGTACCCCGGGCAACCCACACAAAATCTGATCCATCGCCCTTTGGAACAGAGAAGGGGCTGAGGTTATCCCGAATGCTAACCGACAGTACCTGAACAACCCTTTGTGGGTGTTAACCGTCAGAAACTCTCTGGAGTCTTGATCCACGTGCATCTGCAGGTACGCATGGCGGAGGTAAATTTTACTGAATTTCTGGCCGCCAGACAGGCCAGCGAACAAGTCCTCGATAAGAGGCAAGGGGTATTTCTCCACTTCCAGCACTGGGTTCAACGTAGTCTTGAAATCACCACATACCCTTATTTCCCCATCCTTTTTTACAATGGGCACGATGGGGGTACTCCAATCGCTGACGCTAACTGGCTCCAGCACCCCACTTTTCACAAGAGCATCCAGTTCCGCCTCCACCTTGGGCCTGATGGCGTAGGGCACTGGCCGCTAGGGCTGTCTTAAATACTTCGAAGCTTCGAAGCTTCGTTCGATGGCACAAGCTTTGAACATTAAAAAAAAAATCGAAGTTTTAAAAAAAAAATATATATATATACATTTTTTTTTCAAAAAAAATATTTTCAATTATTTTTTTTTTGTTCGATTTGTGTGTGTGTGCGTGCGTGTGCGTGTGCGTGTGTGTGTGTGTGAACTACCCATCCCAGTTAGGACAGCCGAATCCCGTCCAATCTTTCGCCGTCGACTAAAGACTCACTTCTTCAACCATTATCTGAAATGATAAAAAAAAAAAAAAATCTAACCGTGACTAACCTTACTGTCATGCACTTGTCCTAATAAACTAACCTACACTGTAACACGCAACACTTTGATGAACATTGTTACTCAGCTGATAGAGTTGTACCCTTCTTGCTGTCTTGTCGTACAGAACTTGTAAGTCGCTTTGGATAAAAGCGTCAGCTAAATGACTAAATGTATGTGTGTGTGTGTGTGTGTGTGTGTGTGTGTGTGTGTGTGTGTGTGTGTGTGTGTGTGTGTGTGTGTGTGTGTGTGTGTGTGTGTGTGTGTGTGTGCGCGCGCGCCTTGTAGAATTCCACACATAAGAAAGAAAGATACTGGGATGAATAAACAAAATAGGAAATAAAATGTAGAAATGCATGCAATACATAAATAAATATGAATCTCCATATATGAAATATAACATTTAGATAAGGTGCTACTGAGATGTTTTGGTGAGTTCTTTGTTTTTTTGTGGAAGTTGCCCTTCTTAAAAATGCATGAACATTCACTGATAATTGGTCTGTAGTGGAGTCTACAAGGTCTACATTGCCGGACCATGTAGAATCCGGACCTTGTAGACTGACATAATTCTGTGTATAGTTTAGTCTACACAGGCCATATTTCAAATAATCAAAATCTTACTTCATTCATCTTAAACATTCTTGATTTGGGGGATTGGTAGTTCCCATGAAATCTGAAGTTGTTCAAACGACAACAGCGATCCACCTTGAATTAAATCACACAGCCGAGTGAAACCTTGTTGAATGCGTCACAGTCACGAAAGGGGCTACTTAATTAATTAATCCAACCCACTTTATTTATAGAGCACATTTAAAAACAACAAAGTTTACGAAAGTGCTGTACAAGTCCCACAACATAAGATAAAAAAAAAAAAAAAAAATTCGAAGCTTCGAATTAAAATCGAAGCTCGGCCCCGAAGCTTCGATTGCCAAAAAAAGCTTCAAAGGTCAGCCCTACTGGCCGCGCTTTCAAGAACTTACATAGCTCCGAGCCGCTCAAGGTACACGTATTAGCTCCGTTGCTAATGGCAACCAAATGCCCTCCACTTAGTTCTAAAGTCCAACTTTTCTTTCGACCAAGGATGCCGCGCAGTTCCGTCGTCCACGTCGCCAATTTGTTATATCTGATCCTGGTAATATAACAAGGAATCATCACAGACACGGAGGTACTCAGTAACGAGGCTTTATACTTGATAGCAGGTAAATACAATAACAACCCCAGGTGCGCAATCACCACGTACATATACAGGGCGAGTACGGCGATTGCCCTGGGACAAACCCAACCCAATACATAACAGATTTCATTCACAGTTCTTCAGTGCACTCCTGGAGATACTAAATCCAAATTGAACTCTCCCATTTGAAAGAGGAGATTTGGCCCGATCCATAGATGTGCAAGTTGGCTATAATAAGCTCATTTATAGTTGTGGTATTCTATATTCTTTTTTTTTATATACTTTTTTCTCCTCCCTTTTTTCCGTATTTTTCTCCCATCCAAAATTTAGTCGTTATGCCAATTCCCCCCTCCCCTTCCTGGTCGTTGCGCACATTTGCCCCCCACTTGCCAGTTTAGGGAGCCCTGAAGTCTATCACATGCTTCCTCCGACACATGTGGAGACAGGCAGCCAGCCGCTTCTTTTCACCTGACAGCGAGGACTCTCACTGGGGAGGTGTAATGCGTGGGAGGATCACACTACCCTCCCCAGTTCCCACCCTCGCTGTGCAGGCGCCCTGACCGACCTGTAGGAGTCACTGTTTACAACAACCAGGACCCACCCCACCGGCTTTCCACCCGCTGACACTGCCAATTGTGTCAGTATGGACGACCGATCAAGCCGGAGGTACCGCTGGCAGTTGGATTCGATCCCACTGTGTCATGCGGTGGTAGACAGACGCTTAGTCCGCTGCGCTACCCGGCCGCCCGGTATTCTATATTCTATAATAATATTTCAACTAGCATGTGTCCGGATGGCAGAATTCAGTACTGTATCTACAAAACATTATGTTTAATCATCTTCCCTTTATTCATTTGCTTAGATTATTTTATTTTGTCTGGTAATTTTTAGCATGGTGTTATTCACTGTCAAAGATGCAAAGAAAAATCATAATTTATATTCTCCTTTGTTTCATCACAATTTACTCAAGCCTAGTAACAGACACAATATTTCTGACACTGGGAATACATTCACTGAGGTCCATAGATGTCCCCTGATACCAAGAACATGCAAATGGACCTTGTAGAAGTGGAGCAATATTCCATTTACTTAGGTATGTATTTTAGGCGGATTTTCAGAAAATAGGGCTCCGGGCTTAAGAGCTAAGCCCTGCCTAATGTGTAGGCTACTAGAAAATAAATGGGTGGCTGCCACCTGGTGGGAGAATTGCACTCTACTGAGCGCACCTTTCTAGTTGTTTCTTTTGTGTGTGACATTCTAAAACTATGGTTTAAGTGAATCCTGATATATTATAGAATACTTTGTTGAGTACAGGCAGCAATTAAACAGAGAATGTGGTTAAAAGATTGATAACTTTGAGAGATTCTTTTCTTCTTTTTGGCTGTGAAATTCTAAAACTATGTGGTTTAAGTGAGTTGGTTACAGATATATTATAGAAGTATTTATTGAGCACAGGAAACATAAATCAGGGAAGTGTGTGTGTGTGTGTGTGTGTGTGTGTGTGTGTGTGTGTGTGTGTGTGTGTGTGTGTGTGTGTGTGTGTGTGTGTGTGTGTGTGTGAGAGTGTGTGTGTGTGTGTGTGTGTGTGTGTGTGTGTGTGTGTGTGTGTGTGTGTGTGTGTGTCCGTCCATCCTTGTTTTCATATCCTTGTGGGGACCAAATATCCTTGAAAACAAGTGTATTTATGTCCTTGTGGCCAATGTGGGGACACCACAAGGACAAGGACAAGTGTACATATGTTGTATTGACGACCACAACACCAGAGGGAGTTCCACAAATCATGTTCAACCCCGATTCGGCACAAGGGACTAAACACGTTTAGCAATTATGCCACAACAATGTGGAACACCCTATACAGCTGTAAAAGTATGTGAATCCCTACCCACCTGCCCCACCTATCCCTACCCAGGCTGCTATTCGAAACTGGCCCCCGTAAATGTCCAACCCCCCCACCCCCCACCCACCCAACCCCCTCCTAATGTACAGTTTCCTCCTCCTCGAATGTATATAGTTTCTGTTAGGATATCTGGTAAACAGTACTGTATATTTGTATATCTCGTATGTCATAAATGTAACAATACTGTATATCTGTATGTTGTGTATGTCATAAATGTATGTCATTATGAATTGAAAATGGGGGACCAATGGGGGACCATGATGTAAACAAGATGAAAGTCTGCATCCCTTTAACAATTGTGTGTAATGTTTATTGAGCCGTAGTGTACCCATTCTGCAATCTGTTAATAACATTTGCAATCAATCAATCAAATTTAAAGTAAACAATGATTAGCCTGCTCCACCGCACCCCCCTCATTGCACCCCCTATGGATAGCGCACTAATGGCGCCCACTATGATGCTTCCTTTCAAATAGAAAGATCGTTCTCATTGGAGACTACAAGTAGGCCCTATTGATATAGATTTCCTCTGCCATGTGTATGGTCCTGCAAGTTTAACTGAAGTAAAACCAGACAGAAATAACACATTGCTGAACTTAATCCATAAAAAAAAAACGTTTTTCAAAATAGTCATTCACTTCTGAAATGGAGACATGAATGAAGAGAAAATATTAAAATTCTATATTTATTGTCCCCCCCCCCCCCCCCCCTGAAGTTATTTTACTTATATAAATTAAATATATTATATGAACAGCATGCATGATCTTATTCTAATGGTTTCAGGATAATAACGAAGTCAAGGCAATCCATCAGATTCAGACCACAAACCAGCCGGGGGTGTGACTACAGTCGCTCGGTCTATATATTGAGATGTTTTGTTCAGTGTGGCTTGATGTGAATGAGACAAGCGCCAACTAAAAAGGACCAAGACTAGGACACCGCACTCACCTGAGCAGCATTAGATTTCAGATATGGATGCATGCTTCCGTACAGTTTGCATGACAGTTGTTCTCGCATCTTTTACGCGGAGATCAGGTGCGATTGGCCCGGTTATCCGATGCGAACCGTGTGATGTTGGAGCACGGCTTTTGTGCAAACCTTTACCCAAGGACTGCACCGAGAGAGTCCGCGAGCCGGGCTGCGGCTGCTGCATGACTTGCGCGCTGGCTTCTGGACAGCCGTGCGGCGTGTACACGGGGAGATGTGGTTCGGGAATGTCTTGTCAGCATCAACCCGGTGAAACCAAACCGCTTCAGGCTCTGCTGGAGGGACGTGGGATTTGTGCAAATGCTACTAACAAAAGACCCACTACCGGCACTATACCTCAACTCAATGAACTACCAGGTAAAGCATGTTGCGTGCAACCATGAACCCACGCGCTCCGTGCGCATTTTTGGGGACTCCAAGGTAACAAGGTTTTATCGCTGGTGTGCCAGCTTAACATGCCTGTTCGTCTGTATTGGCATACATAGGGAGTATATTGAATCTGTCAGAGACGGTGTTTAATTCCGGTCTGTAGTCTAATATAATCTAGTCAACTTTTTGAGCAACGTTGTCAATGTTGGGCAAATGTATCAACATGTTTATACTGATCGCATGGCAACCTGTTACCTACATAAATTATATTTAATATTTCATCCCACTGTGTCACTTGATTTCTCAATGGCAAGCACATTGCTCTGTCATGTTGCCCCGAAAGTTGACAAGGGCACCGACACCCTATAAGAGACAATAGGCTGCAGTAGCCTGCGGTCTGAATAAAATATAGCTCCTTCAAAATGAGTATAACAAACTATCTGAAGTAGTGTAATCCAAGTAGATTCATGATCGAAATAGAATGGCTTGTGTAAAGCCAAGTAGCTTATATCCACTCTGTCTAAAATTAAACCCCAATTAGTAGAAATGTACTAGTTAGTAGAAAGTGGAAATGGATTATTGAGCGGATATGACCCTCAAACGTCATTTTCAACTCCCCCTACCCCCCCCCCCCCCCCCAATCCCATTTCTTGGCTATTGATAAATCTGACGGCCTTTAATAAATATCTCCTGGAAAAGGAGGCAATACAAACAAACAAATATGTAAAAATAGTATTCCCGTAGTTATATTAGCCTACACTACTGTAATGTGCACGTTATGCTTTCCTCACAGCAGAGACTATTGAGAATCCAGAGGAGGAGCGTAACGTCACCAGTCCGGGCCTTCAGACCCCCTCCAGCGCTCGACCCGTGGGACCCCTGAGACTGCCACTTCGCCCTTTCCTCCACTCCGCCAAGGCAGAGGTCCTGAGAAGGGAGCAGCAGAAGAGAGCCCAGAGCTTCAAAATGGAGGAGCTCCCAGGGCCACTCAGCACAGAGCAGCAGAACTTCTCTCTGGAGACCAAACAGGAGCCTGAGTATGTAAGTGAAAAGAACCAATGTTTTTCCTCTCCCCAGAGCCTTACTGGGGGAGGAATGTTTTCCTCCTCTCTCCCTCTGTGTTTTGGTGTTTTTCTCTTCCTTTGCGCGTGATGAAATGCTTGGGGTGGCAGGGCTGACGGCTGGCATGCACGTCAGGCAAGAGAATGGCACGGCGGTGGTGGCGAGCGGGTACAGGGTGACCCTGTGGCTGACCTGGGGTCAGGCTGTCGTTTGGCCGCAAGGTGTCTGCGTGCCGGGGCACATGGAGAGCAGGCAAGATGATGGATTGGCCTGTTGTGAGTGCCTGTTTGGAAGCCCTGCTGCTATTTTGATCTTCTCTTTGGCCGGAGAAGTGATTGCTCACAAGGAATGAGCTTTGACTGGCTGCTTTGATCAGTGACTGGAGTAGTTGGACTTGAGGAGAAGTTATGTCGGCTCCTTCTTGAGGCTCTTTGAATGCAGTTTATCCCCATCCTTTGTGTAAAGTGTTAAGATTTCAAAGCAGCATTGGGAAAACTCATAAGCCCTCACAAGATGAATTCATTTCCCATTCGTTGCTTTTTTTCCCATATTGTGACCACCATTGTTTGGGTATTACAAAGAAGCGGTGTGGGGCAGCTTGAATCGGCTGGGTTTAACCTTTAGTTAAGAGCCTGGTGAATTCCTATTGAATTACAGCTCCAAGTTCACCGGGTTGTTTATTATCCCAGTCCAACAGAGTCAATGTCATCATGCATAATAGGATGTTTTGAGTTTTTGAAGTGTAAGCTGGAGATGTTGAAGTGTTTACGCATGCTCTGTGCTCCCTCCATGCAGGGTCCCTGTCGCAGAGAGATGGAGAGCATTCTGAACAGCCTGAAGATCACAGACATACTCAATCCCAGAGGCTTCCGCATACCAAACTGTGACAAGAAGGGCTTCTATAAGAAGAAACAGGTAAGAGAGGCAGGGGTCAGGGGGGGGGGGGATAACATATTGCAGTCGTAGAGGTATGTCACTGTGTACATTAGATTGGGCGATATCATTCATATCAACTGATAGCATTGATATCTAGAGTTTGCATCTGCAAATAGAAGATCATTCTCTGAAAGATTAAGCATTATTACAGCGATACCGAAAGTAAGCACATGTTATTGCAATCGTAGAGGTATGTCACTGTGTACATCAGAATCGGGTGATATCATTCATATCAACTGATATCATTGACATCTTGAGTTTGCATCTGCAAAAGAAGATCATTCTGAAAGATTATGCATTATTACAGCCATACCGAAAGGAAGCGTAACTCTGTAAACGTTACAGCTCCGTTCATTTCGGACCCACTCTCTTTATCCACTCACATATTTAATGAAGATCAATGCTACAGTACAGTTGGCTTTGGATCTCCGACAGCCACAGTTGCAGATGTGTAGTCGTCCTCCTGTAGTCCATTGGTAGCTATTAGAGCCTCATCACCATCCCAGCGAGGGACATCAGCCACTGGCTCTGGAAACAGGAACCACATAGAACAAACCCCCACTGGGGGTTGACAGCTGAGACGACGGCCATTTAACAGGAACCCTCCCAGGGAGACAGACGTCAAGGTGGCCGCCGGCACCCGACGCGCTCGCCCCATAATTGCCGGACTTTCGAGAGGCAGGCACAGAAATAGAGCTGCAGCCCGTCCCCGCGTTCGCGTGGTCCGCCCACAATCGGTTTGTAATAAATGAGTGGTTCTGACGCATTCATATGGAGGCACTTAGGGCTCCAGCACCACGGCACTGCCAAAGCAGCCTTTCTTATTACATAGCAGTCAGTCCTGTCTAATGGACGTGTTCTCCTTGACCTGCAATCATCTCATAAGCAGCGTCTCAACGCCAAGGCTCATTGTCTTTGTTTATGTAGAATGGACATAGCTTACAGAGTAGGAGCCCTCAGGCACGGAGGGAATGGCAGACATTTTGTGTCTGTCGGTTTATTCTGGAGGTTTGCGTCGCTCCGTGTCCAAATACTTCTCATTAGCAGTGAATGGGGATAAAGTACACGTGGTACAGTTGTGCTGCAAATGGATTTTAAACTTGGCTATTGCACTAGAATTTCCTCTATATTGTGTATCATTTTCACCTCCCAGGCAACTCTTGTTTCAAACTCCATTCAGTCGTTTTTTTGTTGCTCTCTGAAAATGTAGACATAAAATTGTACGCACTGAGGTTGTCACTAGACTGTGCTACAGTGCTCCTGCGTTACTGTAAGAGAATGGTAATGCAACTCAGCTCAGACACTCGAGGACACATCCCCTGCAACGTTGGATAGAATATGGACAGCTTCCATCCTGATCATCGCTGACTTCTCTCTCCGGAGCCCAGTTCCCTTTGCCCTTCAAATGAATGGCTGCATGTTTTACTGGAGTGGAGGTTGACCTTTAGTAAAATTGGCAGTAAAATAACAGCCCTTGGGTAGCTCCACAGACTCTGTAAGTCATTTGTACTACCCATAATTTGGATCTGTGGGGTATAATCAGCAACAGATGATTTGTACTGGCCACCAGCTTCTGAAAATAGATCTTGGGTCTCAGTTGTTCACAAGCGGGCCTAAGCAAATATTTGACCAGGTTTCTGTTTACCTTTAAGGTCTCTATATGTGTGTTTAGTTACCTTTAAGGTCTCTATATGTGTTTACCTTTAAGTTCTCTATATGTGTGCGTAATAGGAGGTCGACCATAAAAGCAGCTCAAAATACCACAGTGCGTTGGATAACCATGTCTGCATCTACTCAGCACAATCTGTCTGTTAATGCCTCTTAACTATTGAGTCAACTAGGCCGTTGCCTATTAGGCTGAATATTCAGCTGGCTTCATTATGTAAACAATCTCTCCCTTTATTTTCTCTCTGTTCACTCGTCTCCATCCCTCCTTCCCTCCCTCCCTCCCTCCCTCCCTCCCTCCCTCCCTCCCTCCTCCTCTGCAGTGCCGTCCATCCAAAGGCAGAAAGCGAGGGTTCTGCTGGTGTGTGGACAAATACGGACAGCCCTTGCCAGGTTTCGATGGGGAGGAGAGAGGAGATGCCCAGTGCTACAACTCTGAGAGCCAATAGGACCAGAGCAGGAGGGAGGGAGGGAGGGAGAGACAACTCTGAGAGCCAATAGGACCAGAGCAGGATGGAGGGAGGGAGGGAGAGACAACTCTGAGAGCCAATAGGAGGGAGAGACAGTCAGAAGAAGTGTAAACACATGGAGAGAGGTCAAGGAAATGGCTTGGCCCGGGACATGGATCGCTGCCACTGGTGTATCTCTCGACCATGGGACCTTTTCCAAGGCACAGCAGAGAGAACGGAGAGAGTGAGAGATTACCCGAAAGGAGAAGGACTCCTTGTGCCAGACATATCCTCCTCCATAAAGTGCATGGAACAGATTCCTCATTATACTTGACAACTCTCCTGGCCAACCAGGCCAGCCTCTGTGAAGGATAACACACCTCCCTCACAGTTCTATCTCAGAGGCCTTGCCCTGATTATTACACACTTGATTACAGAGACTTTTATACTTGTCACGTTTTTTTTTTTTTTTTTTTTTTTTACATTTACGCACAATTAAGTGGCACTATAAACATGTGTGCATGCGTGTGACGTGTAATCATATTTTGTATGCTTGTGATTCTGAGTGTATGGATTTGTTTATAACAATTTATGTTTTTCGTGTGAATGATTAGCAGAGCTAGGGATGCATCAATGCTGATATTGGTATTGGATATCGGGCGGATACAAGGATGATATAGGGTATTGGTATTGGATATCGGGCCGATACCAGGATGATATAGGGTATTGGTATTGGATATCGGGCCCATACCAGGATGATATAGGGTATTGGAAATCGGGCCGATACCAGGATGATATAGGGTATGGTATTGGATATCGGGCCGATACCAGGATAATATAGGGTATTGGTATTGGAAATCGGGCCGATACCAGGATGATATAGGGTATGGTATTGGATATCGGGCCGATACCAGGATGATATAGGGTATTGGTATTGGATATCGGGCCGATACCAGGAGGATATAGGGTATTGGATATCGGGCCGATACCAGGATGATATAGGGTATTGGATATCGGGCCGATACCAGGATGATATAGGGTATTGGATATCGGGCCGATACCAGGATGATATAGGGTATTGGATATCGGGCCGATACCAGGAGGATATAGGGTATTGGATATCGGGCTGATACCAGGATGATATAGGGTATTGGATATCGGGCCGATACCAGGATGATATAGGGTATTGGATATCGGGCCGATACCAGGATGATATAGGGTATTGGTATTGGATATCGGGCCGATACCAGGATGATATAGGGTATTGGATATCGGGCCGATACCAGGATGATATAGGGTATTGGTATTGGATATCGGGCCGATACTAGGATGATATAGGGTATTGGTATCGGGAGAATTTTCTCAACATTAAAGCCTGGTATCAAGAGCCATAGCACAAATCAAAGCCAAGCAGCCAGATTTTAAGCATTTTGTCAATTGACCATATTCACAAGGTGGGATTTCTTTCCGCCTGTGGGAACCCAACCTGAGCATTACGTAAGAGCAAAATGGCTGCCGTGTGAATATGGTAAATTCTGATCTCTCTAATGGAGAACATTTTATTATAGCTCAATCATTTTTGTCCCAGTGACTCCCAAACTAATAGTCTAAAAGTCTATAATGTTCCGTAAAATGAATCGATCGATGGTATCGAACTATCGATCCACCCCTATAGGACAGACATAAAATGTATGTACGGTATGTATGTCTATCTGAGTGAGCTATAAATGTATAAGTGCTATTGAGGCCATGCAGGACAGTGCAGCGCCTCAGGACTGCCTCTCAGGATGCATCAATATCACTTTCCCCGATCTTTTAGCTTATTATCGGCCCGGCATCAGATACCGGTATCAGTATCGATGTATCCCTACTGTCTTACTATGCATTCCTATTGTAAAACCAGTGGATTAGGCAGCCTTCTTACTCCAGTCACTTTCAGCTCCTCAGGAAAACCCCCCACCCACCCCCCACCGAGAGGAGTTGGACATAACTTTCTCTATGCAGCTCAGACAGTACTCAGTGCATTTATTGAACTTGTTTTGCTGGATTTCAGGACAGACACAGATATTGAGTAGGACATCACATTGCCCATTATCAATACCGTGGTTGTTGTTTCTCTGTCAGTTTGCATAAACTGGATGATTGGGATAAAGGCCAAAAAAAACAACCTTATCTCTAATTTCTGTGTAATGTTTTTTTTCCTGTTATGTTTTCAGTGATTCATTTTCCCATTGTTTATATGTGTCTTGCTATAGGCAAATATGCTGTATGCATGTACAATGCAACCCTCAGAGGTCTATTTTTAATTAATAAAGGCAGTATAAGCTGATCCATGGTGTCGTTTCAGTATGTTAGTGGTGGCTGGGTTCATATTTCAACTTTATCACATTTAAAGATCATCGTAATATTTATTGAAAGCACATTAATAGTGTAATAACAGAGTTAATATGTACATTGCCTCAACAAAACCAATAGCATAACAACAGCAGCCCTCTTGGCATCTAGCAGTCAGAAACAATTAGGTCTAAACTGTACATGACCTCAACAACAGTGGTACGGTAATAGTATTTGTACATGACATCAACAACAGTGGTACTGTAATAGTACTAGACATGACATCAATGACAAATAGCAGCATGGATACACTGTACAACACAGAATCATAATAAATACATGGTATTCCAAAACTAAAATAAAAGACCATCCAAATGTCTCTAGGTGAAAATAATATAAAAAAAAGAGACCGCTCTGATTTTTGGGAGCCCTAGCCTTATTTATTACTTACCAATAATGATGTTGATTGATAAGAGTCCTTTCTCAGCACAATCCATGCCGTCACTCATACTACTGTAGCTCCGGCTAGTTGGCCACAAACCAATGCAAAGTCAACGGGGGTCAAGCGTTTTGACTGTATAATCCGACTGAGGCTCATTGAAATCGATTCCATGGGTGACTCCAGCAAGCTTCACTCAGCTTGTCCCCCATTCACTTTTGGTATTGGTTTGTTGGTAAACTACCCGTAGCTAGTGTAACCGAGTGGATTTGAACCCGGGACCATAGGATCAACGGGTGACTGCACTAACCAGCTGAGCTAAAGGGTCTGTTAGCAGTGCTGGTTGACTGCGACCGACTCGTCAGTAGTTTACACTAGTTAGCAGGTGCTGGTTGACTGCGACCGATCGTCAGTAATTTACACTAGTTAGCAGGTGCTGGTTGACAGCGACTGACTCGTCAGTAGTTTACACTAGCATCAACAACATTATCATAACATAAGTAAGAAATTAGTTTTCTTAGGTTAGGGTTCCAAAAGAAAAATAAATCTGAACTATCCCTTTAACATGGGGGGGGGGGGGGGGGGGGGGGGGGGGCAAGAGAAGATATCCAGTGAAACTCTGCTAAAAAAAAACCCTGTGGGCCTGCAGACGGGTAAGAGGTAGATTCATGCAGAAGAGAAACCCATCTCGAAACCTCACAGTGGCTTGGATGAGTCCTGATATGTTTGTGCTCGGCCACCGTGTACATAACTTGAGGCACTTTAAGTATTTCCCCCCCAATACCCATTGAGGAAAAGTCAATGAAGATACATTCCAAGACTGTCAACACGCGTAATGAATAAGCGGCTCTGTTGTTTCATGCAGCGCACGGCTCTGGCGTTTTGAATGAATGAAAGGAGGAGAAGAAAAAAAATAGATTGTGAAGACCCTGAAATGGGCTTAAGCGGGGCCGGAGACCTGTGGCCTTCAGCTGTGGAGTTATTTAGTGGGACACACAAATATATATAGTGTTGCCCTATTTACAATCAGAAAACAGGCAAACATATAAAACATCTAAAAATTACAAATGGCTTGTGCGAGTAAGTACGTACACGGTCAGAATAAATAAGGGTTGATATGAGCGTCATGTAAATACATTGAGCGCAACTACCCCCCCCCCCCTCTCTCTCTCTGAAATAAGATTTTATGTTGTGTGTTTATGTGAATGTGTGTGTGTATTTTTAGTACTTAGAATATATGGCGGTTGTATGTGGGTGTGCATTCAGCTAATGTGTATCTGTATTTATATACTCTAGTTTAGGTTGGATGTGAGCAACACATCCAGCACACATTCAAGCATGTGTGTGTGTGTGTGTGTGTGTGTGTGTGTGTGTGTGTGTGTGTGTGTGTGTGTGTGTGTGTGTGTGTGTGTGTGTGTGTGTGTGTGTGTGTGTGTGTGTGTGTGTGTGTGTGTGCGAGTGCGTGCTTGCATGCATGTGTGTGTTTGCCTGCGTGTGTGTATGAGAGAGAGAGAGAGCGAGAGAGAGAGAGAGAGAGAGAGAGCAGTGCCTGTGCTTTAGTGAGTGAGTTCTTGGTGGCACTCAGCGTTCCCTAGCAGGTCATTCGATCCAGGAATCTTCTTCCCGTTCCAGGACGAGACGCACCAGCAGCGGGCAGGCGGACCGACCAAGGATGACTCACACTGGAGACACAGATGCAGAGAACAGATTATTAAAACAACAGAAAATCATGACTTGAATTTATTTTCCTCAATGAAGTAAAACCTTTCTATTGTGAAAGACTTTGAACCATTGCCTCACCTGCTTGGGTTTGTAGAAGCCGTGTTTGTCACAGTTGGGGAGGTAGAATGTAGTGAACTTCTCTCCTAGCTGCTGCTGGGAGCTTGCTATCGTGTCCAACGCTGCATGCAGTTCAATGTGGCAGGGGCCCTGAGGGAAACAAGGTTATTAGACCGTGTACAGTGATTAATATATTCCCCTGTGAACACATGATATGATAATGTAATTGACTTCCCACATATTCCTATCTAGGCTATATAGGAATACATGATTGGCATCATCTTTCCAGGATGCTTATCAAATTAATCTGGTCATAAGTGGTATATTAGTCATTCTTCCCTCCCAAACAGACACACAAAAACCAAGTGCTCCCTCTTGTGGAAAGGAGGTGCATTACTTTGGATTAGGTCAAGCGTCACAGGGTAGGATGTTTTTCCTCACCTGCTGCACCAGTTTTTTGCGGATGGCGTTGACTTTGGCCTTGATGCTCTCCTGGGCGTCAGCAGTGTCCCGGGCTTCTAGGGGAGCGTTGAGGCCCAACAGGTAATGCAGAGAGCTGTGGTCAGGAGCTCCTTCAACCTCCTCTGTAGAGACGGAACAAGTGGTTTATGGGTTAAATGTTCTCCAAACCTTTTTTTGTTGTCGTTGTTTAAAACGTGAAGAAGAGATGGGCTTTTTTGGCACGGTCATTCGATTAAAATAAAACAACTCTAGACTATGTGTACAGGTATACGACCGTAAGATCAAAATGTCAAGAAGACGAGTTGCGATGACGACGAGTAGTCTAATTGAATTAATGGATTAACCCTTTCACTACCACACTACCAAATGGTTAACCCTTTCACTGTGACAATACAGAAGGTTAACCCATTCACTGCCACATGGCAAAGGGTTGACCCTTTCACTACCACACTACAGAAGGTTAACCCTTTCACTACCACACTACAGATGGTTAACCCTTTCACTACCATACTACAGATGGTTAACTGTCTGTAGTGTGGTAGTGAATGGATTAAGAGAGAGGAGAAGACCTCCTCCGGCTCAGTGGTGGGCCTACCTTGGCCCTCGTCCTCGACGCAGACCCCCTGTCCCCGGGTGAGTGCGTGGAGGGGTCTGGCCTCCCCCGGTCTGGGCACACAGCGGAGTCCCTCGGCACAGTGGGCCGTGTGCACCCCACAGGACGCGCCCTTCTCCAGGGCGCAGGCCATGCAGCAACCGCAGCCGGGCTCCCTCAGAACCTGCGTGCAGCCCGTGGAGATGGCCGGGCACGTGTCCAGCTTCTCCTGAGTGCAGGGGGCACAGCGGATGGGCTCCGGCCCGACCACCGGCGAAGATCGGACCACTGCCAAGATGGCCAAAGATGACAACGTGACCACAAGCATGGACTTCTCATATAATCCAGGCATCTCCAGTCTTCAGATCGAAGAGGTTCTTTCCAATTTATTCTTCTTGGCTCGAGCACTAAAGTTACATGAGCTATATGTGTAGCTGTAGGTTTTCCTTCTAAACTGATTTCATTGAACTGGTGGGCCAGCTGTATTTATACAATGGCCTGGCCTCCAGAAGGGTTAATGTTTGACACAGTGACTACAGATATTAAATATTGTGCACCACGTTGCGGTAATGGGTGGATGACCCTGCTTGGACAGAGTACGTAGATCCAGGCTGAGGGTCAATATTGACTCTGGGACATCAAGTGGCTGTGCATGACAACAACAAGCTCTGATGACAAGTGTTTTTGGACAACTTAATGCTTAATCAATAGCTGTAAGGTTATGAAAACAATATAATCATGTGACTACTTCTCTTCACAATGAAAGGTCATAGCAATAAGTCATGAGGAATGCATTTATAATAACACACAAGATACTTAATATCCCATAGGGATGAATACTATTTAAAGCTGCAGTAGGCAACTTCTGAGAAAATAACAAGAGTTTAACTGCCCAGCAGAAATAGAGCAAGCTCTGAATACATTTTCAAGCCCATGCATGTGCAACACAGGTTGTTGAGATCAGAGGCTCTGTGTAGGATTGTTAGTAACTGTCTAACTGTACATATGGCTGTTTACACTAGTAACTGTTTACCTGCATATATAATTGTCTCCACCAGCATATATATCTGTTCCCACTAGAGGGCGCTCTAGGCGGAGCCACCCAGGTACTCCACCTTGTGGCAAGTATAAAAGAAAAGGTATACTCCCATTTCATTCTCTCCCCCAATGTCTCTCAATGAGAGAAGAACATGTATGTTACTACTGCTCTTTCCATGTGAATAAAAAGAAACCACGCGAGTTCAGGCTCAAGATAGAAACCATGAGTCTTGACCACATTATTGTCGCCCTATAGCCGAATTCTGTTAACAAAGGTTTTCCACAGACTCACAGAAGCACCAGCAGCTTTAAGCTGAATAAAACAATAATCATAAATAAATGTGATTATTTCCCAGTCTCTGATTGGCAGGTGGTTTTGCACACCGTGTACCTGTTGATGGTGGTCTTAGTTTTCCAATGTGATGCTGGGAACACAACTTTAAGCAGTACAGTTTAAAGCAGGGAATGATGGCTGCTGATCACATGATCTGTTGATGGTTTGAGTCTAGTCACATCATTATGGTTAAGTAATAAGAACTGTTGTGGTTCCTGTATTCCTGTATAGTATAGTTAGTAATAGCAAGTATAGCATAAGGATATAGAGTAAAATGGTATATTGTATAGTAGTGTGTACATAGGACCCAGTGTCTTTAATTCGTAGCTCAACACTGTATTGCATTTATCTCAGGATTTATTACATGTCTATTTTATTATCTTCTACTTATTTTATTTACCATTGTATTCTTGCACAATCGAAGCGGCCATGGCCACCCGCATTTCACTGTATGCCCTGGTATGTATGTGATAAATAAACCTCTTGAATCTTAAGTAATGCTGATGATGGCCTGTGAGTCTTTGACATCACTCAACCAAAAAACAACATATTTGTCAGTTGGTTCCTATGGTGAAGGTCCTCCTTATCAGGCAGACTAGCAAACAAGATCGTCCCCCTTTGGTGTTGCTTAACCTTAGTATTATGGCTCCTGTAGTGGAATCATAACATGTTTGTCTGAAATACGCCTGTAGTCTAGTAATTGGTCGTTTCCTTGGTGTAGTATTTGAGCGAGTTATCTCTGGTAAACACCAGACACCTCCTACACACACCATGCATACATACACAACACACACCAGATCCACTAACTCCACTGCTCTACAGAACCCAATGTGACCCTGCTTACGTAGCTCGCCCCCACCCTGCCTGAATGGGATCATGTTCACCTGAATCTGTTACGACCAGACAAAAAACCTTTACTGATTGGGTTTATTAATGTATTGGTAATAAAAAGGACAGACACAAATCAATCACTGGTCAACAATGATGCATTTACCAGCTCATGCGTTGTTGCCTCTTCGATGTTGAACATCAGATCCACCAACCACTGGGGTAAATGCTTCTCCTGGAGGGCAATGAGATCATTAATACAGTTTGGAATTTAGTTTTGATGTTATTTATACACTGGAAATGCAATACATACATTGGTTAAAAAAAATAAAACAGCAGAACAGGAGTGCTGCAGTGGACCCTCAGTGTAATGTGGACAGGTGTTATTTGGATGCAGTCCAGATATCACATAACCAGTCCAATTTTCTTTTTTAGGATTCTTTTTAAAAAAATATTCTTAATTGACCATTTTACTCTTGAATTAAAGTTATGCTCAGGTTTGGTTCCTTTCCACCCTGTTGCCCTGACCTGACTGGATGACCTGACTTGGGATTGGCTGGGTGCCCTTCCACCCTGTTGCCAAAGGTGGGGATGACATGACATGAGATTGCCATGTCAAAGTAGAATACATTAAGTGTTTAACCCAACCATCAACGCGCAGCTGCACCTTCTTATGATGTTTCCTCCCTCTCCTCCTCTTCACTGGTGGTGGTGGTGTCACCTCAGAGCAAGATAACAGAAGCCTCGTCCTCCGTCTCCCCCCGCTTGTCCTGGAGAGCTTGAAATGGCAGAAACACTGTTCATGCCTATATTTAGTTGGTTGTGACATGGGGTGTAACATGAGAAAATAAACACTATGCAAGTACAGACTATATACAGGCCCTCGCATGTTGGCCACGCTGGCAAAGTCAAACATCTTTATATCCGTTTGAGGCTATAGTGTTATGTAGCCGTGAGCGCTCCAGTAAGGCTATGGTTAGGATTATGGTTAAAGATTAAGAGTTACAGTTTTGCAGCTTGGCCAACAAGTGACAAGCACTATTCACCTGTATCCCCTGGTTCCCTCTTCTTGCTGTTGACCTGCTCGTTGACCCCACTTTCCTCACAGGGGTGTCGTCTGATGAGGAAGACTCCCTGAATGAATGAAAACTCTATTTAACAGATTGCAGAATGGGTACAATACAGTACGGCTCAATACATACAATTGTTAAAAGGATGCAGACCAGAGAAAGATGTTTGTCTCGTTTACATCAGGGTCCCCCATTTTCAATTCATAGTGATCCCTTGCGTGGAAGTGATCCCTTGCGTGGAAGGTGCTTGAATCCAACGCAGAGAGGTTCCCCTCACTTTGCTCCTGGTCTGGTGTTATGTGAATACTAGCGTCAACCTGAGCAATAGAAAATAAAGGTCATAGAAATGTCAAATACAAAATGAAGGTCATATTTAAACTAGAGCATCATGCTTATCGACACATTCTGTACGAGAATAAACATTCAGTAAGACAGATAGCATTTGGTATTCCATTCCAGACGTCTTGGTAGGCAAACACATCTCAAATCAATTGGTATCCATAGTATTCCATTCCATTAACATTACAGACAGGTGATTGAAATAAAATAAGGAGATTGTCATTAAAGGTCAACTGTGGCCAATCAGCTGCGTTTATGGCATTGCGCCATATTGGTAGAAAATCAGAGGGATTCTCATGATGCATCATGCCCACCAATATGGCGCCACGCAATCATAGGTCACAGTTGTTAATTAATGATAATCACCTGTTATTTGATTACAATCACCTGTTAGTTGCCTACCAAGACGTATGCGATGGAACACTATGAATAGGTAGACTGCACCTGAGGAGAGCTGCTAAGGTGCGGTAAGGAATGAGACAGTTGCCCAGGGCTCAGCGCCCAAAATAAATCTGGATCCTCCTCTTCTTTATTCTCGTCTTCCTCCTCCACCATCACCACCTCCCGTTCCACATCTACTTCCTCTTGCATCTCCTCTTCCTCCTTTGTTCCTACTTCTGATTCATCTTCCTGCTCCTTGTCCCCTTCCTGGATAGGGTCAAGGAGGCTAAATGGAGGAGTGGACGGGGCCGCCCTGTCCTGTGAGAAATTAGCGTATAACATGTGCACAGTTAAAGGTTGTCAGCATTTCCATTAAATTTGGTATGAAAACACTCTACCAGCGCAATTGGAGCATGTGCCGTAGGCCCGTAGCCCTATCTACCATTGGGTGACCCTTAGCCTCCAGTATGGTAACCTTGGATACATAATTATATACATTTCTTTATCAATTCAGTTTAGTTTCAGATAGTTTCCAGAGTGGGTTTAGTTTTTATTGTTTACAAATGTTTCGTTTGAGTTAGAAGTTCAGAATAGTGATCGACCGATATGGGTTTTTCAATGGCAGATGCTGATATTTAGAGAACCTAGTGCAGCTAGGTTTTCACTTAATAATAATATTAACTTTAATATTAGCCTAAATCAGTTCCCAAATGTTTTTAGTCAGGCCCCCCTTGGGTAATCGGAAACATTTAGGTGCCTCTTTCTGTATATTTAAATGTTTTTTATACAATACATATAAAAAAAATAAAAAATCTCCAAAGTCTAGTTTTTAGTTTTAGTTCATAATTATCGTTACATTTCTTTTACGAAAACAACTATGATAGATGGTAAAACTTACCCTACTACGCCACTTATACTGCTGGTTCTGCATTTATTTAGTTTATTTGTCCCCAGATTGTAAATAAACTGACAAGAAGGTCATTTGAACACGTCTTGCAAACCAGTTTTTAATTCTGTTGATTGTTGAGTAATCACTCATTTATTTAGATCAGGTGTGCAGGACTCATCTATAGAAAGCAGATGGTGATCACTTGTGGTTAACCCTATGAGACCAGTGGGCTCCGTTTTAAAGCTAGCGTGAAGATACTGGTATCATATGAACAGGTCACTATGGCTTTGTTCAGATTGCAGGCAAATCTTGATGAGAAATGTACATTTAAATTCCATGTGAGAAACCGTACCTCCAAGTAGCGAAAATGTACTTCCTATTAGTAGAAAGAGTTGTCGAAGCAGTTTTCAGTCTTGGACTATGGTGATGTAATTTATAGGACCCTTAAATCCTTGGACTCACTCTGCCCTCAGATTCATCACTAATGATGGATACGACACTCATCACAGTGTCCTTTATGAAAAGGTTGTCGGCCCTCTCTGATGGAGAAGCGCAACACATACTGGTATTTGTATATCTTTACTGTAGCCCTATTTTCAGAAATGTGGGTACATGCCCAAGTAAATGGAAGATTGCTCCACTTCTACAAGGTCAATTTGCATGTTCTTGGTATCTAGGAACATCTAGGGACCTGGAGGTGTCTGTTACTAGGCTTGAGTAAATTGTGATGGAGAAAAAGGAGAATATAGGTTCTTTTGATTACGCTCACTGAGCTCGTTCACCACCTTCTTGAGATCAAGTGTACAAAAAATCTAAGCAAATGAATAAAGGGAAGATGATTAAACAGAAGGATTTGTAGATACAGTAATAAATTATAATCCATTTGAATTATAAATTCATATTTGACCTTGAACTTGAACTTGACCTTATTATGGCCACATCATACATCTATGGATAGGGGAAAAATGTTAAATCTGGATTTTGTAATTTCTCACAGTTTTACGATAAAAGAGAGATAGAATTAGCATTTTTTCGATAAATTCTTATTTTCTGTAAATCTTAAAAACATTGGTAAACAAACGTAGTGCTGAAAATATACACTTTGACTGCTGTTTTGATAGGGTTAAGGTCTTTACTCTTGGCTACATATGAAAAAGAAACACAACATTAATTAATACGGTCTGTATTGATCGATTTATGATAAAAACAGCAGGGTCCCCTTATAAGGGGACCCTACAGCTTAACAGGTTTTAAGGCCCTTATTGGGTAAGATACATCCTTATACTATATATATTCACATGCAGTGAAATGTAGGTGGCCATGCCTGCCTGGATTGTGCAAAAATACAAACAATAAATAAATAAAAATAGACATGATAAAAAGTCATATGAAGAAGAAGAAGAAGAAGAAGAAGAAGAAGAAGAAGAAGAAGAAGAAGAAGAAGAAGAAGAAGAAGAAGAAGAAGAAGAAGAAGAAGAAGAAGAAGAAGAAGAAGAAGAAGAAGAAGAAGAAGAAGAAGAAGAAGAAGAAGAAGAAGAAGAAGAAGAAGAAGAAGAAGAAGAAGAAGAAGAAGAAGAAGAAGAAGAAGAAGAAGAAGAAGAAGAAGAAGAAGAAGAAGAAGAAGAAGAAGAAGAAGAAAAAGAATACATCATTATTGGAATGGAATTTTGGAACGAATGGAACCCGTTCTAATGACTGGCTGGAACAGGGTGAATCTGCACTTTGTTATGATGCTCCCTAGCTCATGGAATGAAACAGTCCCTTCTGTTGCCGTGTTTAAAACCTTGATCTCCAACTTTTGTCAATCAAGTTGTACGTGTTCTAATTCCGCTCATTTCTGTATACACTTGACGTGACTGTAAATGATGGAAACCTCAGTTGCCTTTCAAGTTTAAATAAAGGTTTGAAATGATAAAAATAAATAAATCCCAATACTATTAAACAAAAACGCCAACATTAAGGGAAATACACTTACCGTCTTATATAACATTATATAACATTTGTAATAATGATGTTATTTGGATACAGTCGTGTAAAATGCTTGTGCTGTGAACACCTTTCCCCAATGAAATGTTATGGATGTGACATTTGATGAGCTATGCTGTGCACAGCTTTTGCAAAGCATCAACATTCTAAATACAAAATGCACATGACAAGATTGAATTGCAGATTGCTCAGTCAACCCCTCATATCCAGTGGTGGAAGAAGTACACATCTCATTTACTTAAGTAAAAGTAGAAATACTCAGATAAATGACTACTCTGGTAAAAGTTAAAGTCCTCCATTCAAATTCTACTTAAGTAAAAGTAGAGAAGTATTTGCTATGAATCTAAAGTAAAAGTACACATTCTACACATTTTGTGTAGAAAACATTTGTGTATCCATTGACCTCTATAGGTTAATAGTATGTGGTCCAGTTATGCTGCTCTGATTACGTCCTCTTGAAGTTGACAGGCTTCAAATGTGAAAGTATATAATCTTCATCCATTTTAAATTTTGTATATTGTGTTTTCTATGCTAAATCCTTTTCTTCAAAGTAACTAGTAACTGATGGGAGTAAAAGTATAAAGTTCCCTAAAATGAAAATACTCACATAAAGTACAAGTAGCTCGAAATTGTACTTAAGTTCAGTACTTACATGTACATGTCGAAATACTTCCCAAAGGTCAGTGAATACCCCAACCACAACATCAGAGGGAGTTCCACAAATCATGTTCAACCCAGATTCGGCACAAACAAGGGTCTAAACACGTTTTGCAATTATGCCACATCAATGTGGAACGCCCTACCCACAGCCGGAAAAAAAAATGTAATCACTACCCACCTTCAAAAACGCGCTCAAAGAGCACCTACGGGAGGCTGGAATTAGAAAACTGGCCTCCATAAATGTACAAACCCGCACCCACCCCCTCCTAATGTACAGTTTCCTCCCCCTCGTATGTATATTATCTGTTAGGATTAGGGATGCGCGATATTGGCTTTTTTACCGATACCGATATTGTCCAACTCTTAATTTCCGACACCGATATCAACCGATATCAACCGATACTGATATATGCAGGGTTTCCCCCCCCAAATTAACACAACATTATGCATACTTTTCTTATGCATACTTTTGACAATAAATAAAATCAGAATTTGTTCTTACTTGCTTGCCTGGGTAAATAAAGGTTATAGAAATGTAATATATATTTTTTTTTTTTGAAAACCGATACCGATATTTTCCGATATCACGTTTTAATGCCGATATTGGCCGATAATATCGGACATCCCTAGTTAGGATATCTGTTTAACAGTACTGGATATTGGGCGGCTACGTAGTGCAGTGGGCAAGGCGCTCACCACGAATACTGGAGACTGGGCTCGAACAGGTACGCCTCCCTGTTCGAGCCCAGCGCTCCACATTGCTTTCAGTTTAGCTGGTCGTCCGCACTAATACACATTGGCAGTATTAGGGGGAGGGAAACTGATGGGTGGGGATCGGGCGTTGTGGACAGCGACTCCTACAGGTTGGTTGGTGCGCCTGCGCAGTAGAATCAGGAAGCGACGGGGGCGGGGCCCCTCCAAAGCCCAGACCCCTGACGCTGAAAGATCGAGCCACGCAGGTGGAAAGATGCGACTGCTGTTACCTCGAGTATCGGCTTGTGGGAGGCATGAAACAGCGTTCAAAGACAGGGGAGGGTTGAATTGGATGATACGAAAATTGGGATGGGAGAAAAATTAAAAATGGGAGAAAAAGTGGATACAAAAAAACAGTACTGTATATTTGCATATGTTAGGGATGGAGTTGGTGGAGGACCCAACTGCTGAACAGGACGAGGAGAAAATGGGCAGACGGGTAGAACGAGATGTGGAGCCAGGGGCGAAGTGAAGTAAAAATAGTCTTTACTTCAAAATGGTAGCAAACAAAACAAAGAATCTTATAAACGAGACAAAACAAACAGAAAACCACAGCAGAGCTGGTAGGGGAAGGCACAAACTAATCTACAAATTAAACAAAACGAGACTGTAAACATGGAAACAAAGATGAAAACAAACAAACACTAACACTGGGAACACTTACTATATGGGGAGAGCATAAGCAACAGCAGACAGACCAGGAACACAAACATCAAACAGGTGTGGACACCAAACAATGAATAGACACTGGAGGGCAGGGAACAATTAACACATGAGACAGCAGGGCAATTAGCAAAACGAGACACACATGGGGGAGAAACAACCAGGAAGGAAACAGACACAAGAAAAGACTGAAACATGATGAGATCAAGTAACAATAGTTACACAGACACAGGGGACAACACTAGACTAGACAACGGGGATTAGCACAGATAGCAGATACACAGGGAGCAGAGTAGTGAACATGACAGACAGTAAATTAATGATTACAGACAATACCAGGCATGAATGAATAACAGAGGCCAACACAGTTAGTAGCGGCAGTTGTCCACTAGATGGCAGCAGAGGATAGTTTATCAAGGGATGGCAGTTCATGAGGCCAGGATGGACAGGAGGGGAGGGGGGAGCAGCAGGGAAAGACCTCAGGACAGGTGGACCCTTAGAGTACTCCCCCCCAAGGGGCGGCTTCCAGACGGCCCAGAAGACCGCCCGGGAACAGGGAAGGTGGGCTGAGGAAAGGGGCTGGAGTAGAGGGGCCGAGGAAAAGGACCAATGGGACTGGGGTCGGGGACAGGGGGCAGAGGAGAGGAGCGAGGGGAACTGGAGCAGGGGGGTGGAGAAAAGAACCCAGGAGGGGCATAGGAGAAGGGGGGCCGGAGAACAGGACCGGAGAGGGGTCTGGAGAAGGGAGAGCGGGGCACGGGATCAGGGGAACTGGAAACTGGGACAGAGGGTCGACGAGGGGAACTAGAAACGGGGACAGAGGGCCAACGAGGGGGTCGAGGGGGCCTGGAAGCGGGGACAGAGGGCAGATGAGGGGGTCGAGGGGGAGCAGGGGGGCCGAGGCGACAGCCCAGGAGTAGGACTTGGGGCTGGGGTCCCCAGGGGAGGGGGACCCGGCATAGGGGTGTAGAAGCCGGACCGGGCGTAGCGGCTGGGCCAGGTGTCGGAGCCGGACCAGACGAAGAGGCAGGGCCGGGTATAGAAGCCGGACATAGAGCCGGGCATAGAGCCGGGAGCAAGTGACTCCCCGGGGACAGGAGCAGAAGCAGGTCCCGGACCAGAAGTCGGGGTCTCTCCGGGAGCCGGAGAAGGGACAGGAGCAGCCGGGGCTACACTAGCAGGGGCTAGGCTGGCAGTAGAGGCTGGGTTATCTGCCTGGGCATTGCTAGCTGCAGGGCCTATGCTAGCTGTAAGGGCTACATTGGCAGTAGAGGCTGTGCTAGCTGCCTGGGCTGTGCTGGCTGCAGAGGCTAAGCTAGTTATAGGAACTGTACTAACTCTGGAGGCCTGGCTAGCTGCAGGGAACAAGCTAGCTGGAGGGGCAGTCCTAGCTGTGGGGAACAAGCTAGCTGAAGGGGCAGTCCTAGCTGTGGGAGACAAGCTAGCTGGAGAGGTTCTGCTAGCTGCAGAAGCTTTGCTAGCTGTAAAGGCTTTGCTAGCCTTCCGAGTCCTGCTAGCTGCAGGAGCTATGCTAGCAGAGGGAGCTACACATAAAGTGGGGCTAGCAGTAGGGGCCAAGGAACCCACACAGCGAGCAGTTCTGGAAAACGAGACCCTGCTAGCTGAAGAGGCAGTCCAAGGAATTGAGACCAGGCTAATAGGAGCCATCGGGAACGAGCTAGCTGAAGGGGCAGTCCTAGCTGTGGGAACCATAGAACTAGCCAACAGGGCGGCTCCAGGAGACGAGAACATGCTAGCTGAAGGGGCAGTCCTAGCAGTAGAGAAAGAGCTAGCTGACGAAGCTACGCTAGCAGTTGGGACTGAACTAGCAGTAGAAGCTACAATAGTAGTGGAGGCCATGCTAGCTGTGGAAGCTATGCTAGCAGTAGGGACTGTACTAGCAGTAGCTATGCTAGCAGCTGGGGCCATGCTGGCAGTAGAGGCTTCACCAGCAGAGGAGGCCGTGCTAGCTGTGGAAGCTACGCTAGCAGTAGGGACTGTACTAGCAGTAGCTATGCTAGCCGTTGAGGCTAAAGGTGCTCCCATAGTCGAGCGGACCGTACGGTACACGGAGCAGACTCCCGCGGGCTCAAAGCTGACCCAAAGGGTACTCAAAGCAGACCCAACGCAGAGTCCAAGTGCGAAGCTCCTATTTTCTGACGCGCGGACGTCCGCGGCGCCCACTTGGTGTCACACAAACTGGCGTGAGGTGTAAACTGGCGCGAGACATGTAGGAAATTGGTCCGCAGAGATCTGCTCGACTATTAAAGCTCAAAGAGTCCAGTGGACCTCCGCAGAGTCCAGTCCGTGTACAGTCCGCTCGACTATGGGAGCACCTTTAGCTAGCAGTAGAGACTTGGCTGGAGGCTGGAGACGGGAAAAAAGTCCTTACCCAGGTGCTGCCATACTCCTCCACCAGTGGGGCCAGCTCAGGGCCTTCCTCTCCTCCAAGGAGGAGGACTGAAAGTTAATTCTGGCGAAGGCCTCCAACGTGCGCAAGGCCTCCCTCGTCCTGTTCGCTGGGTCCAATTCTGGTCGGTTCATTCTGTTAGGGATGGATGGAGTTGGTGGAGGACCCAATTGCTGAACAGGACAAGGAGAGAATAGGCAGACGGGTAGAACGAGACGTTCCTTTCTGCCTCGGGTCTGCACGCGCATTATTTGTCATGGGAGGTGTGGTCTGACGTCACTTTAGTTTCCCGCGGGGTCCACCCATATAGGGATTTATCATTGGGAAAATGTATTATCGGCTATTGTAATAATTCTGCCTCATAAACATTGGCAAGCTTTCCATTTTTGCTCAAAATGAGTTCCCTTCTATCACTAACATTATTGTTATTTTTTTATCCTCTTTTTCTCCGCCTGATTTTTCAATTTTTCTCCCCATCCCAGTTTTAGTCGTTATGCCAATTCCCCCCCTCCCCTACCTGGTTGTTGTGCGCATGTTTCTCCTACTGGTTGGTACAAGGGAACCCTGAAGTCCACCACATGCTTCCTCCGACACATGTGGAGACAGCCAGTGGCTCTCTTCTCACCTGACAGCGAGGACTCTCATAAGTGAAGCGTAACGCGTGGGAGGTCACGCTGCCTTCACCATTTCTTGCCTTTCGCTGAGCAGGCGCCCAGACCTGACCTGTAGGCGTCGCTGTCCACAACGCCAGATTACCACCCACGACTTCCCTCCCCCTAACTCAGCCAAATGAGTTAGTATGACGACCGGCCCAAGCCGCAGGGCAATGCTGACTCCGGGAGTCGAGACCGCAGCCTCTTGCATTGGTGACGAGCGCAATCTCCGCTACGCCACCCGACCGCCCCCCCCCCCCTCTAACATTATTGTTTAAGCATTTTTGGTTGAAATACAATTATATGTAATTACTTTACGAAATAGTTTCATGTTGAGCTATAGATTGTGGATGAATAATACACACAGAAAAGTACACCATGCCAATGTTCATGCTTTATTTGTTTTAAACGAGACGATTTAGAAATGTGTCCATTGGAAATACATTCCGGTGGACCAGCCGGAAACAACAACACCTACACCTCCCTGAGGTCACGTTAATAAAGAACCTGGGAGGACTAACCCCTTGGATAAAATCTGAGGTCACTAGTCTCTGGGTTATCATAGATTCAGAACTGAACTTCAATTCTCATATTAACAAAGTGACGAAAACATCGTTCTTCCATCTCAGAAATATAGCAAAAGTACGACCATTAAATTTTATTAATCAAAGCGATGCTGAGAAGCTAATTCATGCATTCATATCTAGCCGGTTAGACTACTGTAATGCACTTTTCACGGGTCTCCCTAAGAAAACCACAGAGAGGCTTCAGTTAATCCAAAACTCTGCAGCCCGACTGCTAACTAGAACCAAAAGGAGAGAGCACATTAGTCCAGTCTTAGCTGCTTTACACTGGCTTCCTGTAACATTTAGAATTTACTTTAAGGTCTGCTCTGTTGTATGTTAGAGCGACGGACTGCTCTGTTGTATGTATGTTAGAGCGATGCTCTGTTGTATGTTAGAACTTTGTAAAGCAACTCAAAGTACTAAGAGCGATACACTGCTCTGTTATATTTTTTATTGAACAATCTTATCACACTTTTTTACTGTCCGTTCTATCTTATTATTTTTAGCCTATTTTAAACTGAATCAAATCTATCTAATCTATTCTATTTTATTATTTGTATTGCCAAAGAACTGTGATTTGCCTAACCTTGCTACCTCTCTATCTCTTTGTATTTACATTAAAAAAAAATTATGCTTGCTTATGCCTGTCTTTTTTACTGTTGTGAAGCACTTTGAACTGCAACCTCTATATGAAAAGTGCTATACAAATAAAGTTATTATTATTATTATTATTATTATTATTATTATTATTATTATTATTATTATTATTATTATTATTATTATTATTATTATTATTATTATTATTATTATTATTATTATTATTATTATTATTATTATTATTATTATTATTATTATTATTATTATTATTATTATTATTATTATTATTATTATTATTATTATTATTATTATTATTATTATTATTATTATTATGTCAAATTAAGATCATACAAAATATACAGTGATGTATTTGATGTGATGTATTTCAAGGTGTTTTTGTGCTCATGTATACAACTTAATTTCTTTATGCTGAGGTTGACATTTGCATGGAAATGCCCATCTATCCTCTTTGTCTGACTCTGAAGAATAAGCGCATTTCCCATAATGTTGGCGTGTTCCCAAGTTTGTTCACAAGTTGATATTTATTTAGGAACCTCTACTCTCAGGATCCCTGTAACTCTTCTCAAGCTCTTGACTATGATGAAGTGCATGGATGAAGGGCTCCTTTTAGTGGGTATTCTGTAGATCTCATCACCCAGAAGGACTTTTTTTTTAATTGGAATGGTACATGTGGAGGGGGGGGGGGTAGGTAATAGAAGAAATACATAAATATAGGCAATCAAATTAAATCTGAATATAAAATATGAAATAATTAAACCGTATAAACAAAGGTGCAGATTAGGATCTGTATGCCCTATTGGTCATAATATACATTACAATAAATATAGGCAATACAATTTTTTTTAATCTGAATATATACTATGAGTAAAAGAAACCTGTATGTAGGTGCAGATGAGAGTCTGTACTCTCATCAGTCATAATATACATTATATATAGTCTGTGCAGGTTTTGGTAGTTAAGAGTCAGACATTCCTATAGTTCTCAAGTTCTGCAGCCGTTAGTTCTCCAGTTGCTGGCAGCAGTGCATGCCCCGGTTGTGGAGCCTGATGGCATGAAGGACTGGCCAAGGTGGTTAGTGGAGTGTCGGGGCCCAGGGGGTATGAGTCTGTTGCTGAACGTGCTCCTCATCTTGGCTTGCTCCTCCTTTCAAACTATTTATGACAAGTTACAGCTTTGCAGCTCGGCCAACCTTCTACTGTTGATGACACCAGGGGAGGGTTGTTTGTGATGCCATCGTCTCTCACCTGGGAAACTCTTCTCATTACATAATGGCAACCTTGGCTTGGGCTCAGAGCACTTGGCCACGACTGTGACTAATAAAAATAGCAGCTGCTCGTTTGTTATCGTCAGAACGTGTGTGTGTGTGTGTGTGTGTGTGTGTGTGTGTGTGTGTGTGTGTGTGTGTGTGTGTGTGTGTGTGGGAATATTTTTAAGAAAAATACAAATGGTCTATAATGTGGCTTCATGGATAAAGCCAAATGCAAGAGAGTGTTTAGACAATTCTCCTTAACATTTCTTTTATGGATTATAATGTATATGTGTAAATAAAGAAATAAACAAATGTATGCTTCATAGAAACCTGTGTGATTCCCCTCTGAAGGCTGTCAAAGTGCACCATCTCTGTACCATCTGTCAGTCTGCAGCCCCATGCTGTTTCTGCAGACACCTGTGGGGTGGGTTTGAACGTAGGCGTCAGTACAGCCCCAACGATCATTGGTCTTATGTAGAGGAACTGCCATAAGTGTGACCTCTGTCCCGTTCAGTTAGTGTACCTTACGAATAACTGACTGTTAATTTCATAGTTTTAAAAGTGGAACTAGATGACCACTAACTGAACGGTTTGAGGGGGCCTTCAGAAGGAAGGGGGTGTAAGTGTGAAGATTCTGACGACGGGATCTGTCAGATGTATGTTTAAAAACCCCAGAGCTATAAATTACCTGTATGCTTAACTGCACTCTAACTGTAGAGTATACATTCAAGAATCAACAATGGCTTTCGAAACGTTATACTTGGAGACTGTGTTTTTAATCAATACAGTTTATAAAAAAACTCTCAACTTCGTTTTACAGCAGTTATGCTTTTTTATCGTTCTAGATTCAACCCCAAAGGGAGGACAGGATTCTAAACAATGGTAAGTACAAATTAACAAATGCTGGTCTATTTAGATCCGAATTAATACTTAATTCTGTATGATGTTGTTTTTAACGTTTTTTTTTTTTTTTTTTCTTTTTTGTCTTTTTAGAAGACACAGAGATCTTGTTGCCAGGCCCCAAAGCGCTGCAGTGGCTAGAATTCGTTACACAAGGTAAGTTTATACATATAGAATATAATTACAAAATGTCCATAGATTTAACATTGGTATGAACGTTATGAGATGTAAGGGTTCTGTATAGAACATTCATAAACACTATAAAGCTCCTATCCTGCTATGCTTTATGATAATAGAACTATTATTTTTAAACATTTCTCAGATGGAAATGCATCAATGGCTCTTGGAGACGACATCTTGAGACAACTTGACAACTTTAATAAATCTGGTACGTACAAAACGAAACTCGTGCTAGATCATAAATAGTTATGTCTTGATTCTTAAATTTTTTTATTATATTATTCTTTTATGCTTTTATACATAGCTAGTGCTATAGACGACGAATGGGATCCTGCGACGCTTGGGGAACTGTCAGGATGGAGGTAGGTGAGTTCCAATTGTTGTAGGCAATCACAGAGACGGAGAAGGTATACTCTTGAACAGGTTCGACTTTAATAGTAAAGAACACAAAGAGTAATACTAGGATACTATGCCAACGGCAAAGGAACGAGAGAATAGATAATGGAGCTTAGTGGTGGTCCAGAACTGGAACCGGCCGCGTTATCTCTGAACGCCTATAGTGAAGACCTGACGAATGACCAGCAGAGGAAAGGAATGTTAAAAAAAAGCCAACTCCTAAGTGACAGCACTAAATGACAGGGAAAAACAAGTGACAGCAGTCAGGTGACAGATGACAGAGAAGGTGGGTGGTTCCCGACCGTAGTCAGGAACCAGAATCGTAACAGTACCCTCCCCCGATGAACGGCACCAGACGTTCACCTGGGGGCCTCTGGATTCAGCCGCCGGAAATCAACGATCAGGCTGGGATCTAAAATATCCCTTTGAGGCACCCAAGAACGCTCTTCTATCCCGTACCCCTCCCAATCCACCAAGAACTGAAACCCCCTACCCCTCCGCCTACAACCCAGTATCCTCCGCACAGTGTAAATGGGCTGACCACCAATAAACCGAGGCGGAGGAACCATAGGCAGTGGCGGGGCCAAGGGCGATGAGAGGAACGGCTTCAACAGGGACACATGAAACGTCGGATGAACCCTCATAGAGCTCGGAAGCCGTAGCCTGTAAGCCACAGGATTCACCCGACGTACCACTTTAAAGGGCCCTATAAAGCGAGGAGCCAGCTTCCTGGATTCCACCCGGAGAGGGAGATCCCGGGTGGAAAGCCAAACCCGCTGCCCAGGACGGTAAACCGGAGCCGGACGCCGCTTGCGGGTGGCCCCAGGGTGGCTGGTGAGGGATGAGGCATGTGCCCACTGCAGCAAATGTGCCTTGGGCACATACGACCACCCCGGAGGGCCCCCGCCAGGATCGGGCTCCCGCGTCAGCGCCGACCTTACCACCTTATCTATGCCCCCGACTCTGCCCTAGGCGACCATTCAAAGCCAGGGAGAGAGGCCTTAGTGAGAGCTGTTAACGGATTGGCTAAGGCGCTAAAGTTGCGAATAAAGCGCCTGTAAAAATGTGCAAAGCCCAAAAACCGTTGTAACCCCTTGAGCGACGAAGACCCCCTCCAGGTCCTAGTTGACGCGCTCCGTCTGCCCGTTTGACTGCGGATGAAACCCAGACGAAAGGCTGACGGAGGTGCCGAGACCGGCGGCAAATGCCTTCCAGAACCTGGAAGCGAACTGAGGACCCCGGTCCGACACGATATCCACCGGAAGCCCGTGGACCCGAAAGACATGCTGTATCACCAGATCAGCAGTCTCTCGGGCCGATGGAAGCTTGGGGAGAGGAACAAAGTGAGCCGCCTTAGAGAACCGGTCCACCACCACCAAAATGGCGGTGAACCCGTCCGAAAGGGAGAGGCCAGAAATAAAGTCCAGGGATATGTGCGACCAGGGCCGTTTAGGAATAGGAAGCGGCCGGAGGAGACCTGCTGGTGCACGGCGAGAGGTCTTAATGCGCGCGCACATCGGGCAGGCCGCCACAAAGGAACACGTATCCCCCTCCACTGTCGGCCACCAGAACCTCCTACGGATAAATTCCAGGGTCCTGGTGGCCCCAGGGTGGCTGGTGAGGGATGAGGCATGTGCCCACTGCAGCAAACGTGAGCGTGCCGCCTTGGGCACATACGACCGCCCCGGAGGGCCCCCGCCAGGATCGGGCTCCCGCGTCAGCGCCGACCTTACCACCTTATCTATGCCCCAAGACACGGGTGCCAAAATCAAGGCCGGTGGAATAATGGGATGGGGCTGCTCCTCCCGACCAGGAAGATCAAACTGGCGCGATAACGCGTCGGGTTTGATATTTTTGGACCCGGGCCTATAGGAGATGGTAAATCGAAATCATGTGAAGAATAACGCCCACCTGGCCTGGCGAGCGTTAAGGCGTTTAGCCCCTTGGATGTAAGCCAAGTTCTTATGATCGGTCCAAACAATGAAAGGATGTGCCGCCCCCTCCAACCAATGTCTCCATTCCTCCAGTGCCAATTTGATAGCCTACAACTTCCGATTACCCACGTCGTAGTTGCGCTCGGCTGGTGACAGACGGCGAGAAAAAAAAGCACACGGTGCACTTTCCCATCCTTTAAGCACCTCTGAGAGAGCACCCCCCCACCGCGATGTCAGAGGCATCCACCTCCACAATGAACGGAACCTCCGCATCGTGGCGGATCAATACAGGAGCAGATGTAAACCGACGTTTGAGATCGCAGAAGGCCGACTCTGCCCTAGGCGACCATTCAAAGCCAGGGAGAGAGGCCTTAGTGAGAGCTGTTAACGGATTGGCTAAGGCGCTAAAGTTGCGAATAAAGCGCCTGTAAAAATTTTCAAAGCCCAAAAAACCGCTGTAACCCCTTGAGCGACGAAGGCCGTGGCCAGTCCAAGACTGCACTCACCTTGGCCGAATCCATGCGTAGATCACCCTTCGTCAACACAAAGCCCAGGAAGGAAACGGTATCAGTGTGAAACACACATTTCTCGGCCTTAACGAATAGTTGATGCTTGAGGAGACGGTCTAGCACCTCCCGAACATGCAGTTGGTGTTGCACCATATCGCGAGAAAAAATTAGGATATCATCTAGGTAAACAAACACCGACACCCCAATCAAGTCTCGCAGCACGTCGTTAACCAGGGCTTGGAAGACTGCCGGAGCATTAGCCAAACCAAAGGGCATGACCAAATACTCATAGTGACCATTAGGCGTATTAAATGCAGTCTTCCACTCGTCTCCTTCTCTAATCCTGACCAGATTGTATGCATTACGTAAGTCAAGTTTAGAAAAGACCTGCGCCCCCTGTAAGCACTCAAAGGCCGTGTCCATGAGAGGTAAAGGATATCGGTTCTTGATGGAAACGTCATTCAATCCCCTATAATCAATGCACGGACGCTGATCCCCATCTTTTTTATCAACAAAGAAGAAACCAGCGCCGGACGGGGATGTGGAAGGACGTATGTGCCCCGCAAGCAATGCCTCCTCAATGTAGGTGTTCATGGCCAAGGTCTCGGGGCGTGAGAGAGAGAACATTCGCCCGCGAGGCTGGGAGGTACCGGGTGGGAGATTAATGGGACAGTCGTATGATCTATGAGGCGGTAGTGCTTTAGCACGCGTCTTGCTAAAAATGTCCACCAGGTCCCAATAGATCGCAGGAACCCCTATCAAATCGGGATTAGAGGGTGGAACAGAATCTGCGACGCTCCCCACCATCCTGGAGAGAGAAGAAGGAGAAAAAAGAGAAGAGGGGGAGGGAGACAAGGGAGTGGACAAACTCGCCGACGACCGACTTCACGTCGACCTCCGTTGAGAGCTTGCCCGTGCTCCAATTAATATTACGTATACATGAAGACAACCAGGGATGACCCAACACCATTACAGAATAGGGGGAGACAATGACAAATAATTGAACCCACTCCCACGCCTCACCCGCCACCCGGATGTGTATAGGAACAGTGCGTTGAGTGACGCTCCCACTGCCCAGGGGCTGGCCGTCCAGGGCGTAGACCGGAATAGGAACCCCCAACTCTTCTACCGGGATTCCCCATTCTCTCACCAACCCCAAGTGAATGAAATTGCCCACCGCCCCTGAGTCAATGAGAGCCTTCGTTCCCCTAACGTTACCCCCAAATCAAATCAAATCAAATCAATCCATCCGTATGGCGGTGTTGATGAGCGTTTCCAGCCGCTCAGGGATCTCACGCACGGCGAACTCGTCCCTCATCCGTGCGGAGAGTCCCTTGAGGAACAGGACCACACAAGGAATTTCCGGCCAAGCTGCCTCTCGAGCCACGATCTGAAATTCGATGGCGTAATCTGAGACCGTGCGGAGGCTCTGCCGGCAGGCGAGAAGCCGCCCACCGGCCTCGAAGATCGAGAATACTCGGGAAGTGTCGAATACCCTTCTCAACTCCCCGGTGAAGTCGTCCACACAGTCGCAGATAGACGAACCGCTCTCCAATTCGGCCGTAGCCCAGGAGAGTGCTTGACCGGTGAGGACAGTGATAATATGCGACTTGTGCGTGGCTGCAGCTGGAACACGAGTGAGCACTGGGTGATGAACTCCCTGCATCCCTCCGGTGCTCCCGCGTAGCGGCCTGGTGCGGGTAGCCGTGGCTCCTGGGTCCGATCCTGGTGCCCAAGAGCTCCCCGACTCTCCTCGGTGTTGAATACTGAGATTAGGGAGTACTTCAATGTTCCACCCGCGAATGCCGTACCAGACTTCCATATATTCCACGATAATGTCGTAGGTACCATGGACCGTATGTTAACAAGACTCCAAAGTGTTACAAATGATAGGGATATCATACAGGTATCCTTAACAGGACATGGTGTCAGAGACGAGGTCTATAAACTCCTACGAAATGGCCGTGAGAATCTTGATGATTTTTACCAGAAAAATTTGTGCAATCAAATCTCGCACTTCTTGCTGATAGGTCTTTACAATTAGTAGCCCAGATCGTGCGCAACCCTACAGGGATGGGGGTCAGAAGAAAAATCGAGGGTTTATTAAATAGTGAAGTACTCAGTAAGAAGAGACGGTTCCTAAACATTATACATAATACAAATGATCAACAATGCTTCGCAACGAATGTGGCAATGCTCCTAGATCCCTCTATAGATCAGGATGTAGCCTACCTACAGTACGTGGTAGAGAGATGCATAACCTTGTGAATGTCCCTGAAGGACCTGTGGCCTTTACCGATATAGAGCGCTTCGAGAGGGCTCTAAATCGTCCGATAGCCGTATTATTCCGAAATGATGCAGGTTTGTCGCATTATAAATCGGGGTTTGAAGGACCAGAACCAACCCTGCATCTACTGCTGCACTCGGGAACATTACTACGGTATAAGACAAATTAATTCGTTCATGGGTACAACGTACGTGTGTCCTGGATGTTTTACAGGGTACAGTAGAAAGGGAGGGCACAGTTGTAAGACTACCTGCAGTATTTGTCATAATGTTCAATGCCATACCATACCAAAGGCATTACAGAAATGCAACGATTGTAATCGGGTTTGTCAGTCGCTTTTCTGTTATGAGGAACATAAAGCAAAGCGCACAAACGCTCTACACCACCAGAGTGTTTGTGAAGCCTACAAAAAATGTGGACTGGTCGTCTACAGCGCGGTATCTAAACCCAAAGAGCACAAATGCAAGGTGCTTATCTGCTATACGTGTAAAGACCCCCTAGCTGATGCGGCCGCCAGACGTGATCATAAATGTTATTTCAAAACATTACCCGTCGACACTAAGCCTAAAGACTGCATAGTGTTCTATGACATTGAGACGTATGTAGGTGCTAACAACAAACATGTACCTTATTTCATATGCAGTCAGACTAACGATCGAAAAGAATCGTGGAAAGGACCCGACTGTGTTAAACGTTTCCTTAAACATTTTCGAAGACCTCGCTATCATGGGTATACGTTCATAGCCCACAATAGCCGCGGTTTTGACAGCTACTTGGTGTTAGATCCCTTGGTTAAAGAGGGTTTGACCCCAGACTTAATTACACAAGGGAGCAAAATCCTATGTTTTGAGGATAAAACATATCGACAGAGATACATTGACTCTGTGTCCTTTCTACCCATGAAATTAGCAAAAATACCTCAGGCCATAGGGTTTAAGGATAAGGTAAAAGGCTACTTCCCACCTTCCTTCAGCTCTCTAGAGAACCCCTAGAGTATATAGGTCCATTTCCACCACCAGAGGATTATAATCCAGATCGAATGTCAACGTCAGAACAAGAGAAATTTTTTCTCTGGTACGATACCGTTAAGACAGGTGTCTTTAATTTTGCAACCGAGGCGAAGCGCTATTGTACTAACGACGTAGATATCCTTAGCCAAGGTTGTTTGAAATTTCGGGGACGATTTCATTAAAGAAACATCTGTGGATCCTTTTCAATCAATTACCATCGCCGTGGCCTGCTTACGAGTTTTCAAAACAAAATATCTACAACCAGAGACCCTAGCCATACCCGACCCTGACAACTATAGAAGACAGAAATGCTACTCTAATGCTGCCATACAATGGTTGGAATATGTATCAAAAAAGCATGGTATTTCTATAACACATGCCTTGAACGGTGGAGAAAAAAAGGTAGCTACTTTATCGACGGCTATCTTGAGAGAGACCTAGAGAACAGAGGGAAAGAGAGACATGCCTACGAATTTTATGGCTGTTTTTTTCATGGTTGTACGACATGTTACAAGGCCCATGATATGAATCCCTTGACACGTAACCTTTATGGCGATATGTATACAGACAGCTTAGCTAAGATAGCTGATTTAAAGGCCACATACGGTCTCGATACAACGGTCATGTGGGAGCATGACTGGAAGGAATTGAAAGATACAGATGTACACGTCATAGATTTCCTAAAACAATACCCGGCCAGTCTAACCGAAGGACCTCTAAACCCTCGAGATGCTTTGTATGGAGGTCGTACATCTGCTATAAGACTACGCTACATAACCCCAGCTGATGAGACAGTATCGTACAATGACGTCTGTTCTCTATATCCGCACGTCATGCGCAATTCTGAATATTTCTATCCAACCGGACACCCCGTTATTATACGAAGCGATTTCAAAGACCCAAAGTCTTATTTCGGTTTGATTAAAGCCACCGTCTATCCGCCCCGTGATCTCTTTTTTCCGGTCCTACCGTACAGAGGGAACGGTAAACTCCTTTTCCCCTTGTGTCGAATGTGCGCTCTCGCGAATAATCAGACTACTGACTGCATACACACAGATGTAGAGAGAGCGTTAACAGGTGTATGGATTACCCCTGAATTTAACAAAGCGGTAGAGTTATCGCGTAGCTGAAATCCATCAAGTATGGGATTTCAATGAGCGTAGCAACGATATATTTACCTCTTACATACAAGCTTTTCTGAAGGGAAAAACAGAGGCCAGTGGATACCCCTGCGATGTGGTCACAGAGGCTGATAAAGATCGATACATTGCCGAGTACCAGAGATGCGAGGGTATACTATTAGATAAAACATCAATCTCTTCTAATCCTTCAAAGAGGTGTCTTTTCAAATTAATGTTGAACTCTTTTTGGGGGAAATTCGCGCAACGCTCTAATTTACCACACACGGTGCTCTTAAGAGAGCCTGCAGAGTTTTTCAAACTTTTATTCTCAGAAGAGTACGATGTGAAATATATGGCCTTCCTGAGCGACGATGTGGCATCAGTTCAGTGGTGCTACACAGAGCGTCATCTTCTCAGTCCGAGAAATACCAACATTTTCATCGCATCCTTTGTGACAGGCTACGGACGAATGCATTTGCATAACTATCTGCATAAACTTGGTGAAGATGTTTTATATCACGATACTGATATAGTGATTTATAAGACACATAAGGATAGCGAGAGTCTACCCCTGGGGTCATACCTTGGGGAACTGACTAGCTACTATCCACCCCTATTCATACCTATTAATAGATCTACGTCCACATTGCCCTGATCAGTTGCGACTTAGAAGTGGCTTGCTCCCCCAGGAAGGACCCCCGTCGTCTACATTAGAAAATAAGAAAGATGTTGTGTCGTATAAGGAGTCATATGTCCGTATTGAAAGCTTTATATAACACGACCCCCTCTATTCGGAAACAGATGTTGGCCAGATCTTCACCCGATCTATTAAGGTGTATGTGTGAGATAGCATTAAATGTCCTGAAAGGTGTCATACCCCTTAAAAACGCCCACACACACAAACTACGAAGAAAAAAGAAAATCCTAAAGATATTAGCTGATAGCAAAGTTAATCTTTCTAAAAAGAGAAGAGCCCTTATGCAAACAGGGGACGTTTTTTTGTATCCCTCTACTTAGCGCTGCTATCCCATTTCTGGCATCTTTATTCACAAAAAAAAGTTAATAATGACTAGTATGCAGAAGATGGTTCTTATCCCTAAAAGTCAGTGGATCCAGGCCTCATCCACAGGGGTTATACCTCCTACTAATATCGTCGATAAGGCTTCAGATAAAATACATACAGGGATGTATAATATTCTGAACGATATTACAGTTAAAGAGGAACATGTGCTATCTCCAGTTGACACCAACGCATCGCGATTACATAATCCGACTGTGTATGCCACGGAATCTGAAAAAGCTAAAAAAATGAATATTCTTCTACATCGATATCTAGGTCTGCTTAGACAGAAAGAAGAAGATACCAACAAGCTCACACCTACAGATACAAGGGTGAGCGGAACTACGGTTAGAGACCCAGGGGATATAGAACAAATAGTTTCGGCCCTCCCCGTTAGAAGTCAAGTAAAGGCAAGGTTTATTCTACAGAAACTAAATGTTCTACCTAACGAATCATGGAATCTTAGAGGCGAGTTTATTCATAAAGGCGTAGTCATTAAGGGTTCTCACATATTAGATTATTAGGTATTGGTCATTTCGTTAAAAAGGAGCCCGGCCTTTTTATCACCCGTCATGCGTAGACTATCGGTGATTCGTTTTATTAATTGTTCAGGGTTTTTATAATAGCCGCCTATACCTATGTGTTGTCTTTTTACCACAATGCTAGGCCCATTTAGAGGTCTATACTCAAAATAGGCTGATTCACCCGGTATATTGTACCAGGTATGTGGATAGGTTATTTCTGCCAAACCCACTAACCATTCTCCTTTTAAATGTAGGGCTTTAGCTAGATTAATACTGAAACTGGAGCACCTATTCTTGGGGAAAACTCTCATGCATGCGTTGGAGGGGAGAGTGACGTAGAACCCATCCATTATGATAACCAGGGTTGACAAATAAAAAATCCTGAATGAACTCCTCCTTCAAAGTTTAAGATTATATAAGGAGCTGTGAGAGTACTCTTTAAGATATAAGAGTTCAATTTCGTCGGCCAACCCCTCCATTTCACTAAAGTGTACATTAAACCATTTAGTTTCTTATCCCCCAGACATTTCTCTATCATATAGCTCTTGTTCTTTGACTCTACTTCATAAAATGTGCCGCTTATAGTCTCATCATCCTGGTCCTTCAGTACATACACTACCGGTACACGGGTATACGTTTCTCTATAATAAATTTCTCATGCGTATATGTTTGTTCATAGCGTTTGTCGAAGACACCTCTATATTTAGAGATGCGTACAACCGTACCGATATCAAACTTGAATCTAGGTGGCTTCTTAGGAGGTAGGGGTGTTGCACCATACAGGTTCTGGAATACCTGTAGTAGGTTATTTTTAGAAACCTCTATGGGTTTCATTTTAATACTGGAATGATACAAATTGTTATAGCTCTCTACCATATCCGGCAACATATCAATATAACGGAAACTATTTTTAGCTGTGAAAAATCTCCACATCCGTTCCTTCAATGTGCGGTTCAGCCGTTCGATGACGCTCGCTTTTAATTCGCTTCCGGTAGCAAAGTGGTGTATGTTATGTTTTTTTAACAACTGTTTAAAATGTTTGTTAAAAAATTCTTTGCCTTCATCTGTTTGTATTTTTACCGGTGCACCACTTTCATCTAAAACTGTAGCGAAAGCCTTTGTAACAGTTAAACCCGTTTTACTTTTTAGCGGTCTGGCATATACCATCTTTGAGAATACATCAATTACAGTCATCAGATATTTAAAACCATCGTTATCCTGCGCTAAGCTTTGCATATCGCATAAATCAATTTGAAATTGGTAAAGAGGTCTTGGAACAAACACTCTATTTCTATAAAAATTTATTCTAGCAGGTTTATGCAGAGTATACGTATCCTGTTTTGAAAGCCATGCTTTGATAACCTTTGTTCCAGTTCTACCCCCTGTAGAGGTCTCCACAGCCTTTCATAGGCGGTCTACTCCCCCATACGATCCAGGGTTAGCTAGATCATAATATATTTTGGCCAATACACTATCCATATTTTCTACCACCTCTTCCCTAGGATTATAATACAGGAGTGAATAAGTATATAGCAAACATTTCTCTAAAGAAGGAGAGACAAGGTATTTTTTTCTTTTTTTTAACACACCATTTTGTTGATTGTACAGAAGCATAAAAACATTTCATTACAGCAATCAATCATTCTCGATACACTTTTGCCAGTTTTGGCACTGTGGACATGAATTTAACTACAGATCCGTAGACAGCGTCAGCATCGATCTCGGGGTAGTCTAGATGTATATCCTTAATCACTTCTTTCAGATATTCACTATTCTTAAATGACTGGAACTCGAAAAGCAGTCCTTCACAGATCCCCTGCAGGCGTAACGGTGAAGGGACGGATAATCTCATACGCCCCAGAAGGGCACTAATTATCGCTGTCAGCTGGCCACTCCATAGCATTGTCAACAATGCAGCTTCATTGATCCCGTAATACAGGGATGCTTCAAACAGACATTCATGCTGCCTTTGGCTAGGATATTGAATACTGCATCCATAGCAGTGCTCGTTGAGATGTCGATCGATACAAGACTTCAGTATTTCGGCCAAAACTAATTTAATACTACCTATCATTAAATGGTCCATGAAACCCTCGCTCTCATCCACCATTACAGGTAGTAATGTAAGCCTTCTCGATGGCGATGGTGATTTCATGGCCCCCTCAGCGACAGGTATTTCTGCAGGATACCCCGATTCAGGTGTGTGTGATCGCCAGGGACTGCCAGGAATTTAGGAGCTATTTAGGGGGGTGTAGACAGCCTCTGCATCGAGGGCATCGACGATGGTCTCCTGTGATGACAGGTCTGGTGCTTCGGGGGTCCTCATCGTTACCCCACTCCAGATAATTGATGGCAACTCCTCCGGCGGTGTTGATGGCTCTATGGCTCCGTATAGGCAGGCTGGTATCTGTACCCCCGGCGAAGCAGTACTGGTTATAGGGAGGTACAGTAGCGGAGAGCTGGATTCTTCAGAGTCCAACCCATATGCATTGTAAAGATTGTGCTGGGAGAAGGTCATGATTGCTGTCTAAAAGTATAAATGCACTGTAACTCTTTTTTAAAAGGATGATTTACGGATAACACGCCCCTTCCACCGCCCCCTCGCTGGGGCAGTCACACGACGACTCTCCTAATTCAATGTCCGGAAAGAGGCGTCTCCTAAGATGATCCAAATCCGACCGCACCTTTAACATCTCACTCGTGACAGCTCCACACGTCTGAAGACATTCTAACCATGTGTTTATAGGAACACAAAATAGTATGCGTTCTGGTCCCACCGCATACCTTTTGAAGATGGTTAAATCTCCAACCCCACTAATACCTGGGGTGGTATGTATAGATACCCTACCGCCGTAATAGATGCAGTAACCATCTATATCACTCAGGCCCGATAGCAAAGTGATTAGTTGACCGTCCTTAAGCCTTCTAGCTACTAAACCATCCATAGATTCATATGAGGCTTTTTTTAGTTGCCAAAACTCTCTCTCACTTAAATAGATCTCTGGCCTTCTTCCAACGCCTTGGAAATCAGCTAAGGCCATCTTATAGATAGCAACTCGCTCTACCCGTCCATCATACTCCAAACTTAATACACCATCGGAGACCGGCCACACCTCATTATATATATCTCTACCATATCTGCATGGTGCTAGCAACAGTGCTTTAATACGAGCAAGTCTGTCTGATGTGCGTATAGCTGGTGTAGACATATTGTCTGCCATTATGCTCTTCTTTCATTGAACAGTGTCTCTATGGGGGCTCACTCTAGATATATTTACATAGTTTTTATACAACACCCACATCTATGTCATGCGTAATATCGCACACCTCCCATAAACATAAACACACGCCTATACCGAGACTTCCGGTATGAGAGCAGACGGGTAACACACGTGCGGTGGAGCTCCTGGTCAAATGAGCGATGAACTGATAAATAGAGACCCGAAAAGTGATTACAAATAAAAGATGCACACGAGAAGTAAGGAAGAGACAACGATTGTGAAGGAAAGAGAAATGGAGAACACACGAGAAGAGGAGAATTTGAAGAAACAGAGCCCCCGAAGCGAAGCCGAGAAGGGACAGGCGGAAGAAGGGGGAGGTCCCGCTGAGGCAGACACGGGAATGCCAGGATGGGCCGTGGTCATGCAGGCCGGGATATTGGAGACCATAACAGCGACGATAAAACTGAACACGGACACGATAAGGAACGATATTGGGAAGTTACGGGAGGAATTGAGGAAGGAACAGGAGGACTTCAGAGGTGAAATGAATACAGAACTCAAAAGGGTGGATGAGAAGATGGCGGAACAGGACAGAAACGTAACAGAGTTACAGACTAGAACGGCGCAAACGGAGGAATGGAACACAGAGATACACGAGGTGTTAACGTGTGCGATTCAAAAACAAGAACAGATGGAGACAAAGATATCGGACATGGAGGGGAGGTCACGGAGAAATAACATCAGAATATGGGGATTGAAAGAAGGAGTCGAAGGGGAATCGGTGATCCAATATGTGGAAAAGCTTATCAAGGAACAACTGGAGGAGACGGGACTGGAAAAAATGGAGATACAGAGGGCCCACAGGGCGTTGGCTCCGAGACCGAAACCGGACAGACCTCCGAGGGCGGTGATTATTAACTTTCTGAGATTTGAGATTAAGGAATTGATACTCAGAACCGCGTGGACCAAGAAGATAGAAATCGAGGGGAAAAGACTGTCGTTTGATCACGATTACTCGACAGCGGTAGCAATAACACGCAGGTCCTACGCGGGACTGAAGAGAATTCTAAAAGAAAACGGAATGAAATTCCAATCACCCATGACCTCGCTAAGGATTCACTGGAAGGACGGTGACGTACGCGACGGCGCGGGAGGCGGCGGAGGAGATGAGGCGACGGGGGATGCAGATGGCGGAGGATGGAGAAGGAAGGGGACAGGAGGGCCAGACGCTGAGCCTGCAGCAGAGATTGGAGAAAGCACGCAGATGGACCAGAGTAGGAGATCGAAACCCGGGAGAGGAGGGAGGAGAGAGGAGAAGGCCGAGGTGAGACGTGACAGACCGAAGGCGGAGACGGACGAGGAGGCCAGAGACGGAGAAGGAGGAGAGAGGAGGCGGGAGGAGACGAACGGATGAGTACACGCACAAGAGATTGAAAAAACTATCCAAATAGAGACAAAATATAGAAACTGAAATAACATATACATAAACACACATTCCCAGGTAGAGGCAGGATATAGGAACGAACATAACGTATACATGGACACATAATACACATGCTGATGGAGGAAATAAATGGAAATATAATTAGGTATGATAGACGGAACACAGAACATATTGAAAGAAATACATAGACACACGCTGCGAGTAACACAGTTGGAAGGGATTAAGGGGATAAATGGACATCACATAGAAAATAGAGGGGAGGAAAAGAAAGTAAGAAGGGGTACACAGAAGACACCACACACGGGTTTGGGAGGAAGGAGGGACATTGGAACACATGAGCCACATTGAGAGGGACCTAGGAAATGGGGGTCTTTGATCAAAATGAAGGACAGGGCGCTTTTGACCAGGAGCTCGACAGCAATAAAAACAGTAAGAAGGCTGGACAAATATGACGAGCGGTTGGGGGTAAAGGTTTCAAACCCCCAAGCCGTCAGGAGGAGGCCTCTCACTAGGAGAGCAATTACTCCTCACCCACCAGTAGGGGACAGGGGGGGACACAGGGACCCCCCGAACGCCTTGGGAGCACTTTATGTAAAGTTTATGTTCTTTATTTATGTTAATCATTATATGTATTCGGTGAAGAGAGCGGAGGCTACAACCGGAGGGGGGAATGAATGTGACATGGGGGGGACTGACAGACGAAAGAAGAAGAAAGATGACAATGGTTAAAGGTATAAAAATGATGTCGTTAAACGTTAATGGAATGAATAATACGATAAAGAGGGGCAAAGTGATGTTGAAATGTAAAAAAAGTGAGATGGAAGTGATTTTTCTGCAGGAGACACATTTGGTAGCACAGGATCATGAGAAACTGAAGAGATTTGGATATGAAAATGCATACTATAGTTCCTTTAAACGGAACCTGAGGAGAGGAGTAATCACGTTAATCAAAAACACAGTCAAATTTGAATTGATCAAGGAAGTAAGAGACAAGGAGGGAAGGTTTGTTCTGGTGAAGGGAAACATGGAGGGTCAAATGATTACGTTAGTGAATGTTTATGCACCCCCAGAGAGTGAGAGGGATTTATATGAGACCATTTTTGATATGATAGTGATGGAACTAGAAGGGATATTGATATGCGCGGGAGATTTTAATGTAGTACTGAATCACGACCTAGACACCACGAGTACTAGAAAAGGACGGGCACCAATCAGTAGATATATGAATATTCAGATGACGGAAATGGGAATTACAGATGTTTGGAGGGGGATGCACGCCATGGACAGGGAATACACACATTACTCACACCCGCACGTGACATATGCGAGAATAGACTACTTTTTGATGACGACGGGGGACAGTTACAGGGTACGGGAGAGCAGAATAGGAGTAGCGGACATATCGGATCACAGTGCCATATATCTGACAGTAGATCTAGAAGGGAGACGGAGGAACACGATCTGGAGACTAAATGTAGGAATATTAAATAACAAGGGGGTGGTGAGTCAGATCAAGGAGGAGATAGCCAGGTATAAGGAAGAAAATGACAACGGGGCGGTAGACCCGAACATTCTATGGGACACACTGAAGGTGGTGATAAGGGGGAAATTGATAGAGAAGACAGCAATGCTGAAGAAGGCCAGAACGGAGACATATCACAATCTGATAGGGAAGCTGAAGAAGCTAGAGGGGAGACACCAGATATCAAAAGAACAGGAAACGCTCGGAGAAATCAAAGAAGTAAAGGCCAGGATAAATAGGGAATTATTGACAGAAATAGAAAAGAAAGCAAGGTTCATGAAACAAACGTACTATGAAGGGGGACCAAAAGCAACCAGACTGTTGGCTAGGAGAATTAGGACGCAACAGAAGTTGAACACGATACACACAATAAGGGATACAAAGACTAATGAAATATTGAGGGACCCAGCTGAAATAGAGAGGACATTTAGAGAATACTATGAGAAACTATACACACAGCCAAAAGCAGCGGGAGAAGAGGAAATAGAAGCATATCTGGAGAAGCTAGAGTTACCATCGATAGGGAAAGAACAGAATGAAGAATTAAATAAAATAATTACGGAACGAGAACTGGAAGAGGCAATTAGTAGAGCTAAAAACAACAAGTCTCCGGGGAGCGACGGATTCCCATCGGAATTCTACAAGACATTTAGAACAGAATTAGCACCCATGTTAGGGGCGGCGTTCAGACACACGATGGAAGAGGGCAAAATGCCCCCCCCCCCCCTCGTGGAAGGAAGCCATAATCACCACGATACCGAAGGAAGGGAAGGATAGAGAATTATGTAGTAGTTTCAGACCCGTGTCCATACTCAACGTGGATTACAAGATGTATACATCGATAATATCAAAGAGATTTGAGACGTTTATGCCAGACATTATAGATGAAGATCAAACTGGATTTATTAAAGGGAGACAGACACAGGACAACGTGAGAAAGACATTACACATAGTAGAGGAGATACAAAAACAAGGTGGTAGCGCGGTACTGATTAGCCTGGATGCAGAAAAAGCATTCGACAGTGTGAGCTGGACATTTTTATACAGAACATTGATGAGGTTCGGACTGAATGGGAGGGCAATGAAGATGATCAAGGCACTATATCAAGAACCGACAGCGAGGGTTAAGGTGAATGGCAGCCTGACGGATAGAATCAGATTAGAGAGGGCTACCAGACAGGGATGTTGTCTCTCACCAATGCTCTTCGCCGTTTTCATAGAACCACTGGCACAACTGATCAGACAGACCGAGGACATCAAGGGAGTAAGGATAAAGGGAACGGAATATAAACTAGGCCTATTTGCGGATGACGTGATAGTATACATGAGACAACCAGACAAGAGCTTCCCGGCACTGATGGATCTACTGAAGGAATATGGCCACTACTCAGGATACAAACTAAACGTGACAAAGACACAGACCTTAGCATGGAACTATACCCCAACGACGGAAATTAGGGAACAGTACGGGATAAGATGGGACATGGACAAGATTAAATACTTAGGGGTGAACATCACGAGAGGGGTGGGGAAACTGTTTGAGGCGAACTATACACAGATAAATCAGAACATCAAGAGAGACTTAGAGAGATGGACAGTAATGCCCTTGGACTTCAATTCAAGAATAGAGGTAATTAAAATGAACATACTATCAAGGTTACTGTACCTGTTCCAGTCACTACCGATACAAATACCACAGAATCAATTCAGGGAGTGGGACAGACTGATATCGAGGTTCATAAGGGCGGGGAGAAGACCACGGGTCAGATATAAAACACTACAACTGCCAAAGGAAGAGGGAGGGATGGCAGTACCCAGCCTACAAGATTACTATTATGCAGCACAACTGAGAGCAGTGACATGCTGGTGTAACGACAAGTATGAGGCAAGATGGAAAGACATTGAAAAAGAAGGGGAGGGATACAAGGTACAAGCTCTGGTGGGAGATAGGGAACTATTCAAAGAGAAAGAGGGACTGTTAGATCCAATCACCAAATTCACCTTGACCATATGGAACAGAGTAGTAAAAACACACAAATTGGAGAAGCAGACAGGGGTTCTGAGATGGATAGCACATGACAAGAGATTCAAACCAGGGAGGTTGGACCATGGATTCAGAAGATGGGAGAGGGGGGGGGGGGGGGGGCAACAGCGATATGCAAATTGATAGAGAAGGGGGAAATGCAAACATTACAAAAATTAAAGGAGAAATTTGGACTAGAAAACAGGGACCACTTCAGATATCTACAGATTAGAGATTACTATAATAAAGAAATAAGAGGGGACAAGGACGAAGAACAGAATGGAATAATTAGGATGATAGTAAGGGCATACGAAGGAGGGAAAGGAAGGGTAATATCAGCACTGTACCGGGCTATAATGACCAGCAAGGGACACACGACCGATTACATAAGGGAGAAATGGGAGAGAGAACTAGAGATAGGAATAACAGGGAAGGAATGGGGTAACATATGCGAGGTGCAACATTCAACAACAGGATCGAGGATATGGAAAGAGTTTGGATGGAAAAACATAATCAGATTCTTTATAACCCCAGAGCTGAAGGGAAAATATGCACCAACACAAAGAGCATGCTGGAGGATGTGTGGGAAGGAGGGGGCAAATCACACGCACATATTCTGGGGATGTCAGAAGCTGAAGGGGTATTGGGAGGAGATAGGGGAGGCAATGAACAGAATATTAGGATACGGGTTACCACAAACGGGACTGGTGCTTTACTTAGGAGACCTGACACACGAGGGAATACAAGGGGGGGACAAATATTTAATAAAGATAATGTTGATAGCGGCCAGAAAAGCAATAACAAGACTGTGGTACAAAGAAGACCCACCGACAATAGCACAATGGGTAGGAATAGTAGGGGAGATACAGGATATGGAGAGGATAACACACATGCTGAGGTTACAGGAAGAGAAATTTGGAGAAAGATGGGGAAAGTGGGAGGATTACAAGGGGAACGAAAACGACATCACAGAGGAAGAACCAAATGCAACACAAGAGGGCGAAGGGTAAAGGAGGAAAGAGGTTCAAGGAGGGTCTCTGAACCCATGTCACAAAATGCTGCTTTAGTTAGCTTTATTATTTTAATTTTTGTTTAGGGTATGACAACTGTTTTATGTTTTTCCATTTTATTATTTATGTTTGTGGAATTTCTGCTCAAGTCAGTATTTTTTATTTTGTTTTTGAGTATTACATTTTTTCTTTATTGTTTATGTCTGTTTAATAGTGTTGTTGATGTTATTGTATATGTTGTGTTGTATGTCTATAAATGTTTAATAAAAATGTAAGTTAAAAAAAAAAAAAAAAAACACACGCCTATACCGACACCTATACAGACACCCACAAAGCCAGTCAGTAGTTTATTATTAACAGTATTTTGTGTAATAATACTAGTTTGATCACACTCTGAGAAGTCTACTGTAGTCTGGTCTTCGTTGGAAGCCTTGAGGGGTATCACCTCCCTCGGTGCTGCGGTTGACATGTCTACCCTTGATTTATAGCTTTGGGCTTTTTAAACATACATCTGACAGATCCCGTCGTCAGAATCTTCACACTTACACCCCCTTCCTTCTGAAGGCCCCCTCAAACCGTTCAGTTAGTGGTCATCTAGTTCCACTTTTAAAACTATGATATTAACAGTCAGTTATTCGTAAGGTACACTAACTGAACGGGACAGAGGTCACACTTATGACAGTTCCTCTACATAAGACCAATGATCGTTGGGGCTGTACTGACGCCTACGTTCAAACCCACCCACAGGTGTCTGCAGAAACAGCATGGGGCTGCAGACTGACAGATAGGCACACTGCTTACAGAGATGGTGCACTTTGACAGCCTTCAGAGGGGAATCACACAGGTTTCTATGAAGCATACATTTGTTTATTTCTTTATTTACACATATACATTATAATCCATAAAAGAAATGTTAAGGAGAATTGTCTAAACACTCTCTTGCATTTGGCTTTATCCATGAAGCCACATTATAGACCATTTGTATGTTTCTTAAAAATATTCCCACACACACACACACACACACACACACACACACACACACACACACACACACACACACACACACACACACACACACACACACACACCCACACAGGGTCATAAATCAACACTTACCCTGGTATTGACAGAAGTTTTCGGCTGATTTATTCTGAAATCCCGCCTCCATTTTGTCCCGCCTCCGGATAGCCCCGCCCCCTCCTAAACCGGAAGTACATCCCCTCCAAAACCGGAGGTCCCACCTCCTCGAAAAAGGGGCGGGCGTATGGGCATAAATCTCAAAAGGGGGCGTGGCTTCAATCAATCAAACTTTCCATATATGGTCTGACAGAAGGTGGATACTCATTCTCTCCTTCCCAGCTATGGGATGTTGACACTACTATTTACATCGCCTTAAATAATTGAGCATGTGTTGCACCCCCATCTCCTATTGGGTGACTATAGCTTCCAACAAATTAGGATTTTAGGATGTTCTGCAGTAGGATGCCGAGTGTCATTAGTTGTCTATACTTATTGTTAATGTGTCTTGTAATCCCATATGGGCTGGGCATACATCTGTATGTAAGACACACAAAAAAAAATCAATCAATCAGTTGTCATCATTATAACAACATGGCTACAGTGTATGTAAGAGTACATTTAAAACCATCTCTGCTGTGTGTATTTTGGGTCCAGACTCGGGATGTCTGATATTATCGGCCCACCGATATTATCGGCCGATATCGGCATTAAAATGTTTTCAATTTTTAATTTTTCTTTTTTTACATTTCTATAACCTTTATTTACCCAGGCAAGCAAGTAAGAACAAATTCTGATTTCATTTATTCTCAAAAGTATGCATAATGTTGTGTTAATTCCACAACAAGAGATATGTAATGTTAATTACCTGAAATTATTCCATTTTTGGGGGGGGGGAAACCCTGCATATATCGGTATTGGTTGATATCGGTTGATATCGGTATCGGAAATTAAGAGTTGGACAATATCGGTATATCGGTATCGGTAAAAAAGCCAATATCGAGCATCCTTTAAAATGTAGCCCACTCTTATAGTCAAATACACTGACTTTTGAAGGGCATGGCTGCCAGTGACACTGTAGGCATAGACTTCTGGACATGTGCCACTGTTCCCCAGCAATCTCAACTACTGAAGATGTTTCTAATACAGTATCATTCTTTTCACCTCTGAAGATCAAGGATATATAGCATAACATTCCTGACACCAACACGTCGAATTGATGTCACGGTTAATTCAGAAAAATAAGTATGTTATTCTGTTGACCCGGCTGTGTCCGTGAATAACAATCCAAACAGACTTTGTGAACCTGCGTGGAGAAATGGTTGAGCAATAAGCCGGCCCTGTGTTGACTTAACTGTTTATACTGAGAGCCCCAAGCAAACTATACATCTACAGGGAGAAAACACCGGCCCACGCTCGGCCGGTTTGGGACATGGTGATGAGGTCCTTGTGTTCTGTAGATCGGGGGTTAAGATACTACCGGTACTGTAAGCATATGACGCTGTCATTGACCATAGTCGCACGGCAGCCATTTTGCTCTTATGTCATTCTCAGTTTGGGATTCCTTTCCACTCAGCTGTCCAAAACATTTAAAAACAGACTTGTATGGTTCTTCAGTGCAAGGGTTCCATTTTTTTTCTTTTTCTATCTCTATTTTAGGTCAGGGTTAGGTGTAAGATCTACAGTAATGTCAATGTTATAAACAGGTTTTTAGGTAAAAATTATGACAGGTTCCATCCTCTGTTTTAATAGAATCTAGCCACTACTGTGTATAACAAATTACAGAGGGACAAACTACCTGAAACATTATGTTTTGTTTTACTGTACTGGCTGCAGTACCTGATAATACTTTATTACTTTTTCTATGTAATTTGATTTCAGAATTATATTATTGTATTGACATTAGCTATCTCCATTGATTAATGACAAATACTAACATTTTAGCAGACTAATTAGTAATCATCTTGAGAATGGAACCCCTCAATGTCTTATGCTTAAAGACAAACCTTAAAAGGGCCATTTCACCAAAGAACAATGGTGATTTATTTTGCACATAATCTCACACACATCCAACAATTCTGAACAGTTCTGCACACATTAATTTAGTTTGACAGTTATTGAGAGTAAATTAGTTTCAACTACCAGAATTGAATATGGTCACAGTGATGTCATCAGGGACGTTGAACCCTTCTTTTGTGTTAATTACAGCTTGAAGGACCGCAATGGAAACAAGCCTATAGCTTTATTGTGTTTGTTTTTAATCCTATTGGTAAATGGTGGGCCGATATGTATACCTGTTCAAATGTGTATGTGTTATCCATTCTAATCAATAAGCTATTCAATCAATCAATCAATCAATCAATCAATCAATCAATCAATCAATCAATCAATCAATCAATCAATCAACCAAACAGCTCCATGAAATGATGTAGATGACAAAATTGCAATACCTCATCTTACAGGGACTGCTACCATATAATTTCATTGAGCTGCAATAAACACAACACAAGGATTCAATGTCCCCGATCACTTGTGGTCATATTCAAACTAATTTAGTCTCAATAACTGTCAAACTAAATGAAACGTGTGCAAAACTGTCTAGAGTTGTCGGATGTGTGTGAGATAGTTTTTTTGGTGTAGTGCCCCTTTAATGTGCCGATTTGCATTCCCAGTCAGTATTATCACTTATTGCCAAACTCATTAAATGTTTTGTACACCAATGTTTTGTTTATTACAAAATATTCAATAACCCAACTTTACACTGTACAAGATACATACAACATAGTTTACAGCTTCCAGCTATTTACAAAAGTATGATCTGCATATCAAAGTGAATATATCTAAAAAGGCAGGTTTCAATCACTGTTAAGCGTATTAAGTAAGGCAAAAGACTTGAATCATGGTGTTATTTACACTTTTGCAGATCAAGTGAAAATTCTATTCTGACCCAAAATACATACTTACAGCGGCCCACATGTCTGACACTGTGCCTGAACGACCTGCTAAAGACTGCTCTCAGTGGTTGAAGAAAAATGTATACAAATGTAAGCTACCGTAAATCTTCAAATATAGCTAAAAGTTAAAGTATAACTTTATAATGTATATGTCTGAAAGACAACAGAAGTCAGACTTCTCACCAAAGTTTCTTTGGGCACTAGTACCTGTAAATGTGGGAACATATGGGGACTGCTTCCAGAGGGCAAGAATAAAGCACTAGATTTAATCATTCTGTATATTTATAGAGCCTGTGTGCTTGCTGTATGTGCTTGACTGTGTGCTATCCTTTGTGTGGATAAATGCATTCCTTAGCAGTGCCTTTGTGTGTGGGTGTGTATCAGAGTGGCTGTGTGCGTGTGCATGAGCATGAGCATGTCTGTGCTATAAGTGTGTGTGTGTGTGCACGTGTGTATGTGTTCTTTGTGATGTTTCACGTCTATACTACTTTGTGACCAGTCCAGCATTTGGTTTGGCATTAACTAGATTTTCCATAGCAGCACACATCCAACTCAGGAGAAGGCAATGCTCTGTAGGTCAGTCCCCTGGACCCCCCGCCCCCCTCCCTTCTCCTATTGACCTCACCGCCTCTTCAAAGCCACAGCCACTGCTTCATGTGCAGGGGCCTAACACAGGCTACATACCCCCCTCACACCCTTGTCAAATAATGGGCATAGAGGAATAACAAGCATCGGTCAATAGGCAATACGAGATTTCCATGGTCGTGGCGGATACAAACCAAACCAAAGTCTGCACCTCCCGATTGCTTTCATTGCTTCTTAATGACAAAAAAATAAAATAAACAAATGTAATTCATCCTCACTTGTGACTTGGCGTAATCCAGCAGTTATCTTCTCTTCCTCTTCTTCACTGACATACTTTTGAGATGAATCGATGACACGATATATTAAAAATAGAATAGAGGGCACCCCACATTCCCGGAAACAAGCGAGTCGATGATTTCTCTCCAACAAATGGCAAACGGAAATATGTGGTCGGAATCCAATTAAGTAAATTTTTAAAAAATAAATAAAGAAAAAAGCCAAGATCTTAATTCTACTATTTCTTTTCTCTCTTGTCTGGAAAGACAGTGTAACATAGTAAAAACATAAGACCTCTGCAGAGCTCATTACTTTGGTTTTCTTTCGACAGGGGCACTGCTCCTATGGCTGTCAACTATGACAAAAAAAAGTCATACACTACCGATGTGTCAAAAAGCATTTTTCAGCCAAAAACTCCTCTTAAGTATAAAAAAGTATTTTTGTGCTATTTCGTTACAATTCAAGATTAACAACTCACATGCATACACGCATACAAAGTACACACATGCATGCTTACATACGTAGACGTACATGTATGTAGAAACAAGATATGATATTTCTTTTTCTTTTTTTACACTGTGAATGACAGATGTATGTATCCTTGGCATAATGTGAGAGGACATACAGTACAAAAGCAATAGACCTATCTCAAGCTCGCCCTCTTTTCCTCAAGCCTACAATCACAACTGTTGCTTCCCTCGGACAAACAAAGTTAACAAGATTTTGTCTGAGGGAAGCAGCAGTTGTGATTGGACGATCGAGAAAAGGGGGCGGTGCTTAAGATAGGTCAATAACATGATCAGTCTTATTGTGGATAATACAGAGCGGTGCATATCCCCTCTACTTGGGAATGTTTACATACTGAAAGAAGTCACACACTGCTGCCCCCTTGAATCTCAAGCAACTCAAGTTAGCCCACAAACCCAATTAGCTTGTGTGAAAATGCACAAAAAAAATTGAGATTCAGGGTGACTGTCTTCTTCATTTAATACTAATGTTATTGTCTCTTCAAAGCACGCAGTGTAAGTGAAAACTTCATTACAGCATCCACATTCCAACATGGCCATCCCTGGACCCGGGAAGCCCATGTTCTGGATGAGCTATTGGTCGCACCAGGAGCCTCGGATCCACAGGGAATTCCTCGACGTTCCCCCTCTCGCGTGTCGCTCCGGGTGGGTGTTTTTTTCTCTCTCTCAAGCTCTCAAGCTCTCTCTCTCTCTCTTTCTTTTGTTCCAGCTATGTTTGAATTTATAGTGTTGTTTACCCCGTGGGCCTTTACTACACCGCTACGCCCTCGATCCCGATCTGTGTGACCTCTAGCACCTCCTCCTCCTTCACGGTGGGCACACAGGAGGAGGGCAGGCACGTCACTTGGCTGTTGCCGCTGCTGTTGGCGGTGGCCATCTGGACAGTGCTGCCCATCATGCTGGCGTGAACGCTCAGGCTGGCTATGGACGAGCCTCCGACGAGGTTGGTCTGGACGCTGGCCTTGCCACAGGAGTGTATCCGGCGGGCCAGGCTGGCGGAGCGCATCACCGAAGAAGTGGTGACGGCGCCCAAGCAGTGGACTTTACCCTCCAGGAAGTAGGTGAGCATTTCTCCCTTGCCCTTGACACTGACCTTCCCCCGGCACACCAGGTCATAGTTGTGGTTCAGCAGGCGGTACACTTCCTCCGTCACCTGATCGGACGGAGGAGGAAGAACACTTTGATTGTATGTGGGGAACATTTACATAAAAAAATAAAATAAAAAACATAATTATGGACATAATAATGTAATAAGGGTACATTAATTAACATGAGTTAATACAGTAATAATCATTCATTAACTCTTTGGATGCCACTCACGAATAAAGTCGGGTTAACTTGCCGACGCTTGAGCGCCAAACCTGAGAAAAGTCGGGTTTTCTATCGTTATTTCTTTTATTCGATATTCCCATTCATAATCCATCGAGGGAGCCTGTGTTATCATTGGGAATTAGTCTGAGATCGCAAACGTCCAATACCGCCACCTGCCGCCTTTGCGGCCGGTATTGCACATCCTTTGAAACTCTCTGGCTTGGTATGTGCGTCGATTTAAAAAGTCCGGGCCGGGTTTTCCTTGTCGGGCAGGACAAGCGTTTATAACACATGGATTGAGGAGAATCAAGCACATGTGGCAACACGATCGACATCAATACTTGGAATGGCAATCAGATAATTGGAATATAATTTTTTTCTTTTTGCAGTACATCCTAGTCAAGGTAAGGGCTATATGTTATCAATCTTGCGTTGATCCAAGAATCCATTCACCGCGACCCGAGCGTATGTGTGTAATGTGTGTGTGTAACGTATTCTGTTGGTGACAATCAAAGCATAGGAACCCCCCACCCCCTTTCATGCATTCATGATGAAACATAATACCGATAATATAGCGTTGATTTCAGATTGATTGTTTATACAGGCGAGAAACGCTGCATAGTGTAGTTTTCTGGGATTAGACAGGATTACTCTAAAACTATACTCATATTCACCACGATATAAAATGGGAATGTATGGATGAAAAAATTATTTCTTTTTCACAAATTGAACGATAGATACTTGATGTCAAATGGGCAATAGTATTATATCCATAGCTATGATATTTAATATAGTTTGAGCCCTGCAAACACCGCCATGTATCCCTATTCTTTAAAGCGGTGGCCTTCTTACCACACGGTACACAGCGACCTCTGGCGCTGATTGAGTTAACAGTTAACTAATGCCTCTAGTAATCATTAGCTAATGGTGAGCATGCTAACTAAGGTATTCATTTATGTATTATTATTGTTATTATTATTATTATTACTGTTATTATTAGTGTCACTTAAGGGATACAGTACATGTTTTCAACTATACAATAAGTGTCACAAAGACCATTAATTAATGTCTAATTAAGCTTATAAGTAATGCTTATGAGAACTGCATTTTCCTTAACACATTGAATGCCCATCACAAGATTTCTCGGGTTATCAGCCTGCGGGTTGAATGCCCATCAGGAGAATTCTCGGATTTTTTTTTTATTAGCGATCTGAATTCATATTTCATCAACCGAGTCTACCGTTGGTAATCCTGCCCTGCCAGGCGCTCAGATGTGAAAAAAGCACCCCCTATCGTCTCCCAGATGGTAATGCACCATTTTGGATTGGACTTGATGAAAATGGATGAGAAAAAAAAACTCCGGAATCCACATTTTACTTCTCACGCATGTAACCGGAGCCGATCAGATTCATTCTGGACCCTCACCACAGCGTGTATGTGTTTAGCAGTATACGCGTGGGATCAATAAAATGATCGATTTTTGGAATGGCGATCAGGAATTGGAATAATCCATTTGGATACCATCTGATCTCAGGTAAGGAATCTATTTTACCAGTCTTAGGATAATCAGACCCGTTTTCACAGAGATATAAGCTTTTCCCCTATAATGTGATATGGCTGTTTGACTGTAAGATCGATCAGGAACTGAGAGAATCGATTTTCAGCGCGCGGCACCAGCGTGCACACGTACACATATACTATCGATAATCTAGCGTTTATTTGAAAACTATTCATAAATAGGCCAAATAATTACAACGTTCTAGAATATTACAGTACAGGGCAATTATCATGGAATCTTACATTTTTCCGTGAAAACGAGGGCTTTTCAAAATGCTATAAAACGGAAATGAACCGATAAAAAAACAATCCGCTTCGACAATGTTGACTGGAAATGAGTCATTGATAATGCGACGGGCAGATTAGACACATAGCCATAATTTAAAACATAGAGTAGGCGATATTAATGCTAACATTGCAGTGGATGGTGGGCATTCAAGCACTAAATGTGCGCCCCCTGCTGGGCACTGAAAGTGTTAAGGGATACGTGTTTTCAACTTTACAATTACAACATAAACTAACATCTTTATAAAATATTGAATAATATAAAAACGAACATTTATTTAAATGCACACCATTAGTAAATTATTACTAGAGGCATTAGTTACCTGTTAATTCATACTTATTACTGTATTAACTATGTTAATAATGTACCCATATTGTAAAGTTGTGAGGTTTGGTCCGCTCCCCACCCACTCGCTCCGTTCCTTTAAGGTATTTTGTTAATTAATTGCATTCCCCGCCACACGCTTCTTTCCTGTAAGATGCCGTGTTGATTGGTGCTCTTCCCACCACACGCTTCTGGAGCAATGATCAATTTCATCCCGCAGCTGTCACAGCTTGTCATCAGCGCCCTGTGGCTTTATATACCCTGATTCCCCTAGTATCGATGTTGGATCGTTTTGAATATTCCCTGCATCTGCCTTTCTTTCCCGTCGCTGTTCCCTGTCTGTTGCTCCCCAGGACTTTCGTGAAGTATCCCTGTGGAGAACCTGATTCCCCGTACGAAGCTGCGCCTCGTTTATCTGCCCGCTTTACGCGTTGCGCTCTGGTGAGTTTTTGGAAACAGTTCTTTTGGATCACCCGTTTTTTGTGTGTTTGTGAAACACCGAAGAGATCCCGTTTTTGTTATACTGTTCTCACCTAATTTTTGTTGTTGGATTTACACTTTGGATTACCGTATTGTTTTTTCTCTGGACTCTGCTAACTGTGTGTATCACACCGAAGATCAAGTCACTTGGATATTCATTTGGATCAGTCACCTCTCTGTTTCTGTTGTGCGCTGGGCTAACTGGGATTTCTCTCTCTCCCTCCGTTTCCACCTGGAGTGTATGCTGGGAGGATCTGCAGAGCGGCTCAGACGTCACAAGCTAATTCCTCACCACCACCTACTGGGAGAATCTGCAGAGCCGCAACATTCTTCACATGCCAGATTCCCCGTTTGTTCTGTTGCTCAACCTAATTCTATCTTGTGACTCTGAGAATAAATACGCCCTTGCTTTGGCTAACTCTGAAACAACTCTCTCTGTGCCGTTGCGCTTGGGGTCGGTTACAAACCCTAACAAAAGTGTTACCAAACAGGGGTAATGTCAAACTCTGTTACTGTATCAAGTAGTCCACTCCCGTTTGTGTACTTTTCATCTTCATTGAGACAGTAGGGGGGCTGACCGGGAGACATAATAGGGGAGACACAGGAGAGAAGGTTCTGGTGGGATCTGATCTGAGACTAGTAGGCTCTGTGGTTCCAGAGGTGTGGGTCTAAACTGTGTCTCGGGGGACTAGTTGACCTTTTTTCCACTAGGTTGTTGGTACCATAAGTTAATGATGTCAAGGGTAGAATATAAAGGGGATGTCAGTACCTGTATCTTTCCAGGAACACCGGTGCTGTCCATCCGGCTGGCCACGTTGACCGTGTTCCCCCAGATATCATACTGAGGCCTCCTGGCCCCAATGACTCCTGCCACCACTGGTCCCACATTAATCCCTGCACAGACCACCACACAGTTACAGTATATATGTTAAACACATGAAGAATATTGCAACATTGGGGTTAATATTTTCACATTATGGTTTACTGTACTTCATGCTATAGAGCCATCCTAAATAGGGCCCTCCAAATTGTTTTAGACAGGGATGAATAAAATGAAATACAATATTAGCCTTTTCTTTTTTTAATTGAATACAATTGAAGTTTTTTATTTAATTTTGACATATTGAATCTACTCGTCCTACATGTGGCTTTGCAAATGGGTGGGCAACCTCACTGGATACACTTACCCACTCTCAAGACAAAGTCGTTGTAAGACTGATAGTTGATTTCATCCAGAACATCAAACATCTCAATGGCATAGTCTGCTACTGTGCTCAGATGATCATAAACTGACTTTTTGGCCTAAAGAGGGAAAGTAAATTAAGAGAGATTTCACTCAATTGACCATACTGACACAGCGGCCATTTTGCTCTTATGTCATGCTCGGGTTGGGATTTTTTTCAGTGTAGATAGCGGTTTATGTACTTCCATCTTTCTGAACATGCTTGGACATGCATACGACACACAGAGTGATGCACTAACCTTTGTACCAATCGTAGGAACAAGACCCACAGCTGCCATGTAAGTACTGCCAATGGTCTTGATCTTCTCTATGTCCTTGTAGCACACTTTATCCATGAGCTGCCAATAAATAGAGCCATAGAACAACATACAAAATAACAAGTTATTGTGTAGCCTATATGTCAAAAATAAATAATAATAATAATAAAAAAAGGCCACATCATGTTCACAAATGGGTAGCCACCACCCCACCACCAAAAATAAAAATAAAGGAAAAGTAGGAATGGAGACATTGACTGAGCTGTTGACCAACACTAACAGGTCATTCTGAGTTTCCAATTGCATTTGCTGTATTTTGTGGCCGCAATCGTTTTGGTTACGTTTGTAAAAGTAAAACAGACCTATATTCAGATTCACAATAAGTTACAGAAGTTCCAAAAAGCTTATTCATGCAAATTAAACTCTTCAAGAATATAAGTGAATACAATTATAATAGAATAGAATTATATAAAGAATAATTATATATGATACCCCACATTTATATGGTAATGGTGATTGGGGCTTTAACCTCAGAGCAAACTCAAAGTACACAAGGAAAAGTGCACTACAAGAAGCCTCAGGGAGGGTTACCTCATCAAAGTCAGCTATGATCTCATTCAAAAGTCTCAAACACTCCACTCCCATATTGTTGCCGTCCAACTCGATGTAGAAATCATTGAAGTTTGGGATCGAGGCAAACAGGACACCCACTTGTGCGTACGACTGGTAGTATAGATCCTAATGAGAAAAAAGAATCCCAAGAAACCCAACAAATTAGTATAATTAACCCAATCCACTTAGTAGCATACTCTACACTAACTTTCTGTCAGCTATGTCAAATATTCAACAACGCTTGACTGATTATTAATAACAGGCACTGATAGCCATACACGATAATTAGTACAATAGTAGGGCAAGGGTTGCATATTGTAGATGTTAATGATGCTTCATGGGACAGTATGAAACTGTATTGATGTCTTTTGATGTTTTTCACCTTTTGCCTGTCTGCCTGTGAGTAAGTCTTACCATGTTTCTGGGGTTAGACAGTAGGAAGTGTTGAGCCACATGTACTGGTAGAAGGTTGAAGAGAATCCTCCTGTTGTCCAGCTTCACCTTCTCCATACCATCCCTCTCCTCCTCCGCCTAACAGCGCAATGCACAACACAGAGAGAGAGAGACTCAGAGACAGTTATCTATTTTCACCACAAGGGGTCAGTAAAAGACCTTTCAGGGGACCAATATTTTTAGGATAAATATTCTTACAACCCCAAATGTGTTTGCCAGATTTTTTTGGGCTAATATAGGCAGGGCAGTTTTTTGTTTTGTTTGGGGCCCTATGTAAAAATGTTGTTTAGGGGCACCCCTATCTCAAGATGCTACAATATCAAGTTAACTAGCTAACATCTATTTTATTAATCTTTTCTTGTTTGTTTGTTTTGGTTCCACATTCTACTTCCTATACAAAAAAAAGAAAAAAACAAACAGAGAGGCCCCTTGATGGCAACCATGTAGTCTGCATATAGCAAGAAACGGCCCTGCTAATAGGACAAAATGCATCCTGCTTTTAGACTGCTTAGCTATTATAGCCCACAGCATGTCGTAATTTTTCAATAAACTTGAGACTTGGCCCACACGTTGAAAAACACTGCCACAGACCATGCAGTGGAGTTACACTTTCATTACAGGCAGCAATTAGCAGCTCAGCCCTGCTAAAAACAGCCAAGCACTCCAAGCACGAGGTGGGTTGATCTGAGGTATATAAGCCAAAACAAGTCAATTGCCATCACATTTAGCCAAAAAGCAGATGACTGGCTGCCAACTGCCTGGGCAATAATACTCCCTGAACATTAACCTAATCAACTGGTCACACCGCCATGGCCATGGCAGATGGTAATGTTTTCTACACACTTCTGTCACCTACTACAGCTACACAACAATGCTCTACACACAGATTGTAGCCCGACATGTCTGACCCATGGAACATTACGTAAGCTGAGCTACACACCGAGATTACTCTAAAAGTCTGTATGTCACAGCTTGCAAAACAGTTCAGACGTCACCCAAGTGCCTTATAACTGTACCAAATCTGGACATCTGCGACCAAATTAGTTTGAAAGAAATATGCGGCAATAACTTTGAATAGGGTGCAGGGGCATAGGTTTGATTTGAGCTTTGGTAGGGACACTTAACACATTGAGTGCCAACGACGAGATTAGTCGTGTTAACTCGCCATGCGTTGAGTACCAATGATGAGTTTTCTTGTGTTTTTCTCGTTTTTGCTTTTATTAGCAATATCCATACATTTTTCATTCAAGTTTCAAGTTTCTTTAATAGTTGTCATACAGAAGTACAGAATACTTTCATACAAAATGCTTCTTACTGTTACGCTCCAGAGACTGTGCTAGACAAGATAGTATCAAATAACATAGTATAGCATGTAGTTTAGAAGAAGAAAATGAGGTCACAGTGTTCGGTATAGACATATGTACAATGTTCTGAGTTACCATATAATATACAATACTATGCAGTGTACTAATGTACAGTACTATATAGTGCAAAGCAGAAATGGGATGAGGTGCAATTTAGGTACAATTTACAGTAAGGTGTACGAGTTGTAGTGCAATCCTTCATCAATAAATATAAAGTGTGGGGAGTGGGTGCTACAGTGTGTTTGTTTAAAGTGGGTGTGTGCTATAAAGTGTGTGGAGTGGGTGCTCCAGTGTGTTTGTTTAAAGTGAGTGTGTGCGTGTGGATGTGTGTGCTATGTGCGTTTGGTGGTTGTTGTTGTGTAGTGTTCATTGTTCGTTTAGCAGCCTGATGGCCTGGGGATAGAAGCTTCTTCTGAGTCTTTCTGTGCTCGCCTTGAGACTCCGGTATCGCTTGCCTGACCGCAGCAGTTCAAAGAGGCAGTTGTTCGGGTGACTGGAGTCTTTAATGATTCTCTTAGCCTTGCCCTTGCAACGCTTGTTGTAAATGTTCTGGAGGGTGGGGAGCCCCCCTCCAATTGTGCGTTCGGCTGAACGTGTCACTCTTTGTAGTCTGCTTCGGTCTTGTGCAGTGCTATTCCCAAACCAGGAGGTGATGTTGCCGGTCAAGATGCTCTCTATTGTACATGAGTAGAAGTTCTTAAGGATCTTCTGACTGACTTGGAACTTCCTTAGGCGCCTGAGGAAGTAGAGGCGTTGTCGTGCCTTCTTCACAACACTGTCAATGTGTGTGGTCCATGTCAAGTCCTCGGATATGTAGGCTCCGAGGTACTTAAAGCTGTTGACTCTCTCAACCGGTGCCCCGTCGATGCTGAGGGGGCTGTAGTCCTTGACCCCCGACCTCCTGAAGTCCACAATCATCTCCTTTGTTTTGCTGACGTTCAGGGAGAGGCTGTTTTCCTGGCACCATCCCGCCAGGACCTTGACCTCTTCCAGGTAGGCCCTCTCGTCGTTGGCAGAGATCAGGCCCACCACCACTGTGTCGTCAGCAAATTTGATGATTGTATTGCTACTCCGCTGAGCCACACAGTCGTGTGTGTACAGGGAGTAGAGGAGGGGACTCAGAACACAGCCCTGGGGGGCCCCTATGTTGAGGGTGATGGATGAGGAGGTGCAGTTGCCTGCTCTCACCACCTGGGGTCTGCCAGTCAGGAAGTCCAAGACCCACTGGCAGAGGTCATAGTTCAAGCCCAGGTCCCTGAGCTTGGCTATGAGTATGGAGGGGACTATGGTATTGAATGCCGAGCTGTAGTCGATGAATAGCATTCTCACATAGTTCCCCTGCCTCTTGTCCAGGTGTGATGCTGCTGTGTGCAGCACATGGGCTATGGCGTCCTCCGTGGACCTATTGGGGCGGTATGCATTCATCCAGCCTGACGTTATCATTGGGAATGGGTCTGAGCTCGAAAAGGGCAAATACCGCCGCCTATCGTCTCCCGGATGGTATGGCACATCATTGGATTGGATTGGGTGGGCATGTGCATCAGAAAAAAAGTCCGGTCTGGGGTTTTCCCTTCTCTGGCAAGCAGTATCTGTTACCACATTCACTGGGGAGGCTGGGAGCAGCTTTCGATTATGTGTTTTGGACTATAACGTTGTATTAATAAATGCGATCAATATTTGGAATGACGATCAGGAATTGGATTAATCTTTTTGCAGAACATCTGATGTGAGGTAAGGAAGCTATTTTACCAGTATTGGGTTAATCAGATGTTTGTCAGCCATCAGTGTGTGTGTGTGTGTGTGTGTGTGTGTGTGTGTGTGTGTGTGTGTGTGTGTGTGTGTGTGTGTGTGTGTGTGTGTGTGTGTGTGTGGGCAGGGAGCGAAATTAAAGCCCGCCAAGCGCCATTTGCGGGCAGATTTTACATTTGGCGGGTGGGACTGAGAGGTCTGTCCGCCATGTGGCGGGCAACGAAATAGTCATGTGAAAACCGATCGAATAACATGATCCAATTCTTAGCGGAGTTCTCACTCGCTGTCTCAAGCACACAGACATGCAACGCGCTGCTCCTCCCTCCTCCAGCCCCTCCCAACCCCATGTAAACAGAGAGGCTAGAGTCGGGCCGGGCAGTCTGCTGACTGCTCTAACGTTAGCTACCGTTACAAAATGACCCAGTCAACTATTCACTTTTAGTTTAATACTGAGGCATTGTCCGTTATCTAGCCGGCTAGCTACTGATAGCAACAAATGCTCCAGCAAGTCTAGTAGTGCATAATACCTCCGTTGGATAGGTAGCTACCTAGTACACGTTAGCTCCAGTAGGGTCCAGCTGCAGCGCCGGAGAATCCTTGCTGGAGCTGGAGGCTACTCGAGTATACACACAGACAGTGGAGCTGTTTGCAGATAGCGAGCATTTTGACTTGTTGCGTGGTGGCGATAACGTTAGCTACCGTTACAAAATGACCCAGTCAACTATTCACTTAGTTTAATACATGAGGCATTGTGTAACGTTATCCAGCCGGCTAGCTACGGATAGCTCCCGACATCAACAAATGCAATAGTCCAGTGCATAATACCTCCGTTGGCTAGGTAGCTCACTAGTCACTACGAAATGTCGCAGTAAACTAAATAGTTCACTGAGGCGTTGTCCCAACGCCATCCAGCAGTAGCTACAGAAAGCTCCTGACATCAATGTCCTACAACAACAACATGCGTATTCGAGTCCCTGGCTTACATCGCTGTTGAATAGGGTCCAGCTGTAGCTCAGGAGAATCCTTTTGCATGCTGAATGTAGCGTTTAGGGTACAGCTGCAGCGCCGGAGAATCCTTACTGGAGCTGGAGGCCACTCGAGTATACACACAGACAGTGGAGCTGTTTGCAGACAGCGAGGTGGCGATGTCTCGCAGATAACACAATCACAAGTATGATTATATAATATATATATATTATTAAAAAAAAATATATATAAAATAATAATAATTTTTTTTTATCAAAAAAAAGTTGGCAGGTAAGAAATATGCTTGGCGGGTAGATTCTTCCCATCTACCCGCCACTGGCCGGTGAGTCAAAAAGTTAATTTCGCTCCCTGTGTGTGTGTGTGTGTGTGTGTGTGTGTGTGTGTGTGTGTGTGTGTGTGTGTGTGTGTGTGTGTGTGTGTGTGTGTGTGTGTGTGTGTGTGTGTGTGTGTGTGTGTGTGTGTGTGTGTGTGTGTGTGTGTGTGTGTGTGTGTGTATGACGTTAGCGCTGACCAGGTCATGGATAATAGATTTTTCAGCCCGCTTCTCTAGCGTGCATAAGTACACAAATATACTATCGATAATCTAGCGTTTATTTGAAAACTATTCATAAATCAGCCGAAAAATTACAACGTGTTTTGTGTATTCCACTAAAGAGCTATTATCGTGGAATTTCTCTGGAATTACTAGAACTCTCCAAAACTATACTCGTATTCAAAACGGTATAAAACGGAAAGGTATCAATGAAAAAACAATCCGTTTCATACATGTTGACTGCAAGCAAGTCATTGATAAGCGAGGGGTGTTTTAGACACATAGCCATAATTTAAGATATAGTTTAAGCCTTCACAAATTTCCCCGACCTCCCATTGACTTCCTTACTGGCACTCTAGCCCATTATGGTCAAAGGGGCGTGGCACTCAATGTGTTAATATGCAAGTGCATGAAGTGTGCGAGCAGACATTTCTTTTGCACTAATTTGAGCGTAAATAGTTTCTTGAGCTACAAAGAGCATCAGATGATCCTGATGACTGGTTCTTTAATTAACCTCCTGAACTGATGCATTCGGCCCACATGTGCAGTTGCTGCGTACAAATTGGGTCCAAAAAACAATACCAAATCTAAATTCCCTCTGTCGCTGATGAAGCGCTCATGAAAGTTGAGTAACGTGACCAATGAGTGGGCGGCTGTGACAGAGCTTGTGAGGCACTCACTGGGATAGAGGGAAGGAGGGCGGAAAGTCCAGGTTGTTGATTGGTTGTTACAGATAATAGGATAGCTTGCTGATAGGTTCTTGATGGAGCTGTCAACCTACACTTTCGCAAAAGATAAAAAGGCTGTTTTGCAAGATGGCAATGTTGGGAATTATAATACTAAAACTACAGTTTTCATTCTGCAATTTTTTTTTGGTAGGGACAATTTGTGTTTCAGTGGCTTAGGTAGGGACATGTCCCTAGTAGGGGTGTAACGATGCGACCTCACAACGATTAATTTCGATTACGATTATTCAGGCAACGATTCAATGCATCATGAAATCTCTTCATTTGACCACAATTTGATTCGATTCGATTAATTTTCAATACATTTTCTATCAGTTAATTCCCCAAATTTTTTTGAATACACAAATGTGGCTGGGGGAACTGATTCACTCAGCATGAATGGACTATAGGTCAATAAAAACAATAGAAAAAAGAAGAAAAAAAACATTAAAAAAAAAACATTTCTTTTTTATTTAGATTAATTTCGATTATAATCTATTCTAACATATTCAAATCGATGCATTGATTCTAACACATACGAATCGATGCATTTCGTTTAATCGATGCATCGTTACACCCCTAGTCCCTAGTGTCCCTATATAAAACTACGCCTATGATTGGATGTATAGAAAGGATTTGATTTGATCATTCAAAAGTGGGCGTAACGTTACCATAACAAAGCTGGATGCTAGCTAGCATACACATCACGCATGCTAAGCAGTAAGCTACCTAGCTAGCCCTCCCTTTGCTGCTGGTTCCTGGTTGTAGGCTAGGCCTATTATGTTATCCCATGCATGAGTCTGAAACAGACTTTTAGCTTATAAAAGTGTGTGTTGTGGTCTCATCATGCAATGAATTGAATTCCTGGACATGTTATCACATGAACGTATACAGGTTTTATACTATTTTCTCTGTTTCTCTACCACTAAGTATATGTTAGGTAGCCACAAGCCTCGCACATGTGGACACACAACCTGGCTGACGGCATGGCTGATGAAGACAAAATTGTCTTTTTCAAAACAATACTTAAATCACATTGCATGATGAGAGACATCACACAACCACAGTAAGTCAAAGTGACTTTATAAACCATTTTCACCACGAGGGATCTTTATTTTACTTCTGTCTGACCCTTGTGATAGCATTTCTGTTATTCACCTAATATTCACGGGTCTGGTGGACCCACAGCATTAAGATTTTAAAACAATAAAGCCATAACAATTCATAAAAAAAATACTTAACAGATGTTAACTTTAACTCAATTACAAGCAATCTAGACAGCATACAGTATGTGGTTAATATTTTCCATTTACCTCTGCTAGATCACATTTATCATTGAAATTGCTGCTTGTTCTTTTGTGATAAAATGTGATGTCTGTAAAAAATGTAATCCATTATAATCAAGACATGAGTGGAATGAATCATATTTATTTAAAAAATATGAAACAAGGTGGAGGCAGTGAAGATATACCATGAACCTTTGTTTAATTTTTACCATGGCTACTTTTTTTCTATTTCCACACTTTTGGGTCCACTGGACACCGGACACCACATAAATTATGTAAGATAATGAAATCAGGGCCGGTGCCCTAGGTTAGATTATTTTTCAGAGTGGTTCCACCCCCCAAATTTAACACCTGGAGAGTTCTGCAAAAATTGGCCTCAGCATTTATTTGTTAAATACGCTCAGAAACCCCCCTTTATTTGCTTCGATCACTGAACTCCTTGGTGTTGTCCTCGACGACCAGTTGAACTTCTCTGCTCACATCGCAGCGACAACCAGAACCTGCAGATTCCTCCTGAGCAACGTCAGAAGGATCCGCCCCTTCCTGACAAAAGAAGCCACCCAACTCCTCGTCCAATCAACAGTCATCTCCCGACTCGACTAGTGCAACGCACTGCTCGCTGGCCTCCCGGCCACTGCCACCAAGCCTCTTCAACTCATTCAGAATGCAGCGGCCCGCCTGATCTCAAACCTACCGAAGTCGGCCCATGTCACCCCACTTCTTAGGGGCCTGCACTGGCTCCCCATTGCTGCACGTATTCGCTTCAAGGCCCTCGACCTAGCATACCGTGCGGCAAAGGGAACCGCTCCCGCCTACCTCAGGTCAATGGTCTCTAACTACACACCCTCAAGACCCCTACGCTCTGCATCTTCTGGCCGCCTCAGACCTACTCCTATCCAAGCCCCGGGAGGGTCATCAAAGAGATGCCGCCTATTCTCAGTCCTTGCCCCACAATGGTGGAATGAACTACCCACCCCAGTTAGGACAGCCGAAACACATCCAATCTTCCGCCGTCGACTTAAGACGCACTTCTTCAACCATTATCTGAAATAATAATATAAAAAATAAAATTAAAATTAAAAAAACTCTAACCCTAACTAACCTTACTGTCATGCACTTGTCCTAATAAACTATGTAGACACCTGAATGTGTCTAGTGATAATTCGATGTGCCTAACCTAATTCCTTTTACTCTACTGTGCTCACTGACCCCTCTTGATCCTCCATATTCTAACATTGACAGTGAATAGTGGAGCATGCACTGGAGTGCCGCCGGGGGGAGCTGGTGTGACGTGGGGCAGGAAGGTGAAGAAGGATGGGCTGAAAGCGGAGCTCCGACAGCGGAGCAGCCTCTTCGTCATTTCCCAAGAGGAGGAAGAAGTCGCGTGGCGCAGGAGCTCCGGACATCAAGCACGCGGGATATAAACCCAGTTTCGAGGCGGGTTATATATAGAATACGCGATAGCTTAGCTTTCAGTTAAAGCTAAAGAGACTGTGTGAACGAAGAAGCAGGCGAGCTACTGCCGAAGAGTGCGGTAGATATTGCACACGTTGCGTTTTAGCTAAAGTATAGACGTCAGGACAGGGGGTCGCCACAGCCCACAGCTTAGCTTCAGTTAGGCCTAGGGCACAGTTTAGTCTGCATGTCGCTTCACCTCACCAGCCGAGCAGTGGACTACTCAACGGACGTTGCGGCACGGCACGCACCTCCAGCAGTCACCTGCCCCACGTCTACCCAGCCCCGCTGCCTGCTATCACGGGACCTCTCGACAGCCATCTCACCACACGGACGGTCGGTGGTGGGAGCGGGCCAAGCTTTGGTTAAGTACTCTCCAGCCTGTTACCGTGAGCGCTCCGAGTGCTGGAACTTTATCGGTAGACTTTCTGTTTGTGCGGCGCGGGCCCTTTAAGGGTGAAGAGAAGCAGTATGTTGAACTGACGCTGGTAACAGTGTTTAGGGGCGCCCCAACGTTTATTATTTTGGGGAGCCGGCTATAGATAGGACTTTTGTTTTCAACGTGGGCCCACTGTCTTCTGGTTAAATGTGTGGTGTGATAACGTGTGTTCCTTTATAAAATTCCCATTCAGTAGCCCCATACCCCTCTCCCTCTTTCTCCCCTCGCTCCCCACCTACGGGTGCAAGAACAGGTATTTCAACCCTTAAAGGGACGGGTGTCATTACTGTATCTTGACTAGTGTGGGAAGAGCTTTGGTTCTCTACCGTGGAGTGAGAGCACTAGGTGCCTAGCATTTCAACCCTTAAAGGGACAGGTTCCATTACTGTGTGTTGACCGGTGTGGGAAGAGCTGTATTTATTGGGTTGTGTAAGCGGGAAGAGCTTTGCTCATTGTGCCTTGTGTTAAGAACCATATAATTTCTTCAGTAAAGAACACTGAATGGGAGCACTGTGTGTGTGTCTGTTACTGAGTCTGTCATATTAACCCCTTTCTGCCCGGGTAATGCATTTTATTGTTTAACCCTTTCCCCACCCCCTGCCTAGGCATCATTGGGACAGGTCTCTGCTCATCAGCAAGGAAAGGTACTGCTTTGGGGAGAAAGTATATCATCTATCACTACTGCCACCGGGTGTGGGAGGGTGCGGTAGGGAGAAGTGTGGGTGTGTGGGGAATTACTGCAAGTCGCCCTGGAGGGCAAGAAGAACCAGCGCACTACCCCTAGGTTAGTAAATCCTAGGCCCCATCCACTCCCTCTGCTAAAGCTCCACTCTAATACTCCTGCACTAAAGTCGGGAATTCAGTTGGACTCAGATCTGCTGCGTTCCCACTACCTGGTGACAGTGTACATCTACTCTCATAAAGTATGGATAATCCACCCTGCTACAACTAACCTACACTGTAACACGCAACACTTTGATGAACATTGTTATTCAGCTGATAGAGTGGTACCCTTCCTGATGACTTGTCGTACAGAACTTTTAAGTCGCTTTGGATAAAAGCGTCAGCTAAATGACTAAATGTAAATGTAAAACTCAACTAGCCTATATTTGATTATAAGTGTCTACATGGGACAAGAGCCTTGCATACAACTCTTTTATCAAACGTGTTTATTTAAACTAGTATGGATATTAATTTACTTATTCATTTTTGTACTTTTTTTTTTTTTTAATTATTTACTACTTATAAAAACTAGGATAAAATAAAAATTATGAATCATTGATTTGATCTCGTTCTGAGAGACAGCGCTAGTGAATATAATGTTGGAGAGAAATAAGACTTTGTTTACAGTTCAGCTCTGGACAGCGCCCAGCCCACACATGCTCAGCAGCTCCTGTGCATGCACTGATGCTTGTTTGTCAGCACTGGACAGCACCCAGCCCACACATGCTCAGCAGCTCCTGTGCATGCACTGATACTTGTTTGTCAGCACTGGACAGCACCCAGCCCACACACGCTCAGGAGCTCCTGTGCATGCACTGATGCTTGTTTGTCAGTACTGGACAGCGCCCAGAATTTCAGGTTGTACTATTTTTTTCCTGTGGTAATCAACCAATGTGACTGACGTTTGCATTCAAGCCAACTGAATAAACTGCTTTGCAGTGTCAATGGTAACTAGATAAACAATGAATTTAGACCCAGTAAATGGGACTTAACCCATTCACTACAACATTACCAACGGGTTAACCCTTTCACTGCGACAATACAGAGGGTTAACCCTTTCACTACTAGTGAAAGGTTAACCTTCTATAGTGTGGTAGTGAAAGGGTTAATAATGCTTTTAATTGAAGTTTTACGGTGCACCATAAACTCTCTTAATGACCCATATCTCTAGTTTAAGAGTGTAACATTTCAATGAGGTAATTTTATACAGTGAGGCCAAATTAAAGTCAACAATGTTGGTTGCATTACCTGTGTTACAGCTACAGGTTTATATGGTTAAAATGTGGAGCAGAATTTCTTTCTCTGTAAGTTAGCATACATGGTTGGTATCCCTAAATTCCTCAGGGTCTCTAGTTTCAGATGATCTACATATTCACTGTAGCACTAATGTAGTGACCGAAAGAGCCTCTGAAAGATGATAATGTCCGCAGGTTTTCTTTTTCCCCCCTCTTAATTCTTTCAGTCAGTTTTCTAGGCTTTAACCTTGAAGCTAAATCTCTCCCCTTTCCCCTGAGGCTGATACTACCTCGATTGCTCAGGGTCTCTAGTTCCAGATAATGTCTGTATCTCCACTGTAGCCTTAGATTTGGGACCGCTAGAGCCTCCAAAAGACGATAACAGTTTTCCCCCCTCAATAATATTTTTGTATTTAATTGTTTTCAGGTGATGGCATGGATAAGACTGATATTTACATGGTCCCATGGTGCTGGTGAGTGGAGGTTCCTGGTTCACAGAGGGCCGATGCCGAGCATGCAGTGCCTGCTAGTACCTAGTGACCACTGTTACAATATTCCTAACAACAATAATCTGTCAGGATGGTGAGAGAAACAGGGTTTTTTCAATGTATGTGAGGTATAGATTGGGGGGAGATGGTAGCATGTAACGGTGCCAGAGAGGTCGAAGTGCATGCTGACGGTGGAGGCAGGAGACGGTGGTTCAGTAGAGGAGGGTGACTGAATAGCAGCACACTGAGCAGGGGATGTTGACATTCCGATCTAAGACACAACATTGATAAGAGCGAGTGTGGGCCCAGAGAGCAGGAGGGAGAGGGGTGACATCCTTAAAGAAAACAGTAGAAACTGCGTTTTGATGTGTGTAAAGGTTAAACGCGGTTGTCATGACAGCGCGTCGCATGACAACCAGGAGAGGGGCGGGGGCTGTCGTTGCTATGACGAAGATCTATAAGTTGAACAGTGTTTCCGGGTGTAAATCAGACCAAGAGCGGCTAAGGGCAGACTACAATCTGACTAGGACTGAGAGACTCTCTCCTCTCATGGAGAGGGGGGGGGGGGGAGGAAGAATGACACATTAGCTTCGGCTAACGCGAGGAGGGTTTAGGTTAAAGACCAGGCCTGACCACCATTGGACTGAATAGCAGAGGGACGATATACTTTTTTTTTTGTATTTTATTTTTTTATTATTTTTTAAACAAACATATAAACACACATGACAACACACGATAAGATATACAAGCATTAATTGTCAGGGCACATCCAATGAGATCACATTTTAGTTAGTTGTCTTATATAAGATATACCCCTAATACCTGTTATCTAAAAAAAACTATGCTCCAGCTCGAACCCCCCCCCCTCCCGGACCCCACCTTGAGAAGTACCTCCACTATCCCTCGCACCTAACCAGACACTACCATTATAAGCTAGCTTTTATATATAGAGGGACGATATACTGAACACACCGAAATATCATTAGAATAGACTTTTCAAGGACAATACAATCTGTTAACATCTGAGCTGAGGCTTCTGTTTATCAAATAAACAACGCTTCTCCTTGTAAGGTATTTCACGTTGTCAAAGTGTCGAATTCTTACGAAGGTGGAGAATTATTATGGTTTGCGGATCGTACTAGCGGGGAGAGATAAGGATTATATCAGCCAGTATCTGAGACATCAGGACCATTAAAATTACACAACGCAGAGGAATTGGATGGAGAGAGGATAACACAAGAAGATGTGATACTGGCCAGATTGATCAGGATCTAACAGTGGGGAGGCATTGAACACTGAATGAGGACAAAGGTCAGAGGCCAGAGGAATGGGGAAAAACCCCCCAAACAACCACCACCGCCTAGCAGGTGAAATGACAAGGGAAAGCAAAAGCCTTTCAGAGAGAGAAAAACCTAGAAACTGTACTCAGATGTCTCAAGCAACCCTGTGACAAAAGTGAAATGAACAAGCATCAGAGCACAGGAAACCAAGCCTACTTAAAGACACTGCACACCTGCCACCAATCAGGTGCCAATCAAGCCCACACACCTGCCATCCTGGTGATCGTCAGCTCACAAGAGTAAACCCAAAATAAACCCACAATAAATCCATAGTTCACGGAAATAAACTAAAACCAAACCCATATCGACAGCAGTCCATCACACAAACCCTATCGGCTCTCCAGCAGGGGGTGCTGTGGAGTGAGTGTAGAGGGGCAAGTATGGCGAGGTTGAAACCATTTATTCCTACATTCAACATGTCAGCTTAGGTAACTATATTTAAGCATTGACACTGCCAATGTGATGGAAATATAATGCATAAAGTGAGCTTGATAGCTAACGTCAGCTAACAATTAAAGGTGCTGCAAGTGTCTACAAGAGCATAAAACACAGGATGCCCATAAAGGCTGGTCGGTTCCCATTCCTTATCTATGCAATATCATTCGGATCATGTCAAGATACTTTTCAAAACAATATTGTCAGCCATTCGCTCGTGGTATGTTAGGTGTTAGGCAGCCACACGACAAGTAGGTCAGAACAAAGGAACTTAAATAACATTAACAATTGGATATTAGCTAAAATTACTAGACGTTAAGTCAACCGGCTAATGAAAAGTAACATTTGTTAGCACTAATGTTGGTTTTATAGTAACGTTAGTGTTCACACACCCGGCATACTGTATCAACATTTGCAAACGTTAGCATTAACAATGAATACAGTTAGATGACGTTACTTAATTAGCAAGCGTACTAGCATTAATATTGACAACATGCTGTTGTGGACAGTAGAGTAAGTTAACAAACGTTTATTTTTCCTCTCACACACAGGAAATTGACAGTCATACCAGTTTGTGGTAACGTTGCCTGGTTTACAAATGTTTGACAGTGGAACATTGTCCAGTGTTCTGCGTAAGAGTGTGGCTGAGCTAGCTTGCCTAGCATTATGTAGGTCTGATATGTCAGGCTACACATATTTATATGCTTTGTATTCTTATATTGGTGATTATTGTTAACAATAACAATACGCCATAATTCAGTGAGACTTTTTGTGACATGTAGGTGTTTTGCTATATTTAGATGTATGTCATTTTCTTTTGGATCTACTTAGCTGTTATTGTATTTTTATTGCTTGGCTGCATTTAGCTGTGATTTTTATTTTCATAACACACATACAGTATTCACACATCCTCTCTCACATCCACCCCCCTCCCCCACGCACGCACACACACACACACACAGACACACAGACACACACTTACTGACCTGTGTGGCCCATAGGAAGTCCAAGCGGAGCTTGAGGTCCAGTTGTCTGGAGTGGAGGGCCAGCGCACTGATGAAGAGCAACAGGGACAGGATAGGTTCAGCCCGGAAGTGGAGAGACCCCCCACTGTGGAAGAGACCAGCACACACGTCAGCACCTCACAGCACTGTGGACCGGACCACACAGACGACTAGACGGGGGTGGATAGACCCCCCATGGTGATAAGGAACTACCATGATGTGAAAAGTGTATGGTAACACAGTGGCAGTGTGCCGTACAGATAATTAAAAGGGGGGACTTGTGAAAGGGCCCATCCCAAGAAAGAAAACAATGGCAAAATGAACTGTCTTTCACCGAGGGGGGGGGGGGGGGGGGGGGGGGGAATAAAGTCATTTGAATATGAAGCTTACAACCGGCAACGTTTTCATGCAAACAATATCAAACCACAAACAGAGAGACTGCCATAACAAGGTCATGGTAGCCAAACAAGTACTTTGAGAAGTACAGTACCACACTATACGGTGCTGAAAGGAGGTGGTAACGTTGACTAATGATAGTGTGTACACTATCTATAGTACAATGACTATTCTAATATTCTAATAACAGCAATGTGTGCTCCACTTGCCAGATAACACCTGCAAATTCCATTGCTGTTATTACAATTACTCTGTCATTGCATTAGCGGTACATGGTCATTACGCGACGTTACCACCACCTCCTATCAGCACCATGAATTAAAGTGGCTTCGCTGACAGCACCGGAGGCCTCTGCGGTAGGGAGGTGAAGCGGCTCACCCGCTTCCTGTCACCCGGCCCCCATTGTTCTCACAGGCTTTTGATTTGGAGCTAATGAGCATGTGTGTTGCTTCAAAGAGCAGAAAATGAGAGAGCGCACGTGGTCAGAGGACAAGCGAAGACTTCCCCACTCGTCAGCGCATGTAAATGCCCTTTCTGACTCCTCTTGTTTGTTTGTTCTCCACATCAAAGAAAGATGGAAACTCTCATGGCAACCCAGTCGCATGCACATTAATATTCCGAAATGATACTGCATTCTCGAGTGGGTTGGCGCGTGTACATAATACCATTATGTGACGAGCCATGAGAGACCTGAATGTGATCGCTGGGATATGTTGATGTTGGCCAAGGGTACTGAGACGTGTAAACACCTGTTTACATCCCCTGTTTGTTTATTGTTCCCTGTGGGGAAATGATTCCTCTGCATTTAACCCATCCTAACCACTTAGGAGCAATGTGAAGCCACAGACACGCCGATCCAGGGACCGGATTCCAGTTGTAATGCCAGTGCCTTGCTCAAGGGTAATGGCATGCAATGTCTTTTGGTGTGGGAGGAAACCGGAGTACCCGGAGAAAACGGAGTACCGGGAGATGGTCATGTGCATCAGACTGGCACATCTGGCTTTTCTTTGCGGTCATATAGATGGCAGAGCGCTTACATTGTTTGCAATGTGTGTTTTGTTAGTGCATTCAAGTTATATCAAGCAATTACTTTCCAACACTGGCCACCATTAAGCATCCGTAAGGCCCCTTCAGTCTTCCCCTATGGTCCCCATTCAGCTACAGGATGTTTCTCCATTTACATTTACATTTAGTCATTTAGCAGCTGACACTTTATCCAAAGCGCCTTACAGCAGGAGGGGTTTATCTCTGGCAGCTAAGGGTCAGTGGCATTGTTCGTCAAATAGTATCGAGCTGGAGTGTATTAATAGTAGTATAGACATATTAGCAAGCTAGGTAGCAGTTAGGGCTGTCCCCGACTAAGGATTTGGATAGTCGACTATGATTGGCCGAAATTAGCCGATAGTAAAAAAAATAAAAATAAAAAAAGTATACTTTTTTTTAATACATTTTTGTATCATTCCATTTGGGCTGTGGGGGTGCTTAATGTCTGAAGGAGTCGACGGAAGGCTTCTTGTCCGCTGCAAAAGCATGCAATTGGTCCACTGATGGATACATCTTGATATTTGTCTAGTCTAGTGTGTTCATTAGATGGGTGAAATCCTCTTTCAGTGCCTCTGTGCCTGTTTTCTTAGGCAGTTAGCCTCTGGTATGCGTGCCATTAGCGTTAGCCATGCCTCTTTTCTTTTAGAAAGAATGATAAAAAAAAATGTAAAAAAAAATTATTAAGAGGTTGGCAGTCGACTACGGCTCCTTTTGATCGATTAGTCGACTATTCGACTAATATGGGTCAGCCCTAGTAGCATTATAAGAATAGTAGCATAGTAGTAGGGTACATAATAGTAAAAATACAGTAAATAAGAAGGTTTGGTTTATTCAGATATCATTTCAGATATTGTTTAAAGAGTGCGTTTTAGTGGTTATGAATCTTCAAAACCTCTCTCAAGGGACACCTACGGGAGACTGCAATTCAACACTGGCCCCTGTAAATATCCTAACCCAACCCCCTCCAATGTACAGTCATTTACCTAGTATGGTTTTGTCAATAGTTCAATGTACAATTGTGTTTGTTTGTACAGTGTCTCCCCCCCCCCCCCCCCTCAATGTACAGTGTTACTTGTTTATACAGTGTGCCCCCCGGCCCCCCCCCCCCCCAACCACCTCCAATGTAAATTACCCAGTATGGTTGTCAATATCCCAATGTACCCAACCCCCCCCACCCAACCTCCTCCAATGTACAGTTTCTACGTCAAATGTATATACTCCCTTTTCTTGACTCCTTCTGTATCACAAACAGTACTGTATTTGCAAATCTGGTATGTCATAAATGTATAGATGTAGCAGTACTGACTATCTGTATGTCATGTATGTCATATATGTCTATATGAATTGAAAATGGGGGACCCTGATGGAAACAAGACAAACGTCTTTCTCAGGTCTGCATCCCCTTAACAATTGTATGTATTGAGCCATACTGTATTGTACCCATTCTGCAATCTGTTAAATAAAGTTTTCATTCATTCATTCATTCATTCATTCATTCATTCATTCATTCATTCATTCATTCATTCATTCATTCCAGGGTGACCTAACACTAAGAGGTAATGCCTATTTCTGGGACTTGATAGTCTTCAGCATGATTTATATCTGTTTGTTTGTTGTCCTATATAAGTTGTCGTATATAAGTTGAGGACAACTAACCCCTGTTTACTCCCCAAGTTGTTTTCCCACAAAAAGAAGCGTGGCGCTCTCAGATCAGTGCAGATGACGTCATGTCGGTGTGTTGTAGTATATAATGGACATATTTTTACTCGACGCCTATGATGATTCGAGAGGAGCTTTAGCTCTTACAGGGATACGAGAGTGGGCATGTGTTTGTTTGTGTTGTAATGTGTTGGTCCTTGTGTAGTAGTGTGTTGGTCCTTGTGTACATGTGTTTGTTTGTGTTGGTCCTTGTGTACATGTGTGTGTGTTTGTGTTGTAATGTGTTGGTCCTTGTGTACATGTGTTTGTTTGTGTTGTAATGTGTTGGTCCTTGTGTACATGTGTTTGTTTGTGTTGTAATGTGTTGGTCCTTGTGTACATGTGTTTGTTTGTGTTGTAATGTGTTGGTCCTTGTGTTGTAATGTGTTGGTCCTTGTGTACATGTGTGTTGTAATGTGTTGGCCCTTGTGTACATGTGTGTTGTAATGTGTTGGTCCTTGTGTTGCAATGTGTTGGTCCTTGTGTACATGTGTGTTGTAATGTGTTGGTTCTTGTGTACATGTCATTACAGCGTAATGGAAACCGGGATGGAGCACGTGTCATGTGTAAACTAACTCAGCCTGAACTCTCACGGGTCCCGCGGGGTCTGAGTGACAGAGGAAATGTCTAGCTGCAGGGGCGGGCAGGAAACCAGGGGAATGTTTTGATTGGCTATTTGGCATTGCTATATGCCAATAAAGAGGGAATAACGTTATTCCTCTCTCCATGCGCAGTTCAAACGTCAGCATTATGAAAGCAAACGGAGATAGACGAGGGATGAGAAGAAGCAGTAAGATGGGGGCATTTTCGATTAGGTTTATAAGGCTGTGCCAAGAAAGAGGGAATAACTGCAGTATCTATTTTAATTCATTTTATTTTTACATTGGTGGGCGGGAGCGGCTGGGTTTTTAAAGAGTGGGTGGGCGAGTGAGCACAAGATGAACTCGAGCAGGAACAGGTTGAATAAATCAGTCCCACGCAGCCCTGTGTATTTTACAGAAGAGCCACATGAACACATGTGAACAATCACATGGAAAGGTCACATGGAGAAATCTCGTCATCACATGCACTTCCAAGGTTTTTGGAACATTCTCTGTGCTTTTCATTCATTATTCTCCATGTGTCATTTTCATCGGATCACACGTGAAGTAATCACATGTATCTATCGCATGTATCTCCAGCGAAGGCACCGTGATCAGGCCTGTATAACGCCTCACTGTGCCTCACAGTATACCTGGAAATCCTTTTATACCTTCCTGTACATTTTACTGTACATGTTACTGTATATTTTTGGACTGTATATTTTGAATGTATATACATATTTAGAATGTATTTATCTGACTGTGTACTCTTATTCTTATTCTTATGTTTGATTTTTGACTACCTAAATGTTTATTGTGAGCAATCTGTGGTGCTGAATTTCCCTCGAGATCAATAAAGTACTTATATTATATTCTATCACATGTGGCACTATGTGAAATTTCACGCGATACCGTGCCAAATTATTCACGCGAACTCGCGTAAGCTCACGTGGGAATCGCATAAGTCATGAAGTGTGTCCAAAAAACACATCGGAGATGTGTGGGAAAAAAAGAGCAATTCAATTTATTCACATGTGAAATCCACACGCCGTCTCCATGAGGTGCCTGCTCTCTCGTGTGTGTGGTGCGCCGTGACCCCCCCCCCTCACCCCGGGTTGTTGCGGAAGCCGCTGAGCTCCAGGACGGTGACATAGAACACGGCCAGCAGGAGCATCAGTGCCACCTTTGGCAGCCAAGAGACGCGCAGGAAGAGTGCCAGGGTGAGGGTGCCCACCACGCAGGACAGGAAGGCGTAGCGGGCACCGTCGCAGGGCAGCTCTGCCATGGTGCGGTTGGGACCGCCGCCCATGTCAATGATGATGATGGAGCTGCTGGTGTTGCTGGCAATTCCCCACAGCCACGGCATGCAGCCCACCTTGTTGTGGAGACAGAGAGACAAGAGTCACTGTGACCACGAGCTGTCTGCGTACTGTAATAGAGGAATGGCTGATAAATGGGCAGCACTTCATATTACGGTGCACAGATTACAGGGTAATGACTGTGTAATAACATAGAAATTACCAGGTGGTTTACATTCTTTTTTAAAAAAAATTATAAGATGTGGTAATGATTAAGTAATTGTTTCTAATTATGGATGAGTGCTTCCTCGGCTAAACCTACCTAAGCGCAAGTAATTACAGTTATTTCTATGTTATTACACAGTAATTACCCTGTAATATGTATACCCTTATTGGCCTAATAGGAAGTGCTACACAAATATGTGTGTAACATGGAACAAAGTACATTGTTTTTGTATATTTCTGCATACAACATGCCTGGGATAAAAGGTCTTGACTCCACTGTTCAAGTTACCATATAAACACATTGTGCTTTTCAGTCAAACCTACTTACCACACAGGCCTGTGCCACGGCATAGATTAAGAGCACTATGAGAATACACAGAGCAGTGCGGATCTGAATGGTCAGGCACCCTGGGAAGCACTGAGACAGAGACAGATAGACGGAGAGAAAGAGACAGAGAGAAAGAGACAGAGAGAGAGAGATATTAAGGTTGAATCATGGGAGGATAGAGCAGAAGAAGCTGAGACAGCAGCAAAACATTCCTTTCATGTAATAACTGAAGCAGTCAGGAACTTTGAGGGGAGTCACCCTCAACAAAAGATTAAATTAATAGATTTAACATTGAGTTTAAATGCTAAATAAGAGCTTGAAGACCTATTTCTGAAGCCTATAAAAATATAGAAACAAATCTGTTCCACTCTGTCAGCAATTTTTTTTTTTCATGACACAAATTATAATGAAGAGCAATCTACGGTACAATATGGGAAAAAGGATTCTGTGTAAAATATAGTTTTCAATATAAGGAAATGTAAATTGGCACTATGAAAAATTACATCACATCGATTTATTTTCAGTATGGGCTGGCAGCCAAAAAGGTTAGTGAATGAGTTAATTAGTCGATTAGTTGGTTAATCAGTCAGTTTGGTCTTGACCAGTTGACCAGTTAATTCATATATATTTATTTTTATTAGATTTAAAGAGGTCCTTCTACATGACCACATGTGGGAAACACTGTTTCACACATTTGTTGATTACGTCAACTAATCAATTAGTGGAAAAAGTCCTGTGACTATAACATTACTTTATTTCATGGAGGACAGCCATAGAATGAGTACTAGATAGAAGCAAAATGCAAACCATAGTAAGGATGAGAAATGATCTGTATTTACCTGTACTCTAGTCACATGCAGGTACATGATACAAGCTACTAGGAAACAGATGCAGAAGACCAGGAGGACCAAATCCACTGTGCCCCTGAACACACAGACAGACAGAGATACAGACAGACAGACAAAGAGATAGACAGATAGAGACAGACAGACAGAGAGAGACACACAGACCGACAGACAGAGAGGCAGGCAGACAGAGAGAGAGAGAGAGACACAAAGACCGACAGACAGAGAGAGACAGAGAGAGACAGATAGACAGACAGACAGACAGACAGACAGGCAGACAGACAGACAGACAGACAGACAGACAGACAGACAGACAGACAGACAGACAGACAGACAGACAGACAGACAGACAGACAGACAGACAGACAGACAGACAGACAGACAGACAGACAGACAGACAGACAGACAGAGACAGACCGGCAGACAGACAGACAGACAGAGGAGGAGATGGGAGGGGTTAGTGGGGGTGAGTAGGAGCCAGAATGAGTGAATTTTTTTATTTCAAGAACTCTAAATAAAAGCAAGTGTGTGTGTGCGTGCGTGCGTGTGTGTGTGAAAAGCCAGTGTACAGTACTTCTACTCAAGTATTGTATTTAAAGCCGCTATATATGCAGGATTCTCTTTCTCAACACTAAAATATCATCATATCATTGTCAGATTACTTCTGAAACTAATGTCAGATTAGTGCTGAAACAATTGGTAGCCTAGGACCACATTTCCCGTACACCACGTTGCTTCCCGTTATGACTTTGTTTAAAACATTTTTGTTCTAATGTGTGGGTTGGAGGTGAATGTGGAGGGTTTGCTATTGCTGGCCACACCTCAGACTCTGCCGTAAAAACTCACACTATAATAAGTTACTAAACTCCAACCCACACATCAGACCAAAAAAAAAAAACACAGTGCTATAGAGGCATAGAGGTCGCTGTTTGACAGCATTACAGATTCTACCTTAAGTAAAATAATACTCATTCTACCGCTGGGGGAGGGGGGGGGGAGAGAGAGAGAGAGAGAGAGAGAGAGAGAGAGAGGGGAATGGCAGAAGGAACAGGATAACTTGTGTTACTGGCAAAGTACATACTGTGGTATGATGAGAAGGTAGACAATACCAAACAAGGCAGCTAGGATGAGAGAGAGCACCACCGCACTGGTGAAGTACTCGTCAGGAAGCTGGTGGTACTATAGGAGAGAGGAAGATAAAGACAGAATGAGACAAGAGTGAAATTATACTACAGCTACTCCCACTCAGCCAACTTGCACACCAGGGCTGGGCCATACGGGAAATATTAGATTACAGTATTATTATACTGTATATTTTTTTTTTATATAAATATATATACTGTATATATATCTGTACATGTATTTGCACGTTAGATAAACCAATTGATGGATATCCTGCACGGTAATGGGATGTGTGATACAGTATCAAATTACCGGGTTTTCAATCGAAATCGGAAATCATTTTGGGAGGAATCTGACTAGATATTTAGCGTTATATAATTAATTTAGACAACATAATTATGACTTCCGGTATGGTGAGCAGGGAGTAGGACGCGTTTTTCCCTCTCTCCCTCATGTTTTTTTAAATTCTACGTTTTAAGACTCCAAACCCTCATAATTCTTGTTTATATGCAAGTATCGATATAGCTAACTAAATATTTATCTTCGCAAAGATGTCATCCAAGACTCCAAGACCAAAACGGGGCGATGTTCAGAATGAGGAGGAGGCTGACGACGCTGTTAGCAAGGCCTGGCTGGCCACCCTGCTTGAGAGCCACAAAGAAGCTATTACCACCGAGTTCAGAAAAGCCATTACCACTCTGGAAAATAAACTTGACCAAATGAAAACGGACGTGGCTGACAACGGACAGCGGGTCAAGTCCCTGGAGGAGAATGCGTATTTTGTAAGCGAAAGAATTGCGTCGCTAGAGGCTACATGTGCTGATCTGAGGGCTAGCCAGGCTATGCTAAAGGCTAAGGCGGAGGATCTCGAGGCTCGAGGACGACGTAACAACCTTCGGATCGTTGGACTACCAGAACAGATTGAGGGCCCGAGACCAACATCCTTCTTCGCCACCCTTTTATCCCAAGTTCTTGGGGCAGAGACCCTCCCTAACCCTCCAGAATTGGACCGCGCACACAGGTCTCTGGCAGCTAAACCGAAGCAGGGTGAAAAGCCTAGGCCTGTTATCATCAGGTTCCATAACTATCAAACCAAAGAACGGGTGATCCGGGAGGCCAGAAAGAGAAGAGCGGAGATGCAGTACAACGGTCAACAAATTGCTTTCTACGAGGATTATACCCCGGCTGTGTTGGAACAGCGAGCACCGTACCGCGATGTGATGGCACTACTTTACAAACGGGGGCTGAGGCCTAGTCTTCACTACCCGGCCAAACTGATGATTACGGAAGAGAGCGGGGACAGACTATGCTTCATGTCTGTTGGAGATGCCGAAGCGTACCTCAAGACCAAGCTAGCCTAGCGTGGACAGCTACCCAGCGAGTACCCAGTGGTAAGCTAACCTGACGCCGGGAGCAATGAACAATGAATGTAGAATGCGAGACTGAATTTATAGACATTGGTTGGGCTAAACTGGTCGACCGTGTTAGGCCTGACACTGAGACCTCATGGGGAGATGCTATTGACATTAAGCGGACTGGCTTCTGAAACTGAACTTTATGCTTCCCAAATAGCCGACGCGGATTATATTTGCCCGTATTTCTAACTCCTTTTTGTTTTTCTTTATTCTTATTTTTATTTTATTATTCTTTAATAGCCCTTATTTTACATGTGTCTCTCTCTCATTCAAACTGTAGACGTTCCCTCTGTTTAGAGGCTGCTAGATAAATGGAATGGGCCTGTTTGACAGGATAATGAAGGTTCTATTTGTATGCTTTAGGAGTATTCATTGCGCAGAGACTGGGCCTGAATTTACTAGGCCATCTACCTAGGTCTAACGGACTCCTCGGGGCCAGCTGAAACCAACACCAACAGCAATAGGCATGATTACGACGTACTGAGTGTTCGGCTGAACTTGTGGACCTTGGTTATATTATAGTGCCCAGTCACTATAGATTGGCCACCTATGCCTCAGAAGGGGAATATTGTTATTTCAATCGGAGTGACTCCTTCAAAAGGAACCCTATGCCAACCAGGTTGCTATAGCCAGGACCTTGTGAATGATTGCATGCCGTTTTCTTCTGATCCCTATTTCGTATTTTTTGTCTTTGCCCCCCCCTTTTTAATTTTTTTTTTATATATGTATATAATCTTCCCCTTTTTTCTTAACTTAATTTGTCTTTTCTTTTGTATGGATTTATATACATATGACTCTCTATGCAGGGTGAGCATACCCAATGTGCACATGCTCCTCTTAATATCTGAGGGTCTCAATACAAACAAACCGGATAGTATCTATTGGGTAGTGGGGGTTTTGTATGCATGTTTCAGGAAGCACTCAAGGTACTGACTGAACCAACTCAATTTGCACACGCTTCTTTTTATTGTCTTAATGTACAGGTTTCTAACACTGCCGAATGTAACTAACCACATTACCTCTCTATACATATTTTAGGTACATTGTGAGGTCCCTGAATCGTGTAACCCCTGTAACTGCATATACCTCATGTTTATTACTATGTTACTCTTTAAATGTATGTATATATATTTTTTTTTATTTTTTTTTATATATAGACAGAAGGAGAAAAGGGGGAAAAAGAAAAGAAGAGAGTGGCACCTCTGTTTCAACTCTGTTTTGGTTTTGCAATCTTTATATCCCTAGTGGGCTTGGTAGCAGGGGCTAAAGACACTCTCCCCGAGCTGTTGTAGGCTGGAGGCGGGCTTTGCCCAGGTCCACTGAATCATAGGTTGACCTACACACACTGGAACGCCTCGGTTTACTTGTTCACTCCCAACTTTCTATGGGTCACACTCCTTATTGGGAGTCATTGGTAGCGCTTTTATGCCCATGCTCTAATGGATGAGCCCCGAGTTGTGTTGCAAATATCTTTCATTGTTATCCCAATCTTAAATTTTTGAATTTAAGCATCCCTTTTTTTGTTTTTGTTTTTATTTCTTATTTCTTTGGCTGTTCGAATGTTCTTTTAACACAAATTTTAAAGTTTATCCATAACAGTATTGGAGGCTGTTCGAAATTGACGGGACAGAGGGGAAAAGGGGAGTGAGGATGAAGTCTCCACCGGAAGGAATGTATCCGGAGAGGTACAGAGGCTGTTGCTGTTCCCTTAGGGACCAAGGGATGTACCCCCGGGTGAGTATGTTTGTGTATGGTTGTGTGGGTGTATGTGTGTGCGTCAACCCCCCCCCTCCCCCCCTTTTCTCTATCCCCCTCTACCTTTCTCCTCTCTTCCAATGTTTTATCTTTTCGACTCAGGTATATACTTAACAGAACATGGCAGTGACGGGCAGGAACATCCGTTTCGTCTCATGGAATGTCAAAGGGATGAACAACTCTATCAAGGCTAACAAGGTACTTAACCATCTACGACACCTCAAGGGTTACAAGAGACACACATCTGCACCTCAGATATCCCCTGCATTAAAAGAGCATGGATGGGACACGTTTTTCATTCAAAATTCTCAGCAAAAGCCAGGGGAGCTGCAATTATTATACATAGGGATGTACCCTTCGAGCCTTCCACCATTTTAACTGATCCTGATGGACGATATGTTATAGTGTCGGGCAAGCTGCAGAACATTCCGGTGGTTTTGGCCTCAATATATGCACCAAATTGGGACAATGATAAATTTGTATCTAATTTATTTTCATCTATACCTAACCTTAATGATCATCACATAATTATCGGAGGAGACTTTAACCAGGTCCAAAACATAGAACTGGATAGGTCTTCGGATAGACGTACTACCATCTCCAAAGCGGGGAGCATCCTAAAATTTCATATGGAACAGCTTGGCCTTATAGACCCTTGGAGAGCAAAATGTCCTACCGATAAACTTTTCTCCTTCTTCTCCCATGTCCACCACACGTATTCGAGGATAGACTTCTTTTTACTAGATGAAAAACTACTACATAATGTAGTCTCTACTAAGTACCATAGTATAGTCATTTCCGATCATGCCCCGACATCCGTTGAAATTAACTTCCCCCAGGGTAGAACACCCTCTAAATTTTGGAGATTCAATTCCCACTTATTATCTGAACCTGAATTTAAGGATTTTATTCATGCACAAATAAAAATCTTCTTTGAGATAAACGACACACCTGAAGTTAGCAGTGACATGCTCTGGGAGGCCTTTAAGGCATATCTCCGCGGACAGACCATCTCCTTTACCTCTCATTTTGGGAAGCAGGAACAATCCAAATTAACGGGTATATCAGATGAGATTAAACAATTGGACATCCAGTATTCATCTAAACTCCTGCGCTATATAAGAAATGACTCCAGCTCCAATCACAATATGATTTGCTCTCAACTAGTAAGATCGAGAGACTACTCCTGCACACCAAGCAACGTTTTTTCGAGCAGGGGGATAAGGCCGGAAAATTACTTGCATACCAAGCACGAGTGGTGAGTGCCTCTAGACTGATTCCCAGGATAAAATCCCAATTAGGTGTCACTACAACAGACCCTACGGACATTTCTGAAATTTTCTCTGACTACTATTCCAAACTTTACACGTCAGAGTCTTCCCAGCAGGACTGGGATCGCCCAAACCCCCTCAAGTCTCTCAAGTACCCTCAGGCGAATAAAGCGGAAGCTGAAGAGTTAGGCACGCCTATAACCATCTCTGAAGTGGCTGAGGCAAACAAATCTTTACAAAGTGGCAAATCACCCGGGCCAGATGGCTATACTACAGAATTTTATAAAAGCTACTCCGTGTTGGTTGCTCCTTTTCTACTGAGAGTATATAATGACTCCCTTCTAAAGGGCCAAATGCCGCCCACGCTATCAGAGGCGTCACTGTTCCTGCTGCTCAAAAGAGGTAAAGACCCTCTCCTTTGTAGCAGTTACAGACCAATATCCCTCCTTAATGTGGATTGTAAAATATTGGCTAAGGTCCTTTCATGCCGTCTTCAGAAGGTGGTCCCGTTCCTGATAGACCCGGATCAGACGGGTTTCATCATGGATAGGCAATCCTTCTTTAACACCAGGAGGCTGTTAAATATCCTTTTCACAACCACGACTGGCGCGCCAGAAATGGTACTCTCCCTGGATGCTGAGAAAGCGTTTGACGGTACCTGTTCCATACACTTGAGAAATTCGGTTTGGGACCGGGTTTTATTTCATGGATAAAACTCCTATACTCGTCCCCAGTGGCCTCGGTTAATGTGAATGGTACCAAGTCGGGCCAGTTTGCGCTTTATCGCGGTACTCGTCAAGGATGCCCGCTTTCTCCCTTGCTCTACGCGCTCGCCGCAGAACCTTTAGCCATATGGCTTCGCAGTGAGGACAGATTTGAGGGGATTGAGAGGTTCGGCCTGGTTCATAAACTCTCATTGTATGCCGACGATCTCCTACTTTATGTCTCCAATCCGTCATCGTCCATCCCTGTTATCCTGGATATTCTAGAACAACATAGGCAGCTCTCTGGATACAAACTTAATCTCCAGAAAAGTGAATATTTACCTGTTAATGCATCTGCGGAACGGCTTCCTCAATCGCTTTTCCCCTTTAAAAAGGCCACGAAAAGATTCACATATCTAGGGATTTTTATGGCCAAATCACCGACAGAGCTCTTCGCAAAAAATGTCCGTCCTCTGCTGGATCGCTTTAAGCTAGATCTGACGAGATGGTCCTCTCTCCCCCTCTCGCTTCTGGGAAGGGTTAACCTGATAAAGATGGTGGTCTTACCCCGATTTCTATACGCTTTTCAGCATATACCAATATTTATTAATAAAGCCTTTTTCACTTCAATTGATCAACTTATAGGTTAATTCCTGTGGGGTAACAAAAGAGCACGTATTAAAAGGACAATCATGCAACTTCCCAAATCGGAAGAGGGTTTGGCTTTGCCCAATCTTCGCTATTACTATTGGGCATGTAATATAAACAAACTCCTTTACTGGAGGACCAGGAGGGAGGAAGAAGACCAACCCCAATGGGCTCGGATGGAAGTCTCCTCTTCAAAGTACTCACTCTGGTCTGTGGCAACATCCCAACTACCCATTTCGATCCCTATTAAACAGGTGGCTCGGAACCAAATTGTGACGGATACTTTGAAAATCTGGAATCAGTTTAGGAAACAATTTGGCTTACACGCTCCGTCAGGGCTAGCTCCAATCTCTCGTAATCACCTATTCTTACCATCCTGTTCTGATCCTGTATTCAGAAGCTGGGCGAACAAAGGTTTGCTAACCATTAATGACCTCTACTCCGGAGGTGTGTTCTCGTCGTTTGCAGAACTATCAAAAAAAATTTGGTCTCCCAAATTCCCACCTTTTCCGTTTTTTTCAGATCAGACATTTTGTTCAGAACCAATTCCCACAATTCCCTGGCCGTCTTCCAGACTCTAGGACTGACCCTCTCCTATCGCTCGGTACCGGGCGGAAAGGGCTCGTCTCAATTTTATATGATAAAATATTTTGGATGAACCCAACTTGCTTAGACTCCCTAAAAGCCAAATGGGACGAAGATCTGGGAATTATCATTACAGATGAACAATGGGATCATATATTAGACCTTGTACACACTTCCTCTATATGTGCAAGACACAGTTTGCTGCAGTGTAGGATCCTACATAGGGTTCACTACACCAATGCGAGGTTAGCAAAGATATACCCGGATAGAACGGATGCGTGTAATAGATGTAAACAATCCCCATCCGATTATATGCACATGTTTTGGACGAGCCCCAAACTCACAGAGTTTTGGACTGCAATATTTGATACACTGAGTAGGGTCTTGGGTGTGACGTTAGACCCTGATCCACTCACTGGCTTTTTCCGGTATCCCGAATACCCCTCCGATCGCATCTAGGGCAGCAAAACGAGTTGTGGCGTTCACTACCCTCCTCGCTAGGAGACTTATTCTCTTTAAATGGATAAACCCTTCCCCACCCACTCACAACAGATGGATACATGAGATACTACATTGCGTTAAGCTTGAGCGAATCAGATTCTCCCTAAAGGGCTCCCTTGAAACATTCCATGTGACCTGGCAACCATTTCTGCAACACATCGAGACCCTGACTATCAATGAAGAGACTTAGAAAGGATAGAGCTTTACACTTCTAACTGCACTTCATTATCTTTTATTATTATTTTATTCCTATTTTCTAACCCCCCCCCCCCCCCTTCCCTGTCCTGGTATGTATGGGTGTGAATGAGACCCCCGGGGGCTGGGTGGGTGGGTAACTGGGGGAAGGAGAGGGGAACGGGAGACGCAGCTGCAGAAGGTCCAACTACTCAGGAATTACCACAATACTATAGGCAGGGGTGGGGGAAAGAGTGAAATAATCTCATTGATGACTTTCTTCCACAGCCACAGCCGTGCTAGAGAGTTTTCTTTCTGTGTTTTTGGTTCTTTCTTTACTTCTTTTTATCTAAATATTTGTGCATAATACAGATGGGTCTGATTGATATTATTATTGTTTTTTTGTTTTTCTTTCTCAGTAGCATCTATGCTGTATGTTTGGATGTTTTGCAGATGTGTTTTCAACAACTTCGGTGTGGGGGGGATGGGGTGGGTATGAGGGAGGGGAAGGGGAAATGAAAGGGGAAGAAAAGAAGAAAAGATGGAAGATGTATTATGTTGACAATTGTGAATGTACAAACTACTTTTCCTGTAATAAAGAAATTTATAAAAAAAAAAAGACAACATAATTATGTACCTACACGTTCACAATGTAAAAAAGAAAACAAAAACACAACCATAACACACAATAGATGATAAACATTCATATATTGCCCGGCCCTGTCACATAGGGCAAAACTAAATACAACTGCGTATGACAAATCTCTCACCCTCTGCTCCCGCTCAGAGCATTTGTACATGAGCGTGAGGAAGTTGAGGTCGGCGGTATCGGATTCGGTCTGCCGGGCCTCGATCAGCCGGCCGATGTAGCGGTTGACCCGAGTTCTGGGGCTGGCCTGGTTCACGGGAGCCTGGTTAGTATTGTTTCGGGTCCTCAGCTTCTCTGGGGCAGACCGCAGGGCTCTCCGCTGATGGGGGAGGGGGGGGTAAAAGTGTTCGACCAATGATATTCAAACAGCTTGGTCCTGACACAGTATGCTATATATATATATATATATATATATATATATATATATATATATATATATATATATATATATATATTATATATATATTTTAATTGCGAGCACAGTGGTGTATAATACATAGCATTGTATGTATATATATATATATATATATATATATATATATATATATATATATATATATATATATATATATATATATATATATATATATATATATATATATATATATAATACAATGCTATGTATTATACACCACTGTGCTCGCAATTAAAATTAGAAGCGTATTAAATTAACAGTTTGCTTTGTTTGAGAACAATTTGTCAAAAATGGGGACTCCAATGTGGTCTGTTGTTTCTGAAACAAGTCCTTCTATATGTAACAGAGTTATCAAATGGTTAGGAAGTTGTTTTAAAGGTGCTACTGGTACAAATGATTATTCAGATGCATGCAAATTGACTTCCACTAGACTTTATTTTGTTGACTTACTTCTACAATTCTTACTTCCAATATTTAAACGAATATATATTCATCATCTGGATAGAACACGTTATCAAACAGTAGGAATGTAAACTGCGGAGTTCCACAGGGGAGCTGCCTGGGCCCGCTCTTATATTCCATTTTCACAAATGATATGCCACTTGCTATTAGAGATGCATCCCTGACCATGTACGTGGATGATTCTACTCTTTATTATGCTGCTCACACTTGTACAGAGCTCAAACAGGTTTTGACTAGGGAGCTTAACAGCATATACAATTAGATCAAAGATAACAAACTTGTGCTGAATCCAACTAAAACTGTTGCCATGCTATTTGGCTCAAAGTTTAGATTAGCCCAAGATCCTCAACGTAATTTAATCATAGAGGGTCAACCCATTCAACAATTAAAGAAGACTAAGCTATTGGGACTATGGCTTGACAGCACACTGTCCTGGTCTGACCATATAAATAACATTGTCGGTAGAATGGGTGCATCAGTAGCAGTTCAGCAAGAAGATGTGCTCCTTTTCTTCCATCTGTGTTGTTGAATCAAATAGTTTGCTCCTTGGTTCTCTGTCATCTGGATTATTGTTCAGGGGTGTGGTCATTTGCTTCAAAAGGCCTTCTCAGGAAGTTACAAATGACACAAAACAAGGGAGCGAAACTTGTATTGGGTTGCTCATCAAGGGCTAATGTTGCTGAAATGCATGAGAAACTAAAATGGCTGAGCGTGGAGAAAAGACTGTCTACAAGTTTGCTTGTATTCTTTCACAAGGTAATTCATATTCAGACACCTGAATTTATATTTAAGACTATGAGCTACAGTGCAGAGAAACACATGCATGCTACAAGAGCGGCCAATAGAGGGCAGATGACTCTACCCCTACCTAGAACAAAACACTGTCAATTACAGGGCTGTGAGGTCATGGAATAACCTTCCAAGGAACATTCGTTCTATCAGTGGAAAAGCATGTTTTAAGAAAAGACTCAGAATCCACCTACATTCTTTAGTCTAAATAGAATGAACATGATTGTCTTATTTTTGTCTTTGAATTTTTTTTATAATTAAAAAAATATTATACGACAAATTAAATGTATTTGATCTTTTTGTTATTAGGATTATGGATTGCTTGATTATGTATGTGTTTATGTTTTATGTTTGTGTATGTCTGTCTTGGACCCCAGGAAGACTAGCTTGGCGTCAAGGCGTCCAGCTAATGGGCATCCTTTTAATAAACAATAAACAATAAACTGACTCGGTTTGTTACAAATCAGATTCAGGGTTTTTAAATAAAGTGAACTGTTCCTTTAAATTAAGTACAGTGTCAAAAACAAACAGTGGCAGCTGATTATGCATTAGAACTGTGAGACTGCCCTCACACTTTGCTTCATGCACAGCCTTCATCGCGCATCTTCGGGCGAGCATGAATGTATTGAACACACCACACTGGGTCTATGTACAGTATGGCTTGGGCAGCCCAAGTGAGACTTGTTATAATTCACTGGGCAGCAAAGCAGAGGCAGTGCAGTGAGTTAACAAGGCAGGGTGGATGTGTGTGTGTGTGTGTGTGTGTGTGTGTGTGTGTGTGTGTGTGTGTGTGTGTGTGTGTGTGTGTGTGTGTGTGTGTGTGTGTGTGTGTGTGTGTGTGTGTGTGTGTGTGTGTGTGTGTGTGTGTGTGTGCGTGCGTGCATGTGTGTGTACACATGTGTGCATGCTAGGATATATAATAGACCTGCATGCGCGTGAGTGAGTGTGTGTGTGCATGTGTTGAGTGTACTTGCATGAGAACGTGTGTGTTTGTGAGTGTGTACACATGTAACATATGCGTGCGTGTGTGAGGAGGATGAAGTCGCTGACTTGTTACAGATCACAGACCATCAGTGTCACAGCAGGGGGCCCAGTGGGTGGGCGAGGGTCACTGCAATGAGTGGCTTCTTAATGAGGACGGGAAACTGCACAAAGATGGGACATGGAATGGATGAGTACACCCTTGTCTTCCTTCCTTCCTTCCTTCTTTCTTTCTTTCTTTCTTTCTTTCTTTCTTTCTTTCTTTCTTTCTTTCTTTCTTTCTTTCTTTCTTTCTTTCTTTCTTTCTTTCTTTCTTTCTTTCTTTCTTTCTTTCTTTCTTTCTTTCTTTCTTTCTTTTTTTCTCACACACACAACACAAAATGGCAACGGCATGACGATTAAAAATATCCTGCACCCAGGCCCAGCGTCTTTCTTTTTTTTCTTCTTTTTTTTCTATTTATTTTTGGGGTTTTCTGTATTTTTTCACCCATCCCAATTTAGTCGTTGCCAATTCCCTTCCTGGTCGTTGCACGCATTGCCCCACTGTCGGCCTGGGGAGGGTGTAGAACTACCACATGCCTCCTCCGATATATGTGGAGTCGCCAGCCACTTCTTTTCACCTGACAGTGAGTAGTTTCACTGGGGGAATGTAACACGTGCAGAGGTTCACGCTATTTCCCCCAGATCCCCTCCCTGCTGAACAGTAGAAGCCGCAGTTTACAACTACCAGGACACATACCCCATGTACGTCTTTCTTTCTTTCTGTATGTATGTATGTACATATGTCTGTTTTTCTGTATGTATTGTGACAAGCCTTGTGGTGTTCAGGCTTGACACGGACCAAAACAAACAATTCCAATGTCCACACAAGCACAATTTCAATAAACAAGAATATTTATTGATCAACAGTACAGGTCCGATGGGCAAGAGAGTAGTCAAATTACAGTCCAGGGTCAAGACACGTTCCAGGCTCTCGTACAAAAAAGGAATGTTCAATACTCAGGGTTTGTCGTCCGGTCCAGGGTCAGTTTCACAAGGGGGTATCTCAGCCAGTCCAGGGTCCAGTAACACAAACACCCTCTCGCTCTAACCTCTCCTTCAAACTACCTCTCACCTCACAAACTCAGTATCTCACACTCTCTCCACAAACTCTGCTCCTTCCTCACCTCCACTCAACTCTTCTCTGTCTCTCCTATGGCTTTATGCTATCTGTGAGGTAGTGGGGGAGTTTAATACTTTTTTTGTAAATGTTGGCCCAGATCTTGCAAGGGAGATCAAGCCTCCACAAGGGGGAGCTATTGCAGAACAATACATTGATAGGAATCCATCCAAAATCCTTTTGTATGATGTATCTAGTAGGGCTGTCCCCGACTAAGGATTTGCATAGTCGACTATAATTGGCCAAAATTTGCCGTTAGTCGACTATTAGTCGACAACAAAATATATATATATATAAATAGATTCGCTATCAGCTCTATCTTTAATCTTTCAAAATGTTCAGTTGCTATCGCTATCAGCTCTATCTTAAATTTTTCAAAATGTTCAGTTGCTATTGCATGCACTCATCTGTGTTTCACTACACACATGTCAAGTCAAGTCAAGTCAAGTCAAGAGTTTTAATTGTCACGGCATACAGGTATACAATGAAATGCGGGTGGTCTTGCCCGCAACGATGTGCAATACAGTGGTACAACATATAATAGAATCAAAAAATGAAAAAACAACATTGTGCAGTAAACAGGTAACAGGTAACATGGAGTGACATCTCGGTATCTGTACATAGTTATTTACAGAGCATATGGGACATGCTAGTTAGCTTTGGTAGTGCAATACACTGTTCCTGTTATTCTAATTTAAAGTGTCCTTTCCTTTGGCCATAAGTGTGCGTGTGTGCGACATGAGTGTGTGCCCGCTCATGTTAAAGTGTTAAGTGGCTGCTCGTGTGTGAGCGTGCACAGCGTGCGTGTCGTGTGTGTGTTCATGTGTGCTTGTGTGTGGATAGTTCAATGTTCTGAGCACTCAATGTTCATTGTTCATGGCTCTGATGGCCTGGGGGAAGAAGCTGAGCCTAAGCCGCTCTGTCCTAGTAGCTGGGGTTCGCAGGCGTCTGCCTGACCTCAGCAGCTGAAACAGGCTGTTATTGGGGTGGTGAGGGTCTTTCATTATCCTGCAGGCTCTGGATTTGCACCTCTTGTTGTATAGAACCTGCAGGGGGGGTAGTGCAATACCCGTGGTACGCTCGGCTGAGCGCACCACTCTCTGTAGGGCCTTCTTGTCCTGTGCCGTGCTGTTTCCATACCAGGCAGTGATGTTTCCGGTCAGGATGCTCTCTACAGCTCCTGAGTAGAAGGACTGGAGTATCTTCCCCGATACTCTGAACTTCCTTAACTGTCTCAGGTGGTAGAGGCGCTGTTTCGCCTTCTTTACTACTGTGTCTATGTGTGTTGACCATGTCAGGTCCTCTGAGATGTGGACCCCCAGGTACTTAAAGCTGCTCACCCTGTCCACGGTAGCCCCGTTAATCATCAGTGGTGTGTGCGTCTCCTGCTGTCCTCTCCTATAGTCCACGATCAGCTCCTTGGTTTTACCAATGTTCAGGAGCAGGCTGTTGTCCTGGCACCAGCGTTCCAGTACCTCAACCTCCTCCCGGTAGGCCTTCTCGTCGTTGTCCGAGATCAGCCCCACCACCACCGTGTCGTCTGCGAACTTCACTATGGAGTTGGAGCTGAACTTGGCCACACAATCGTGTGTGTAGAGTGAGTACAGCAGGGGGCTCAGAACACAGCCCTGGGGGGACCCGATGCTCAGGGTGATGGTGTTGGAGGTCTGACCCCCCACCCTGACCGCCTGGGGTCTTTCGCTCAGAAAGTCCAGTACCCAGGCGCTCAGGGCGGAGCTCAGACCTAGCTCGATCAGCTTGTCCACCAGTCTGGTGGGGACTATGGTGTTGAACGCTGAGCTGTAGTCAATGAACAACAGTCTCACATAGCCCCCCTTTCGACGGTCAAGGTGCGAGAGGGTGCTGTGCAGTACCTGGGAGACCGCGTCGTCGGTGGACCTGTTTGTCCTGTATGCAAATTGCATAGGGTCCATATCACTGGGGAGGGAGGCACAAATGTGGTCCTTGACCAGCCTCTCTAAACATTTCATGACCTAGTCATTTGGACATGTTGGGGAGGGTTTCTTCGGTACAGGGATGATGGTAGACATCTTGAAGCAGGCAGGGACCACTGACTCCGCCAGGGATTGATTAAATATGGCGGTGAACACTGGGGCCAGCTGGTTGGCACAGGACTTGAGTATGCGTCCTGTTATGCCATCTGGGCCAGCAGCCTTCCTGGTGTTCACCTGCATAAATGCTCTTCTCACACTGTGTTCCGACAACGAGAGAGCGTCCCCGCCCCCCCGCGGTTGCCCCCCCCCCTCCACAACAGCCGGCGCGCCAGTGACGTCACTAGCCGGAGAGCCAGCAGCGCCACTGTCTACACCAAACCGAGCGTAGAAGATGTTGAGCTTGTCCGCGAGGGAGGCGTCGTCGCTCCCCATTGAGGGGGCGCTGACTTTATAGTCAGTTATTGTCTTCAGTCCCTGCCATAATCCTCTTGTGTCGTTTTGTGCCATTTGTGTCTCCAGTTTGTCAGCATATGTCCTCTTAGCAAGTTTAACTGCCTTGCGTAGAGTATAGACTGAAGCCTTATACTCCTCCATGTTTCCTGACTCTCTACCCAGGTTGTAGGCGGTGGTACGAGAGTTCAGAGCTGCTCTAATAGTGCTATCCACCCACGGTTTCTGGTTTGGGAAAATCCGCACCGTTTTTCTGGGGACAATACCATCGGCTATTGTTGTAATGTAGCTCACCACTGTGTCTGCTAGCTCGCTGACGTCACTGGCGCTTCCTTTGAACATATTCCAATCCGTATCTGTAAACACGTCCTGGAGCGTGGCCTCTGATTCGTCTGTCCACTTCTTTGTCTCACGTGACACGACGGCGTCACGTGATCTCTGTTGATATGCCGGAAATAGCAAGATGGAGTCGTGGTCGCTCGAGCTTGTGGACCCCGTTAATGGCGGAGCGGCTACTGCCTTGTAGCCGGCTCTGAACGGGGAATAACAGTGGTCGAGTGTGTTTTTCCCTCTGGTGGAGCAAGCGATGTGCTGAAAAAAGGACGGCATCACTCTCTTCAGGTTTGCCTGGTTGAAATCGCCGGCCACTACCATCGCTGCGTCTGGATGTTTGATCTGGTGTCTGTTGAGGTAATCGTGTAGTTCTCCCAGCGCTTTGCGCGTATTCGCGTGTGGGGGGATATATACGGCGGTCATGATGACCGCGGTGAACTCCCTCGGGAGGTGAAACGGACGACACAGGATAGAAAGATGTTCCATCTCCGGGGAACACGAGTTTGAGAGAACATGCACCCCCTCGGGATTAACCCAGGAATTGTTCGTGAGGAGGCAGACCCCGCCGCCGATGGTCTTTCCTGAGGCAGCGGTACGATCTGCACGTAAGACTGTGAAGGCATCCGAGGGAGATACGCTTTTGTCCAGAGTCGCCGACGTGAGCCATGTCTCCGTGAGACACATGATGTTGATGTCTCTCATCTCCCGTTGGAACCGGACCCTCGCCCTTAGGTCATCCATCCTACCCTCCAACGAACGGGCATTCGCCAGAAAGATGGATGGAATTGCTGGGCGGTAAGCAGCTCTTTTTAGTCTCAGTCTGATACCTCCACGTCTCCCTCTGTGTCTCCTCCTGCCGTAGCCTTTGTTCTTTTCCTTGCCGCCATTCTCCCGTCTGATTTCTGCTGGCCATTCTAGGTAAAAAGTGTCTCCAAACTCCTCTTTGAGCCCGGGGTTCAGGTCCATAAGTGTCTGACGGTCGTATGACGTACCCGCCAGTGTTGCTTTAAATAAAAAAGTAGAAAAAACAAACATAATAGCTAAAAGTGTGTACATCGTTGCAGAGCTAAAACCAGAGGCGTCTGACCGGGGTCGCGTCCATGAGTGCATGCTTACCAACTGTTAGTCTGCAACACTACTATCACCGACATCTAAGAAGGGAGATCCCCCCTTGAATGGCCCTTCTAAGGTTTCTCTCCTCCACACTGCCTGTGGAGCATTTTTTCCCTATTGTTAGGTTTTAGTGAGTTTTTCCTTACCTTCGCGTGGGGTATGTCTGGGAGTGCTTGCATTCATTCATTTATTTGCAATTATTTTAAATTTGTTGGACCTTATGGTGTTCTTGTTTTGTTCTTGACTTATTGTTATGTTTCTTCTTGACTTGTTTAAAGAAGACGTGTCCGGCCCATGGGGACATTAACGTGTGTTGTCGGGCCTTACAAATAAATCTGATTTGATTTGATTTGATAATATATATTTTTTTATTCCATTTGGGCTGTGGGGGGTGCTTAATGTCTGAATGAGTCGACTGAAGGCTTCTTGTCCTCTGCAAAAGCATGCAATTGGTCCACTAATGGATACATCTTGATATTTGTCTAGTCTAGTATGTTCATTAGATGGGTGAAATCCTCTTTCAGTGCCTCTGTGCCTGTTTTCTTAGGCAGTTAGCCTCTGGTATGCATGCCATTAGCGTTAGCCACGCTTCTAGGCCTCTTTTCTTTTGGAAAGAATGAAAAAAATATATAGATATATTTTTTTATAAATATATATATTTTTTTGTATTCGACTAAGAGGTTGGCAGTCGACTACGGCTCCTTTCAACTGATTATTCTACTAATCGACTAATAGGGGTCAGCCCTAGTATCTAGTATGGAAATTATTGATATTGTAAACAATCTCAAGAATAAATCATCTACAGACGTGAATGGGATAGACATGTCTCTTATTAAAAAACAAATCAAAGAAATTGTAGATCCCATTACTTTGATATGTAATCTATCTTTTAGGATGGCGACCTTTCCAACTGAAATGAAAACAGCCAAAGTAATTCCAATACATAAAGCAGGAGAAAAAAATGTATTTACAAATTATAGACCTGTATCTTTACTTCCTCAATTTTCAAAAATTCTGGAAAAACCTTTTGTTGCATGTCTGGACAGTTTTATTGATAAGAATGAGATATTGATCGATAGCCAGTATGGATTCAGAACTAACAGATCCACATCAATGGCTCTCATGCAGGTAGCAGAAGAGTTAACAAATTCAATCGATAATAAACAGCAAGGATCCATTTTAGGCCCGAAATTATTCATATTACACTATAGGTTGTCATATTGTCTGATAAACTTAAATTAGTAATTTTTGCAGATGATACAAAAAAAAATTGTTCAGGTGCAGACCTTCAACAGTTGCTAACAAATATTACAGGTGGACTGGGGAAGCTGAAATGTTGGCTTGATAACAAACTCTCCTTAAATATAAGTAAGTCTAAATTTATTTTGTTTGGTAATACAAAAATACATCCGGATACTCGAGTGTAACGTTCCCCCCGGTCCTGCCCCACCTGTCCATGGACTTCCCCCACCTCTCCATGGACTTCCTCCACTCATGAACAATACGCTACTACCATCTTGTGGCCTAATTCAGTTGGGGCATCTCTGTTGTTTTGTTATTAATTTGTTCTCTGTTATCACCACTAATCTGCTGTATGTGCATCTGTTGTCTGTGTTGTCTGTGATGTTCCCCTGTCTGGCCTAGTGTCTCCCCTGTCTGTGTTGGTATTGTGATCTAGTCTAGTGTTGTTCTCAGTGTGTGTATTTATATTTCTACCCAGTGTTGTCTTCTGATCAGTCTGTTCCAACCCAGCTGTGTGTCATTCCCAATCACCCTCATGTCTCTAATTGTCTGTGTATTTAAGTGTGGTCTGCCCTGACTTCCCTGTCGCGTTATTACGCTGTCCACAGGCATGAGTACTTCTCCTAAGCATTTGTTATCGCTCCCATTTGGAGGGTAACTGTGACACAGCGGTCGGTGCCGTGCTTGCTATTTGTATATTCTTATTATTATCCAAAGTGTATTCTCATGTAGAGATTTACAGAGAGACTGAGCTGTCTCGCCTTTCTTGCCTATGTTATTTTGTGTGTATGTTTATCTCGTCTTTGGAGACTATGGTCTCCCATTTCTTTTCCCCTTTGCCAAGTGTTTGTCGTATTATGCTCCGTCGTTTACAATAAATAAGTGTTATTGTGAAAGAGCAACCTTCGCATTCCGCCTCCTCTGCTTGTCAGCGCTTGGGTTCTTCACACCTCCACCACCGTCATGCCTGACTGTAACACTCGAGTAGAGATATGCATATGTAGACACCTGAATATGTCTAACAATAATTCAATGTGTCTAACTTTAATTCCTTGCATTCTCTGTGCTCGCGATGACGTTGTGTAACTTGCTGACCCCTCTTGATCCTCCATATCCTAACATTGACACTTAATAGTGGGACATGATACAGGTACCGCCAGGGGGAGCTGGTGGCGACGTTGGGCAGGGGGACACAGGTGAAGAAGGATGGGCTCAGGGCGCGGCACCTGCGGCGGAACTGCCTCTTCATCGTTTTCCAGAGAAGCAAGAGGTTGCTTGGAGCTGGAGCTCCAGACATTAAGCACACGGAATATAAACCCAGTCACGAGGCGGGTTAGTAATGGAATATGCGATAGCTTAGCTTCCAGTTAATGCTAAAGAGACATTGTGAACAAAGAAGCAGACGTGCTACTGCCGAAGAGTGTTGTAGATATTGCACACGTTGCGTTTTAGTTAAAGTATAAGCGACAGGACAGGGGGTCGTCCCGACCCACAGCTTAGCTTCAGTTAGGCCTAGCCCCACAGTTTAGCCCGCGTGTCGCTCCACCTCTCCAGCCCAGCAGCGGACCCCTCAACGGACGTCGCCGCACTGCACGCACCTCCAGCCCCTCCGAGCCGTTGACCTCCAGCAGTCACCTGCCTAACGTCAACCCAGCTCCGCCTATCACGGGACTTCTCGACGGCCATCTCACCACACGGACGTTCGGTGGTGAGAGCAGGCCAGCCCTTGGTTAAGTACACCCAAGCCAATTACAGTGAGCGCTCCGAGTGCTGGAACTTTATCGGTAGACATTCTCTTTGTGCGGAGCGTGCCCTTTAAGGGCGAAGAGAATCAGTACTTTGAACCGACACTGGTAGCAGTGATTAGGGGCGCCCCGACATTTATTATTTTGGGGGATGCCGGCTATAGATAGGACTTTTGTTTTCAACGTGGGCCCACTGTCTTTTGGTTAAATGTGGTGTGATAACGTGTGTTCCTTTATAAAATCCCATTGAGTAGCTCTAGTACCCCTCTCCCTCTTCCTCGCCTCTCTCCCCACCTATGGGGGAATGAACAGGTATTTAAACCCTTAAAGGGACGGGTTCCATTACTGTATATTGACCAGTGTGGGAAGAACTTTATTCGTTGCCGTAGAGTGAGAGCACTAGGTGCCCAGTGTTTCAACCCTTAAAGGGACGGGTTCCATTACTGTATGGTGACCAGTGTGGAAAGAGCTTTGTTCCTTGTGCCTTGTGTTAACGACAGGATAAAATTTTCAGTAAAGAGAGCTAAATGGGAGCACTGTGTGCGTGTCTGTTAATGTGCATTCTGTTTAACCCCTTCCTTTCCGGGTAATGCTCATTATTGTTTAACCCCTTCTTACCCACAGCCTATACATCATTGGGACAGGTCTCTGCTCATCAGCAAGGAAAGGTACTGCTTTCGGGGAGAAAGTATATCATCGATCACTACTGCCACTGGGTGTGGGAGGGTGCGGGAAGTATTAGGGGAAGTGTGGGTGTGTGGGGAATTACTGCGAGTCGCCCTGGAGGGCAAGAAGGACCAGCGCACCACCCCTAGGTTAATAAATCCTAGGCCCCATCCACTCCCTCTGCTAAATCTCCATTCTAATACTCCTGCACTACAGTCGGGGACTCAGCCGGACCCAGATCTGCTGCGTTCCCACTACCAGGTGGCAGTGTACATCCACTCCCATAAAGCAGGGATAATCCACCCTGCTACACATAGATAATGTTCATCTTGCAAGAGTAAATTAATATACTTTTTTGGGTTTCGTGATAGACCAAAACCTCAGCTGTAAAACTCACATTAACTATATAAAGAAAAAAACAGCACGTAGCTTAGGTATCTTAAGAAAAACCAGACACAATTTTAGATCATTATACACAATTTATTGTACTCTTTTATTACCATATCGAACTTACTGTATAGCAACTTGGTGAAACATACAAAACGAATCTGAATCCTATTATTATCTTACAGAAAAAGGCAATAAGGGTTGTGAACAATGTTAGTTATCTCCATCCTACAAACACACTGTTTTTTGATCTAAGGGCATTAAAGTTCCTTGACTTAGTTGACCTTAAAACAGCAGAGATAGTTTTTAAAGCTAGAAGTTATCAACTGCCAAGTAACTTACACATTTTGTTTAAAGAACAAGAGGTGAGGTATAATTTAAGAAGAGCACTCAATTTCAAACAGCCTAGAGCTCGAACCACACTTAAAAGTATGTCTGTGTCAGTTAAAGGAGTGAAACTCTGGAACAATCTGGATTTAGTCATTTCCTCTCGGTTTTACGATAAAAGAGATATAATTAGCATTTTTTAGATAAATTCTTATTTACGGTAAATCTTATAAAACATCGGTAAAAACGAAAATATACACTTTGACTGCCGTTTTGATAGGATTAAGGTCTTTACTCTTGGATACATTTGAAAAAAAAACATCTTAACATCCAAGGGCCCACATGTGAGCCCTCTTGAGGACGATTCGCGACGCACCACTTTGCCGATCTCTAGCGTCTCGGGTGTGCATTTCTTTTAAACTAAACTAAACAAGTTTAATTTCAACATTCCACTGTGCTCCAGTAGTCCCACTGGTCCATTTCATATCATCGGATTTCATATGAATTAACAGTCCCTTATAGGTGCTACACTTTCTTTCTTATTTTCTTTCTTCCTCTCTTCTCTTGTTCTAGTAATACAGCAGCACCAGCCTGTGACTGACTGTGATGATCCAGATGATAGCTATAGATTATATAACACTACTATCACCGACATCTAAGAAGGGAGATCCCCCCTTGAACGGCCCTTTTAAGGTTTCTCCCCTCCACATTGCCTGTGGTGCTTTTTTCCCATTGCTAGGTTTTTATTGAGTTTTTACTTACCTTCTTCGTATGTCTGGGAGTGTTGCATCTATTTATTTTACATTTTATTTTGGATTTCATGGTGTTTTTAGTTTTGTTCTTGATTTATTGTGATGTTTCTTCTTGACTTGTTTAAAGAAGACGTGTCCGGCCCATGGGGACATTAACGTGTGTTGTCGGGCCTTACAAATACATTTGATTTATGTAATTAGATATCTGATTGAACATATTAGGATTCCCCGCAGAAACAGCCAAGCCTGCTAATGCTACACTACATATCCTGCTAATACTACAATAAATATTTTGCTAATGCTACACTATATATTCTGCTAATGCTACACTATATATTCTGCTAATGCTACACTACATATTCTGCTAATGCTACACTACATATTCTGCTAATGCTACACTACATATTCTGCTAATGCTACACTATATATTCTGCTAATGCTACACTACATATTCTGCTAATGCTACACTATATATTCTGCTACACTATATATTCTGCTAATGCTACACTACATATTCTGCTAATGCTATATATTCTGCTACACTATATATTCTGCTAATGCTACACTACATATTCTGCTAATGCTAAACTACATATCCTGCTAATGCTACACTACATATCCTGCTAATGCTACACTACATATACTGCTAATGCTACACTACCCCCGCTTCCTCTCTCTCTCTCTCTCTCTCTCTCTCTCTCTCTCTCTCTCTCTCTCTCTCTCTCTCTCTCTCTCTCTCTCTCTCTCCCTCCCTCTCTCTCCTTCCCTGAAAGCATGTGTCATTTCAAGCAGCCCAAGGGAGTGTGACCTGAATGTGAAACTACCATTCTGTGTCGAGTGTCCTCTGTTTCTGTGATACCCCCCCCGACCCCCCCCCCCCCCACACACACACACACACACACACACACACACACACACACACACACACACACACACACACACACACACACACACACACACACACACACACACACACACACACACACACACACACACACACACACACACACACACACATCCTCCCTCTCCCCTGCCCCTCCCCTTTATTTTTTTCCCATTCCCTCCTTATTGTGTCATCCTGACTCTCTCTACATGATGAGAATGCTGACACTGGCAGTAATTTGGACGGAAGGGACATTTTAATTGGACCGCACTGTAATGTCACAGTGTGTTTGGGTAAAACCTCACAATCTACGGAAGCCCAAATGGTATACGCTTGGAGGAAGAAGAACCCCTATATGCGACACTCTTTTTCTGACAACGACTCTGCAGCTGTCTTCGTCTGTTAGCCCGTTCATTCGTTTGTTCGTTTGTCACATACCAGAATCTGAGGCTGCGGTTACACTAGGCCCGGTTTTCGTTTCAGTTTTCAGTTTCAGTTTCGCTTTTCAGAACGCTACTTAATGGCAGGCAACTTAGACATAGTTTTTGCCTCCTGAGCACAGTGATGTATATACATGTAGTACAATGCCAAAGCAGTAGGTGGCAGTACGTGGCGATGTAGTTCAAACATGAAGGCCATTTTCAACCAATCAGAAAAGTTGAATGTGCCAATACACTTCCTGCTAAAAATCAACAATCCACCATCTTTAAATGCCTCGCGTGAGCCATTTAGCCAACGTAGCATTTATTTTTCAGCAAAGAAAGTGCAATAAAAGTGCAATAAACAAAACGGATACATTCACTGTGTGTTCTGCCTCTCATTTGTTGATGAAACAAAACCAACATCAACACAATTTACCACCAAGAGCGGATAGTTTAGTCTCACAAAAATATCGCCGATTTCGTTAGTTTACGTGCTAACGTGATTGGAATATGCCAGTATAACTGTATAGCATTGTGGCTAGCAGCGTGGTAACGTTAATGCTAGCAGAATGAATGGATGTAAACGTTTAACAAAAGGGAATGCAGACTGTTGTAGCTTGGACTGGGCTCCTTATAACAATAACTTGACAACACGTTGGTAGCCGCAGCTAACAGGGTCTGAAAGTAACGTTAGCTAGATAGCTAACGTTAGCTCACGAGCGACGCTAGCCAGCCAGCACCAAACTGATGATATCAGACGTTGATATCAGGAGCTATCAGTAGCTAGATAACATTAGACAACGCCTCATGTATTAAACAAAAGTGAATAGATGACTGGGCCATTTTGTTTAATGCTTGTTATGTTGAAAGAGGAGCTCTGAGCTGCTCATGCAGTCGACTCTTGCGTGGTAACAATAACTTGACAACACGTTGGTAGCTGCAGCTACTTGGGACAGCTCTGCTGTAAACACTGGAAATAACCGTGCAGGTCTCTACTGCGCATGGGCATTGGGCAGAACGGCTCCGTATCCGGCTCACGCAGATTACATGGCAACATTGTCGGCGAGTTTTGGCGAGTAACCAAAACACCTTTTCAGCGTTGCGCTTTCCTGCCAAAACGGCGTTTCTTTTTAACTTGGACAGCAAACGTAATCATTCAGCAACAAAAAACGTTGCTGCATTCCCCAGTGTAACCATGGCCTGAGACACCACCACCACCGCCAGTCCGGTTTTGATGAAACTGGGAGCGATGATGCAAATTGCCACTGTGTTCTGGCATTTCAATAATTACACTCATTGGGCCGATGCGGTGCAATAATTAAAAGGTCAAAATGTCAAACTTTGAAAGGCCTTAACACTATTAAGTCACAAACAACATGTCATGGAACACCAAATACCACCATGATGGATTTTCCACTTTGAACTTTGACCTGCATCACAGCATAGCATGTGTGGACCTAGTTTAATAAAATGGGCCCGATTAGATAAATAATGGGTGCATTAACATGCATAATCATATTCCAATATACGGATACTTGGGTTGGTGCATGTAAACTCCATATCACGTTTACAATAGGAGGGATAATCTCATATCCCGACTATGAGAAACATCAATATGATCGCTGGGATAATCATTTGGTATTACAACTACACTATAAATAACTCTACTGCATAGAGGAGGGGAATATAACCCTGACACTGTACTGCATAGAGGAGGGGAATAGAACCCTGACAGTACAGCATAGGGGAGGGGAATATAACCCAGACAGTACTGCATAGGGGAGGGGAATAGAACCTTGACAGTACAGCATAGAGGAGGGGAATAGAACCTTGACAGTACAGCATAGGGAAGGGGAATATAACCCAGACAGTACAGCATAGAGGAGGGGAATATAACCCTGACAGTACAGCATAGAGGAGGGTAATAGAACCCAGACATTACAGCATAGAGGAGGGGAATAGAACCCTGACAGTACAGCATAGAGGAGGGGAATATAACCTGAAATGACTGCATAGATGATCTTTTATTATCTGTAAGGAGCCTTTTATTTATCATTAGCCTATTTTTGTGTTTCATGTGTGTCAGTTTTCTATAGTGGGTATTTTATGGACGCTGCAAGCCTAAATCCTTTTCAGTGATATTAAGGTTTCTGAATGTGAATCTGAAAGGCTTAGAGAGACTTAGGAAATCACACACACATACATTACGTATATATATACAGTAGTTGTCAGAATCACATTTCCTTGACTAAACACAAAATAGTGACACTCGCACACACACACACACACAAACAAACACACATACATAGAAACATACACTGATAGCACATACCTTGTCACCGTCCTCGCAGTTCATGACGTTGGAGAAGGGGATCTCAGCCTTGAACATCTTCCGGCAGTGCATGAGCTGCACCAGTAAGTAGCACACCGTTTTGAACTTCATCTTTTTGGCAGGCTTTATATCCGAGAGAATCAACCCTGGGAATATCTGTCAACACACAAACAATCAGAGCAAGGATTTAGACCCGGTGCCGCACACACAGCTCTAGGAGTATTTATTTCCTTTGAATGACCCCTCTTCTGACGCACAGGCCACGGACAACACACGTGCTTGCACTACACAAGACACACGCACGCATGTGTTAATGGTGCTCACGAGGTACTAGCGGGCACTTTGCACTATGCACCTGTTCTCCCGACTCCCGCCTCAAACCGCAAACCCTCCGCTCACCAGCACCATGTGTTAAGTGTTAAACACCACGATCTCATCCACTCTTTTACACCATGGAGCTACCATACCGTTTCAACCTCGTTACACACGAATGGACGCGCGCGCACACACACACACACACACACACACACACACACACACACACACACACACACACACACACACACACACACACACACACACACACACACACACACACACACACACACACACACACACACACACACACACACACACACACACACACACACACACACACACACACACACACACACACACACACACAGAACTTTTCAGCTCTCAAAAGCTAGTTTACAAAATAGTAAAAGAAATTATTTAAGTAAATTATGAAAAATGTTGCATGGGTTTGGGATAAAATGTTCATGTAATGTACAATATGGAATGATAAATGTATTATGAAGATAGATATAAAAGGTTTCAAATTGTATCTGGAGCACTGGTAATTAAAGCCACCAGGCAACGTGAGTAGCCTACTCTACAAAAATAAATGTAAGAAAAAATCCACAAGTGTATTTTGGAAGCCGTCGACGCAGCACAGCTTAGTGCTGGTGTACCTTCTCTCTCTCAGAGCCGTCACTTTGATGAAGTTAAACTGGCAGCTCCTTAAGAGGATTAGCAAAGTCCCCTTGCATATCAAAAGAAGACACGCTATACCGCAATGCCTTTAACCCTTTGACTACCACACTACCAAAGGGTTAACCCTTTCACTGCGACGATACAGAATGTTAACCCTTTGACTACCACACTACCAAAGGGTTAACCCTTTCACTGCGACGATACAGAATGTTAACCCTTTCACTGCCACACTACCAAAGAGTTAACCCTTTCACTGCGACAATACAGAAGGTTAACCCTTTCACTACCACACGGCAACATGTTAACCCTTTCACAAGGGTTAACCTTTCACTACCACACTACCAAAGGGTTAACCGTCTGTAGTGTGGTAGTGAACGGGTTAACCTTCTGTAGTGTGGTAGTGAAAGGGTTAAGGTTCACATAAGGACCGGTGCAACCTTCGCATTATTATCATTATTATCATTATTATTATTATTAATAATAATAATAATAATAATAATAATAATAATAATAATAATAATAATAATAATAATAATAATAATAATAATAATACAGCTGCAGTAAATCAGTGGAGAGAGGAGAAGAGAGGAGCTGAGAGACAGTTGAATAGAAATAAGAGTTGAGAGGAGTGGAGGAGGAGATGAGTGAGGAGAGGAGATGAGCAGAGAATAAAGGACAGAAGGGTGGAGGGGAGGAGAGACAGGAGCCAGCGCCATGATGAACAAACAGAGAGAAGACTGAAATCCCCTCTCCAGCTGCTCCTGGCACATCTGCTGGAGACGGGCTGTAATGAAGGAGTGGGAGACCCTCTGTGCGTGCGTGTGTATATGTGCGTACTTGCGCGCGTGTGTGTATGTGCGTACATGTGTGTGTGTGTGTGTGTGTGTGTGTGTGTGTGTGTGTGTGTGTGTGTGTGTGTGTGTGTGTGTGTGTGTGTGTGTGTGTGTGTGTATATGTGTATATGTGTATGTCCCTGTATCTGTGGAAGAGTGTGCGTCTGAGATGATAGATGCCTCTGGGCTGTTTTCACATCCCCTGCTCTCCAGGCCTAATAAAACAGACTGCACAGGAGCTCGTCTCCGACAACCAAAATATGTCAGGACTCCGCTGCGTGTGATGTCGCGGAGCAATCTCATCTCTACATCTACCCCAACACTGCTCCAAGGATGGTATTACAGTACTGTAGATCCCCATGCAGAGGTCAGGACTCTTTCATAAGGTCTTTCTTTTATTATTATTATTATTATTATTATTATTATTATTATTATTATTATTATTATTATTATTATTATTATTATTATTATTATTATTATTATTATTATTATTATTATTATTATTATTATTATTATTATTATTATTATTATTATACTTCCTTGGTAAGCATGTTAACACTTTCAGCGCCAGGGGTCGCTGTTTACCTTACCGTTGAAATGCCATCGCCTTTTAACATGGGGATACGTGGCTGTGTTTCGATCGCGGGGAAGGAATTATCGGATCAACGCAATATTGATACCATATAGTCCTTACCTTGACCAGGATCTGTCCCGAAAAGAATATTCCAATTATCTGATCACCATTCCAAATACTGATGTCGATTGTGTTGCAAACGTAATCCAGCACTGAACATGATCCGGGGGGGCCCGACCCTCGTCGATGCATGCTTTATAAGCGGCCCACACACCAAGCCACATCGTTTCAAATGGAGTGCAATAGCTGTGGCGCAAGGCGGCAGGCGGCGGTATTGGACTTTTGCGATCTCAGACCCATCCCCAGTGATAACACACAGCTGCCTGCATGTTTAAGAATGGAAATATCCAATAAAAGAAATAACGATGAAAACCTGAGTATACTCGGGTTTTCGGTGGTCCTGGCGCTCAACGTTCGGCAAGTTAACCCGACTTTAGTCGGGTCCGGCGCCCAATGTGTTAAGTTGGATTCGCTGTGCTGCTGTAGAAACTGTGCCAATGGGCACGTATACAGTGGTCTATTAGGCACTGGCTCCACATGCTCATGTATGGCCAAGGTCTGATAAGGTGTTCACCTAAGGATATTGCTTATATGTCCAAGATTTGAGCGCCACGCCTGGTTTTCCTTTTTACCGGCTGAATGCCACCATCGGCGCCAATGTTAACGTTAATATCGCCTAATCTATGTTTTTAATTATATGTGTCTAATCTGCCCATCGCATTATCAAAGACTATTTTCCAGTCAGTGCTGTCAAGGCAGATTGTTTTTTTATCGCGTCGTTTCCGTTTCAGAGCAGTTAGAAAAGCCCCCGTTTTGATATAAAAAACAGCTCATTCTGGAGCATTCTATGAAAATCGTCTTTTAGTGGAATATTCCACAACGTTGATATTCGTCTGCCTTTTTATGAATAGTTTTCAAATAAACGCTAGATGATCAATATTATACGTGCACGCAAGCACATTACGGCCGCGCACGGATAATCGCTCCGTTGATTTCCTCACGGACTTTTACAGTGAAACCGAAAGAAGACATTTCACAAAACAGCTTATAACTTCATCAAACTTACTCTGATTATCCTAACACTGATAACATAGAGTCCTTACCTGACATCAGATGGTATCCAACTGGTATATTCCAATTCCTGATCACCATTCGAAAAAATCGATACGTGTATGGATCCAACGCGATACTGTAGATCTCCATGATCAGCGGGGATCTGAGGTTCCAGAATGAACTGTGGTAACCCCGGCTGGATCAGTGAACTGGAAAATGTGGAGTACCGGATTTTTTCCCCCATTCATTTTCATTGAGTCCATTCCAAAATCACTTATGTCATCTGGGAGACGACAGGGGGCGCTTTTTTCCACAGTGATCGCCGGCGCCGCTCGGCTATACTCGGGTAGGCTCGGGTGATGCAATAATTTTTCAGATCGCAAAAAAAAAAAAAAAAAAAGATCCGAGAAATCTTGTGAGTGGCTAGCAACCACCTATAAAAAAAACCGAGAAATCTCGTGAGTGGCACTCAAAGTGTTAACTAGGGGGTTGTTGTTGTTGTTGTTGTTGTTGTTGTTGTTGTTGTTGTTGTTGTTGTTGTTGTTGTTGTTGTTGTTGTTGTTGTTGTTGTTATTGTTGTCGTCTCATTTGGTTTTGGTGAACACTCAGGTAAACACATACTATATGTCGACATACTCTCATGTTGTCAAGTCACATCAAGTTTATTTATATAGCACCTTAGCCCGGAGCCCTATTTTTTGAAAATCTGCCTAAAATAAATACCTAAGTAAATGGAAGATTGCTCCACTTCTACAAGATCCACTTGCATGTTCTTGGTATCTAGGGACATCTATGGACCTCAGTGAATGTATTCACAGTGTCAGAAATATTGTGTCTATTACTAGGCTTGCTTAAATTGTGATGAAACAAAGGAGAATATGAATTAAGATTTTTCTTTGCATCTTTGACAGTGAATAACACCATGCTAAAAATGACCAGACATGAAAAACTCGTTCAGTACCTTCTTGAAATCACGTGTACAAAAAAATCGAAGGAAATTAATAAAGGGAAGATGATTAAACAGAAGGTTTTGTAGATACAGTACTGAATTCTGCCATCCGGACCCATGCATTTTGAAATATTATTATAGAATAGAGAGTTCAATTGGGATTTAGTATCACCAGGCATGCATGACAGCTCCGCCATTTTGAAACTGATTTCAACGCGGATGGTTGCTAAATGTTCACAATAGGGGAGACAAACTAACTGCACTCCAATATATGCCAATAACATTCAGTTTTGTGGTATATAATCCCGAGAAATTAGATAAATAAAAAAAAATCATACACAAGTAATTTGCTTGCAGGAAGCTAGAATCCGCTGGGTAGTGTCGTTTTTCGAAATTCCGCTAATTCAAAATGGCGGATCTCCGCGAAAGATACAACACATTTTTTAAACTAAAATCTCACTAATAACACTTTAACCTATTGGTAAACAAACGTATTGCTGAAAAAAAAAATATATGACTGTGTTTCTGACATGGTTAGGATGTTTACTCTTGAACGTTTGAAAAAAAAAACGATAATTATGTCAGACAGTCTAGAGAGAATGATTTATGACGTGATGTCATATGCGGTACCGGACCGCACGGGTGGAAGAGGTTAACAAACAAAGAAAAAACATTTTGCAACCAAACTGCCAAAGAAGGAAAAGGAGAAGGGAAATATAGAAAACATATAGAATAACGCAAACAAATAATACAATAAAATAATAATAACAATATTAATAATAATAATAATAATAATAAAATCAATATTATTAATAACTAGGGATGTTCGATATTGGCTTTTTTACCGATATCCGATATACCGATATTGTCCAACTGTTAATTTCCGATACCGATATCAACCGATACCGATATATGCAGGGTTTTCCCCCCCAAAAACTGAATAATTTCAGGTAATTAACATTACATATCTCTTGTCGTGGAATTAACACAACATTATGCATACTTTTGACAATAAATAAAATAAGAATTAGTTCTTACATGCTTGCCTGGGTAAGTAAAGGTAAAAAAAATAAAAAATAAAAAAAACGATAGATATTTTCCGATATTACATTTTAATGCCAATATCGGTAGGCCGATAATATCGGACATCCCTATTAATAACTATATTATTATTGTTATTGATAATATAATATTACATTTACATTTTACATGTATGTATGTAATTACAATTCTTATACCTAGCCTACAACCAACAACCTTCTCCTATCAGAGGAAGAGATAAACAGATATAAATAGGATGTCTATGACGTCGCTCATCATACAATAGAATTGCGTTACCTTCCGTCGGTGAGATGGCACAATGAAGAATGTTTCAATTTCATGTTTCTGGAGGAAGGCGTTCCTCTCGTGGCCATTTCCTGGCTCCACCTCATAGTCTCCGTTGAGGCACTCCAGAGTGGCTTTCGTTATGTGGACTTTCCTGTAAGCAGCACATGCAGTGACAGATATCAATCAATCAATCAATCAATCAATCAATCAATCAATCAATCAATCAATCAATCAATCAATCAATCAAATGTATTTATATAGCACATTTAAACATGACACTTGTCAACCAAAGTGCTTCACAGTAAGTCGCATAGCTAAAAAAAAGAAAGTGCTCCTAAAGTATAAAATAAACAGAAAATATAAACAGCCAACAGACAAACAAAGAAACAGAACAACACAGGGCAAGAGTCAGAGTGAGTCAGGGAAGGCTAGGGAATATAGATGAGTTTTGAGTTTAGATTTAAAAGACTCGATGGAGGGGGCAGATTTGATGGACGTGGGGATGCTGTTCCAGAGGTCAGGGGCTGCGACAGCAAAAGCACGCCCCCCCCTCCCCCCCCCCTAGACTTGAAATTAGACATACGGGTGGTTAGGAGACCCTTATCAGCCGATCTGAGGGCCCTGATGTGGGTATATGGGGTGAGGAGGTCTGATAGGTAAAAGGGGGCCTTACCATTAAGGGCTTTATAAACTAATAAACTAAGTAAGGAGGAGTACCTTGAAATCTATCATGTATTGCACCGGGAGCCAGTGAAGGGAGGCAAGAACAGGGGTGATGTGAGCTCTCTTCTGAGTACCTGTGAGCAATCTAGCAGCAGCGTTTTGGGGTAGCTGTAGGCAGGCTATGGTCGACTTATTAAGCCCCATGTACAGGGAGTTGCAATAATCTAATCGTGAGGATATGAAGGCGTGAATGACTCTTTCAAGGTCTGAGGGGGAGAGAATGGCCTTGATCCTAGGTATGGACCGAAGCTGTAAAAAACACCCCTTCACTACCGAGTTCACCTGCCTATTGAAACTAAATTCGGGGTCAAAGAACATGCCCAGGTTTTTCACAAAGGGCTGGACTAGAGCAGACAGGTTACCCAGGCTGCTGGCGATGACACTGGTTTGGTTTGGAGGCCCGAAAAGGAGGATTTCGCATTTTGAATGGTTAAGCTGTAAGAAATGTTGTGCCATCCAGCATTTTATGTCGTCTAGACAGAATCGGAGACTCTCAAGATTGGATTTGTTGTTTGGTTTCATGGGGAGATAGACCTGAGTGTCGTCCGCATAGAAATGGAAAGAGATATTATGTTTTTGAATGACCAGACCAAGGGGAAGCATATATAGGGAAAATAGAATAGGGCCAAGGATGGAGCCTTGTGGAACCCCGCAGGAGAGATAGGCAGAGGGGGAGGAGCAATTTCCGATGTTAACGGAGAAGCTTCTATCACTGAGGTAGGAGGTGAACCAGGATAGAGCTGTGCCACTGACACCAACTGCCTGGCAGAGACGATCAATACGGATATTATCATTGTCTATCATATCGAAAGCTGCACTAAGATCTAGGAGCATAAGGACAGCACAGTCAGTGGAGAAGCAGGTCATTGGTGACCTTGAGCAGGGCAGATTCTGTGCTGTGGTTGGCTCTAAAACCTGACTGAAATGTGTCCAGGATATTGTTCAAGTGCAGGTAGGGAGACAGCTGGGAGAGAATAGCCTTTTCAAGGACAGAAATGGGAGCTTGGAGATTGGCCTGTAGTTATTGAGCTGGGTGGAGTCTAGGTTGGGGTTTTTCAGAAGGGGCTGGACCACTGCATGTTTGAAGCAGGTTGGAACGGTACCAGTGACTAGGGAGGTGTTAATCAGTGGAGGTTATTCCATGACAACACGTGAGGCAGAAATTCACTCATAATTATTATTAATTTACATATATATATATATATATATATATATTATTATATATTTTTTAATTATTATTATATATTTCTTTTATTAGAAATGTTTTCCTCTGTAAAAGAAATGCCAGTAAATTTTTTTTCTTCACAAATGGCCAAGTGACAGCTCTGAGCCCTCTGATCAGGCCTGCTCACATAACTGCAGTAATGGCGAGCTGTCAATCACTCAGTGCAAATAAACTGCACGGGCTGATCTTAGGAATATAATTATCCAATCAAAATAGGCTATTTGAGTCATTTAAGCCTGGCCCGTGCAGTTTTGCGCGCGCCACTCACGAACGCGGGTTGAATGATTGACAACCCTCGACGTTCTGACACTCAATCAGAGAAGACCTGCGTGTCTGTGATGATGTCATCACTAGTGATCTCCGGCTGCTGTAGTAACAGTGAAAACTGCAGTGAATTTTGAGAAAAGAAAAAAAGAGATCAGCCTAATATAATAATTAATTCATCTTTTGATCTTTATTGTTCAACTGTATTGTGCATCGTTTTTTTATATATTTTTTTATAGTGTAGTTGACCGTAGCGTGATCGCTAACGCTAGTTGTAGCCAGAGAAGGCTCTGGTAGGCTCTGGTAGTAGCTACTAGCTAGCTTAGTTAGCTTCCTCGTCCTGCCCCAAGAATTATGGATGCTGCTCCAAACATCGTAGATCGGATCATACGGGAATCTTTTCACACATTCTCCTATGAAGAAAAGCTAAGAGTGAAAGCAGATGGGACTCGGGAGACCAAAGCCAAACATCAATTTGATGCAACAAGCTGGCTCGCGATGCACATGGCTATTGTTTACATTTTCCATGGGATTGATGCACGCGTCGGACTAAAGTATGGAGAAGCTGCACTATTCAACGGAAGATGAGATTGATCGAGATACCGTCTTTATGGGTAAGTGTCTTGGCTTTAGAATGTCAGTTTGTGTAACGTTACTGTAACCGAATTGAAACCGCATCATAACTCCTACACCGACCATGTCACTTTTAAAAAGGCATGAATGAATGAAAACTTTATTTAACAGATTGCAGAATGGGTACAATATACAGTACAGCTCAATACACATAATTATTAAGGGGATGCAGACCAGAGAAAGACTTTCGTCTTGTTTACTTCAGGGTCCCCCATTTTCAATTCATAGTGAAATGTATCTTGTGTTATTAGGAGCCCTGCTACATTAACGTTAGCTAAAGTTGGTAGCTAACGTTATATTGATAATGTTTCAGATAGCAAGGTGGAGAGCTACATAATAATATTAGGTTGATAATGGTGTCAGTGTTTCAGATAGCAAGGTGGTGATCTTTGTTGACTAGTAGAGCTTTGGTTGAGAGAGATTACTGTGCTGTCTCTTAAAACTCATACACAAGTATTGAGCAAGACGAGTTAGTCTGTTGTGTTATGCGTATTGTATGGGAGGGATATGATGACTGTGTGTAACTAGGAGGGATATGAGGACTGTATGTATGTGGCACTGAATTGAAAATGGGGGACCCTGATGTAAACAAGACGAAAGTCTTTCTCTGGTCTGCATCCCCTTAACAATTGTGTGTATTGAGCCGTACTGTATTGTACCCATTCTGCAATCTGTTAAATAAAGTTTTCATTCATTCATTCATTCATTCATTCATTCATTCATTCATTCATTCATTCATTCATTCATTCATTCATTCATTCATTCATTCATTCATTCATTCATTCATCCATCCATCCATGCATGCATGCATTCATTAATTCATTCATTCATGTGTAGAAAGAAGAACTATAACATTCTCATTCTCAAAGATCACAGTCTTAAACACACGCACACACAAAAGATACATGGACTATTGTTATTGGACACAAGCCACACACATGGACCCTGCACTGCACCATAATACACCTGTGATTATAGTATACTTGTTATTACACACACACACACACACACACACACACACACACACACACACACACACACACACACACACACACACACACACACACACACACACACACACACACACACACACACACACACACACACACACACACACACACACACACACACACACACACACACACACACACTCACTGCACCTTACGATTCATACACTTTCTTAAAAAATTAAGAAATAAACTTAACTTAACATTACATCACAATGGATCACATGTGGCAAATAAGCTTTGAGCTCTGGGACCTTTTCAATTTTCATGTAGTTTGCAGCATCCTAAATGTCTCTATTTCTCACTCTCTCTCTCTTTTTCTCTCACCCCCCCCCCCCCCCCCCCCCCCCACACACACACAAAGGCAGTACATGAAAGACACATCACATCTGCCCTGGTGGGATTACACACACCTCCTCTTCTCATTGTTTTACCATTCTTTATATGATCCTTGTGTTTGATTGATTGATTGATTGAAAACGTTATTAACAGATTGCAGAATGAGTACAATACAGTACAGCTCAATACACACAAATGTTAAGGAATTTGCAGACCAGAGAACGACTTTTGTCTTGTTTACATCAGGGTCCCCCATTTTCAATTCATCATAACATTTATGACATACATCCAGACATTTATGACATACAAGATATACAAATATACAGTACTGTTTAAGAGACAGAGTTTCTAAAAAGAGAATATATACATTTGAGGGGGAAGAAACTGTACATTGGAGGGGGTTAGGTGGGGGGGGGGGGGGTTGACATTTACCTGGGCCAGTTTCGAATTGCAGCGTCCCGTAGGTGCTCTTTGAGAGCTGTTTTTGGGTGGAATACACCTTTAAAATAATTCGATTTGGGTTATAACCTTTAACACTATTTGGGTGGAATACACCTTTAACTGTCCTGCAGCCATTTTACCACTGTCCACTGTACTGTACTGTACAGTCCTGCTACATCACTGTCATGCTAACCATTTGGGTGGAATACACCTTTAACTGTCCTGCTACATCACTGTGATGTACTGTCCTGCTACATCACTGTAATGTACTGTCCTGCTACATCACTGTCCTGCTACATCACTGTCCTGCTACATCACTGTCCTGCTACATCACTGTAATGTACTGTCCTGCTACATCACTGTCCTGCTACATCACTGTGATGTACTGTCCTGCTACATCACTGTCCTGCTACATCACTGTCTTGCTACATCACTGTCCTGCTACATCACTGTCCTGCTACATCACTGTGATGTACTGTCCTGCTACATCACTGTCCTGCTACATCACTGTCCTGCTACATCACTGTGATGTATTGTCCTGCTACATCACTGTGATGCTACATCACTGTCCTGCTACATCACTGTGATGTACTGTCCTGCTACATCACTGTCCTGCTACATCACTGTGATGTACTGTCCTGCTACATCACTGTCCTGCTACATCACTGTGATGTACTGTCCTGCTACATCACTGTCCTGCTACATCACTGTCCTGCTACATCATTGGCCTGCTACATCACTGTCCTGCTACATCACTGTGATGTATTGTCCTGCTACATCACTGTGCTGCTACATCACTGTCCTGCTACATCACTGTGATGTACTGTCCTGCTACATCACTGTCCTGCTACATCACTGTGATGTACTGTCCTGCTACATCACTGTCCTGCTACATCACTGTGATGTACTGTCCTGCTACATCACTGTCCTGCTACATCACTGTCCTGCTACATCACTGTCCTGTTACATCACTGTCCTGGTACATCACTGTCCTGCTACATCACTGTGATGTACTGTCCTGCTACATCACTGTGATGCTACATCACTGTCCTGCTACATCACTGTGATGTACTGTCCTGCTACATCACTGTCCTGCTACATCACTGTGATGTACTGTCCTGCTACATCACTGTCCTGCTACATCACTGTCCTGCTACAATCTGGGTTGAACATGATTTGTGGAACTCCCTCTGGTGTTGTGGTCGTGGTATTCACTGACCTTTAGGAAATATTTTGACATGCAAAATACACACCTCCTGCACATTGTGATGGGGCTGTCCTGCTAACCATTTGGGTGGAATACACCTTTTTAACTGTCCTGCTACTGTTGCATCACTGTGATCCACTGTACTGCTACTGTATTATAACCTTTAAAACAATTTGGGTGAAATACACCTTTAAAATCATTCGATTTGGGTTATAACCTTTAACACTATTTGGGTGGAATACACCTTTAACTGTCCTGCAGCCATTTTACCACTGTCCACTGTACTGTACTGTACAGTCCTGCTACATCACTGTCCTGCTAACCATTTGGGTGGAATACACCTTTAACTGTCCTGCTACTGTTGCATCACTGTGATCCACTGTACTGCTACTGTATTATAACCTTTAAAACAATTTGGGTGGAATACACCTTTAAAATAATTCGATTTGGGTTATAACCTTTAACACTATTTGGGTGGAATACACCTTTAACTGTCCTGCAGCCATTTTACCACTGTCCACTGTACTGTACTGTACAGTCCTGCTACATCACTGTCATGCTAACCATTTGGGTGGAATACACCTTTAACTGTCCTGCTACATCACTGTGATGTACTGTCCTGCTACATCACTGTAATGTACTGTCCTGCTACATCACTGTCCTGCTACATCACTGTCCTGCTACATCACTGTCCTGCTACATCACTGTAATGTACTGTCCTGCTACATCACTGTCCTGCTACATCACTGTGATGTACTGTCCTGCTACATCACTGTCCTGCTACATCACTGTCTTGCTACATCACTGTCCTGCTACATCACTGTCCTGCTACATCACTGTGATGTACTGTCCTGCTACATCACTGTCCTGCTACATCACTGTGATGTACTGTCCTGCTACATCACTGTCCTGCTACATCACTGTGATGTACTGTCCTGCTACATCACTGTCCTGCTACATCACTGTCCTGCTACATCACTGTGATGTATTGTCCTGCTACATCACTGTGATGCTACATCACTGTCCTGCTACATCACTGTGATGTACTGTCCTGCTACATCACTGTCCTGCTACATCACTGTGATGTACTGTCCTGCTACATCACTGTCCTGCTACATCACTGTGATGTACTGTCCTGCTACATCACTGTCCTGCTACATCACTGTCCTGCTACATCATTGTCCTGCTACATCACTGTCCTGCTACATCACTGTGATGTATTGTCCTGCTACATCACTGTGCTGCTACATCACTGTCCTGCTACATCACTGTGATGTACTGTCCTGCTACATCACTGTCCTGCTACATCACTGTGATGTACTGTCCTGCTACATCACTGTCCTGCTACATCACTGTGATGTACTGTCCTGCTACATCACTGTCCTGCTACATCACTGTCCTGCTACATCACTGTCCTGTTACATCACTGTCCTGGTACATCACTGTCCTGCTACATCACTGTGATGTACTGTCCTGCTACATCACTGTGATGCTACATCACTGTCCTGCTACATCACTGTGATGTACTGTCCTGCTACATCACTGTCCTGCTACATCACTGTGATGTACTGTCCTGCTACATCACTGTCCTGCTACATCACTGTCCTGCTACATCACTGTCCTGCTACATCACTGTGATGTACTGTCCTGCTACATCACTATCCTGCTACATCACTGTCCTGCTACATCACTGTGATGCTACATCACTGTCCTGCTACATCACTGTGATGTACTGTCCTGCTACATCACTGTCCTGCTACATCACTGTGATGTACTGTCCTGCTACATCACTGTCCTGCTACATCACTGTGATGTACTGTCCTGCTACATCACTGTCCTGCTACATCACTGTGATGTACTGTCCTGCTACATCACTGTCCTGCTACATCACTGTCCTGCTACATCACTGTGATGTACTGTCCTGCTACATCACTGTCCTGCTACATCACTGTGATGTACTGTCCTGCTACATCACTGTCCTGCTACATCACTGTCCTGCTACATCACTGTGATGTATTGTCCTGCTACATCACTGTGATGCTACATCACTGTCCTGCTACATCACTGTGATGTACTGTCCTGCTACATCACTGTCCTGCTTTTAAAGGTGGAATACACCTTATATATAATAAGTTCACTTCCTACCCTGGTTGAGAGAATTGTTGATAGTTTAATTTGTCTTGACAGCCCTGTGTAGAGACCGTATGATGTATATTATATATATATATATATATATATATATATATATATATATATATATATATATATATATATATATATATATATATATATTTTTTTTTTTTTTTTTTTTTTTTTTCATGAATTCATCTGTGGGGGGGATTTTGAGCATTTGCAGGCCAATTGAATTAGAACACTTTCATATAGGTCAATATGCTTCAGTGATCCAAACATTAAAAAAGGTAGCTCCACCACCAACAATAAGAAATAGCAATGGAGATTCTCTAGTTGATGCTCTAGTCTTGATACAAGGACTAACAATAGACATCAGTTTTTAAATGTATTTGCTGTGTTGGTTTGTTTATGTTGTTAATGTTTTGGAATAAAAAAATACCTACTGTATATTCTGACTTACAATGGGTTAAAACAAAGAAAGCTAAGTAAATTTCTTCAACAATGTATGTGAATATACCCCCCTATGAAATAATCCCCCCCCCCGCTGATTGGAGCATTAATGTGAGTTAACCAATTATGACTTTCCGTTTGTATACACAGTAATCAGAGATGGATAATTGTTCATTCATTCAGAATATTAACTTCAGGGGCGTTCCACATTACATTCCTTGTTAAAGGCTCCTTTGATTTTATTTTGGCAAATAAAATAAGAAAATCTACGATCGTTTCTAAATCTTCACTAGAAATCCTAAATCACACTGCCGTAAAAAACGAGGCGGCCCGACAACATAGACAAGGGAGGCTGATGCCTGTGAGTACAAGATATACAGCACCTACCCAGGTAGTCCGCCAGCCTCCATCACGTTGGCCAGGGTCACGTCATTAGACCATACATCATACTGCCACTTCCTCAGGCCCAGGACACCACACAGCACCCGGCCCGTGTGCAAACCCACACGCATGTTTAGGTTGACCTCAGTGGCCTCTGCTACCGACCTGCAGGTGGAGAACAGGTTAGTTGTGCGTGTGTGTCTGTGTCTTTGTGTGTGTGTGCATGTGCATAAAATAAGAGTTTTCTTTTACTGTCTTGCAAACCAGCAGAGAGGCAGAAGACATTATACAGGAAAACTGGGAACTGTCTTTCATCCAGCTGCCTCAGTTCCTTACTATGCAGCCTGCATGTTGTCCAGAATACTGCTGACAGAACCAACAATAGAGTGGAACAGCATGGTCATTACTGCCATCCTGGCAAATTCTGGCGTCTATTCAATTTTAAAGTTCTGTTTGTAAACTACAGCATAAGATATTGCCGAGATGGGCATCTAGAAGTACAGAAGGTTTGAAAACAAAGTGACATCTGGCAAAGTGAAGAAGTGAAGCCATTAAAATCCCTCCTAAAGGAAGATCCACGTCTTCAACCCCCCCCCCCCTATATATCCCCCTGTATATCGAAAGGGTTGATTCTAGTTGATGTGACAATGTGACCTTGCTGATTTTATGTTGGTGTATTGCCTTGAACAATCCAGTGTTTTAACGCAGCGTGAATAAGATAACACTCTTGGACTTTAAGTTAAGAACTAGGTAGGTGTAACTGAGGGGTTACAAAACCCTGACTGTATTAAAGATTGTGATAGATTAAACCACTGCTAATTATCATTATTATTACTTGCCAGAAAGTACAGTTAATTATGGCAGACACTCAGAATAATATGGCACGGTGACAAAGAAATATCATTTAGAATATTTATTGTTATGCAGCAAATTGTACAGAGATGGGAATTAAGGTCGCGCTTGTATGGCGAAGAATATGAATAAGTCAGTCAGTAGCAAACGTCAGTTGGAATGAATAATTCCTACGATGGGGTACTAGACTAAACGCCGCCTGGCGTAGGATGGCAATATAGGGGGAAACGCTGGTACCGCTGGAGACAGGGGGTTTCCTCCCAGAGATGTAAGCTCTGGAGGAAGGAAGAATGTTCGGATACTCAGTCTGTTCAATTGAAGAAGAAGGGGGTTCTCGTATAGAATCCAGTCCTTGTAATCCAAAGGCTCAGCAACAAAGCAATAACTGTAATCCAATTGCCCGATAGCAATGACGATAGCCAGCTAGCTTCGGTCCACGAAGCCAGCCCGAAGTAGATCTTCAAGGTGGTTAAATCCAAACGACAGTGGGTATTAACGATGCTCTTCTCCAGGTAGTACGTTCCACAATCACTATAATCCAACCAATACTGGTTCTGCAATCACCGCCGTCGGTTCCAATATGCACATGTCCAGTAGGTTCTACGACTAGGCCCTCCTCGTGTACTGGCACCAATGTATTTAGTCCACGCACACTGGCTAAGGTTCCACTAGCTACTAAACGAACGAACTGCTGGGTAATGCTGCACACGAACAAACTGCTGTTGGCACGATGAACAATAAATAACGACTCTTTACTTCACATTAGGCTAAGTCGAACTTGACGTTACTGCATTAACTCTGACACTTTTACTATTCACTTCGCACGTGGTTCTCAACACTCTGTTTTGACGAACTGCTTGCACTTCACTATTTTACCGAACGAACGCACACTGCTGTTCGCACCTGCCGCGATATATATACTTAAGTGGCTTTCTAGTGCCAAACCTCAGTTCTCGTCTCAAATCAATGCACCCTCTCCAGGCATGCTCCAACATGCCTGGGCTCGCCTTTGAACCTGACTTTAGGGGCGCGCCGTCTGGCGCCGAGAACGTTATCCAATGAGGAAAGTGAATATTACTAGGATTCAAACGCAGGCTTAAAGGGATATAAATTGTATATATAAATAATATACAAGGTATATAAAACAATAAACGTAGATTCTCAGCTTTTAATCTGGCCCTTCACAACAGCCGCCTCCTAATTAGTCCGCACCTAATTAGTTTAAGGGAGACAGATTAATAGTCCAGTCAACTGCTCAATACTTGTTGTGAGGAGTAGGGCAATCTACAAAGTCAGTGGGTCATGGTCGTCATCAGGGGAGTCAGGGAGCTCCGGCAACTCTATCAGCTTCGCCACGGGTCGGGTGTAAGTCCACCTTGGACTATGACTTCTGCCGCTCTGACTTTCCCATCGGCACCAGTAATCACTTTGCTTACGCGTCCGGCCGGCCACGTAGCTCGGGGGAAGTGACTGGTCTATGATCATAATGACTGTGTCCACCTTCAGGTTGTCCCTGTCCTTTACCCACTTCTGACGGGCTTGGAGGGATGGTAGATAGTGAAGGAGGAAACTGGTCCAAAACTGGTCAGCCAATACCTGACTGTATCTCCACATTCTTCGGCCGTTCACCTCCTCAGGTCTGTACACCGCCTGTGGAAGGGCAGGGTCCAGCCGCCCCATCAAGAGATAGTTTGGGGTGACTGGGTCGAAGTCTGCTACATCACTTGAGACGTAGCCGAGGGGCTTCGAGTTCAAGATGCCCTCGATCTCCATGAGGACTGTCGTGAGGACTTCTTCCGCCACGGTCTGGGCCCCAAGCACGGTGTACAGAGCAGTCTTTATAGAACGGACTTCTCTTTCCCAGGCTCCCCCGAAATGAGGGGCGTTCGGGGGGTTGAACTGGAATTTGATCTGAGAGGGAGCGAGGTGGGTCTTAAGTCCTTCACCCATAGCCTGGAAGCTCTCTCTCAATTCTCTTTCTCCGCCTTTGAAGTTTGTCCCTTGATCGGACAACAACACAGCCGGGATTCCTCTTCGGGCTTGAAATCTCCGGAAGGACATGAGGAATGAATCCGTACTCATGGTCTGAAGGATTTCTATATGAACAGCTCGGGTGGTCATACACTTGTACACAATGCCCCACCTCTTCTCAGTCCCTCTTCCTTTCTTGACGTTGAATGGGCCGAAGCAGTCCACGCCCGTGGAGTGGAAGGCCTTCTCGCCGAGTCGGAGGCGGCAGGGAGGTAGGTCGGCCATCATCGGTATACTGGGCTGTGCTCGCCACTTGCGACAGGTTAGGCAAGTCCGTTGGAAGCGACGTACTGCTTCTCTCCCTTGGAGTATCCAGTAGCGTCGTCGGATCTCAGCGAAGACTCTCTCTGCCCCCGTGTGGTACACATCCTCGTCGTACTTCTGTATGATCAGCTCGGTTATCTTGTGTCTGCTGTTGAGGACGATAGGATGCTTGACATCATCCGTCAAGTCCGGGGCCCGTCTCAAACGACCACCCACCATGATGAGGTGCTGGGTGTCGAGCTCGGGGGCCAAAGTGAGCAGTCGGCTGTCTGAGGGGATTGGCTTTCCCCCTTGCAGGCAGTCTAGCTCGTCTGGAAATGAGTCTCTTTGGGCTCTCTGTAGCAGAAGGAGTGCTGCCTCTGCGTAGTTCGATGCGTCAATGTCTGTGGTGGGGGGAACCTCAGGGTGGTGCCACAAGAATGTCCTTTTCTGAGCACTCTCAAGGGTTAAGCAGTCGTCTATGTTAGGGTCCGTTGGAGCTGGGGCGTGCGTCAGCCCGCAGAACATAGACTTCTTGATCTCTGCCTCCTCTTGACTCGCCTCCCGTGGTGTGGGGGTAGGCCACTCCTCCTCCGGGAGCTTGAGGAACTCAGGACCGTCACTGTAAATGTTGGGACGTGTGAGGTCGTCTAGGGACATCCCCCGTGTGATGACATCTGCTGGGTTCTGCTTGGTGTCAACGTACCTCCAGCACGCTGATCCTACCAAGTCTTGAATCTCGGTGACTCGGACTCCGACGAAGACTTTGTATCGACAAGAATCGGACTGGATCCATGTGAGCACAGTCATGGAGTCTGACCACAGGATTGTCTTTCGCACCGTTATGGTGAGTTCACGTTGTATCAGCGTGGCGAGTTGCGCGCCTACCAGAGCTGCGCAGAGCTCTAGACGCGGGATAGATTGTTGCTTGCGGGGGCTATTCTTGAGCGAGCCAGGACGAAGGCTGTGTGTACTTCTCCTCCCTCCTCTCGGGCTCTCAAGTAAGCCACTGAACCGTAAGCTACTTCTGAGGCGTCACTGAAGACGTGCAGGTCCATCTGACACGTCTCCAGCCGCACGGTGGGTGGGAAGTAGCTCCGGCGAATGTTCACATTTTGGAGCGAGTTGAGTTCTCCCTCCCACTCTCTCCAGGTGGAAGCCAGGTGCTCGGGTATGGGGTCGTCCCAGCCCTGCTCCTTGTCCCACAGTTCTCGCACCAGCATCTTCGCCCGAGTGGTGTAAGGTAGGATACACCCCAGCGGGTCGTATTGGCTTGCGAGTGTTCTGTATACGCTCCGTCGAGTGGTCGGTAGAGGGGTCGACCTTCCCTGCTCCTTGGTCAGGGGTGTGTGCTTATAATGGAGCGAGTCTGTTTTGAAGCGCCAGACGAGGCCCAATGTCATTTCCTGTGCTTCACCTGGGGTGGTCGCCATCCAGGTCTCGCTGCTTGCTGCCTTTGTCTCTGGGGAGAGGCTGCGAAGTACTTGAGGGTCACTGCTGGCCCATTGCCTAAGATCGAAGCCGCCTTTGATCAGGGAGGCTCGGAGCTTAAGCAGGATGGCTTCGGCTTCTTTCTTGATACGCTTTGTAGGCAGTTGTCCACGTAGAAACTCCTCTCTACGCTTTGTCTGACCTCCTCATCGGCTCCAGGGTCTTCGGTCACGTGCTTTTGTAGTGCGAACGTGGCGCAGCATGGGCTGCATGTGGTGCCGAAGGGGAGGACCTCCCATTGATAGATGGAGGGTTGTTCATCGTTGATCCTCTCTCTCCACAGGAACCGCAGCAGGGGCTTGTCTTCCTCCATCAGTCGCACTTGTAGGAACATCCCTTTGATGTCGCCGCTGATGGCTACTTTGTCCTGGCGGAAACGTAGTAGTACGCCGAGGAGGGAGGGGCCGAGTGTCGGGCCGGGTAGGAGCAAGTTATTCAGGTTCTGTAGTCCGATCTGATAACTGCAGTTGAATACAATGCGGTTCTTGCCGTTGTGGTGGACCTTGTGATGGGGCACGTACCAGGATTCAGTCGTCTGGTCTGCCTCTTGATTGTCGATTTTCTTTATATGTCCCGCTGTGATCAGTTTGTCGATCTCAGCGCGGTATATCGTTGCTTGAGGGGGGTCTTTAGCTAGACGCCGCTCGGTGTTCAGTAGATAGCGCTGTGTCGCTTCCTTTGATGCGTGGAGGGTGGGCATCCCCTCTCGCCTCAAGAGTGGAGTTGCGTATCTCATCACTCCGTCGACCTCGACCCTCTTTGTCTTCTGCTCGAGGAGAGCTATGGCATACTTGTCTTCCTTGGAGCGAACTAGTTTCCGTTCGTTCTTGAAGGGCATCGAGTCTAATGTCCATAGTCTCTCGACGTGCTGCAAGAGGGTGGTGTCGTTGTCGCTTACCCTCGTGTAGAGACAGCGTGTGGCCGTCGGTCGGTTGGAAGACCCGGAGAGGGGGCCTTGGAGCGTCCAGCCCAGGCGGGTCTTGACCGCGGCTGGGCAGCCTCTGGGTCCGATGTGGACCGCGTCCGTTGGGACGATGAGGTCTGCGTGGTCGGAGCCTATGAGCAGGGTCGGGGTGGCGCCGTCGATGAGCGGTATAGGCAGTCGGTGTAGGTGCACATATTTTTCCATCAGCTGTGGGATGGGGTAGTTATAACGTGACAGACCTATGTCATGGCTTGTGAAGGCATTAGTGATGCTGTACCGCTTCTCGGGCTGTTCGACCGCTGCTATTGTGAATGAGACGTTTTCGCCCTTTATGGTCTTTAAATCTCGCCGAATAGTACGGATTGTCATTGTTTCTTCGGTACCCCGCAGGCCCAACTGGGCTGCGGCGGAAGCGAGGAGGAGAGTCTTTTCAGACCCATCGTCGAGGACGGCGTAAGTGTCCAGGACCTTGTCCTCGTAGCTTAGGAGCACTCGGACCACCTTCAAGAGCACTCGGCAGCTCCCGCTCTTCGCAGGGTCTATATACATGACATCTACTCTCGAGCTGCTTTGTGGTACGGGTCTCCTCTTGTTGCTGTCGTGTAGGACATCCAGGTGGGCGCCGTCGCACTTGCTGCATCTTTTCTTCAGGCGGCACTCAGCTGCCATGTGGCTGCGCGCACAGCGGAAGCAGCGGCGGTTCGCTTTGATCCACTGACTCACTTCGTCAGCAGTCAACTTCTTAAAGGTGTCACATTGAGACAGCCAATGTTCATGTTCACAATACTGGCAGGCAATCTTCCACTTTCCCTTCGCGGGGGGGTGTTATGGCTCTTGTGCCGCGGCACTGACTCGGCCTGGTGCATAATGGTCACGGACCGGCGGTTGTCATTGAACCTCCTCGGTCCATCTTTAGTGTTAGGGCCACCCCACACGAACGTGTCTAACCGTAGACTGCTGACCTCCCTGGCGAGGAAATCAGCCAGGTCTAGGAGGGATGGTTCTGGGCCGTGGGGGTCACGGTGGTCTCTCTGCCGCCGAAAACGCTCTTGACGGGCTGGAGGGAGCTTCTCCAGTATCCGCTCCACGTTAGAATTTGCATATAGTTTATATCTCCCCTTCTCCTTTTGTGACCCCAGCATCCCCACAAGGGATTGCACCTTGATAGAGAGGTCATCTAGTGCCCTATTGTCTTTGGCTGGGGGGAGGCGGTCGATATCTCGTATTTCTTGGATCACGTAATCCCATATGCGTCCATAGCGCACGTCGAGGGCCACCAGAGCATCAGAGTAGGGGGTTCTTGAGTTTGAATATGCCAGCGCTATGTTATGCGCTCTGGGCACTTTAAGGTGCTTGAGGAGGATGGCATATTTATAAGACTCGTCGTGTACATCGGACATTATAGTCTCTAAACACATGCGTAGTTCCGTATACTGTGCTCTGTCCTCACGCGTAAAGTCTGGGAACGTGGGTGTTCCAAGGTAAGATGCCATGGATGGCTGGGACACAGATGCGCGTAGGGGGAGAGGCCTCCTGGGCGAGTCTCCCCGTACGGGTGGTCGTGGGTTAGTGCTGGGTGGGTACCAGAGGCCGGGCCCCCAGGTGCTGCTCCTCGGTGCTGACTGTGTATTAAACTCACCCATGGGTTGGGTCGGGGGTTCGTAACGGAGTGGCTCGGGGCTGAGGTCGGGGCTGTACTGGGCCTCCTGGTCCAAAATAGGTTTGTGCTGGTGGGCTTGATGTCCTCCCTCGTCCGCCGCTAGGTCGTGGAGTCTCTTAGTTAGTTTCTCGGCGACGTAGGCGGGATCTTCCCATTGGCTGGGTCCCGTATAGACCGGTCGGGGAGGGGGCTCGGCGACGTAAGCAGGTTCTTCTTGTTGGCTGGGTCCTGTGTAGATTTGTCGGGAGGGGAAGGTGCCCTCGACCCGTGTCGTGATGATCTCCGGGAGCTCCGTGTGGAGGAGTGGGGGGTCGCCCTCTGGATCAATTGCTCTATCATCTGCGCCTGCAGACGGTCTCGCTCCGCTTCGCGCTGTGCATTGGCGGCGTCGCGCTGTGCACTGGCGCGTTCTCGCTGAATGTTTTCTTCAGCCTGGAGGCGCCTCTCTTCCAGTCTGATACGTTCTCTTTCCATTGCAGACTGTTCGTGCTCACTCTGTTGTAGCGCTTGGAGACGGTCGCGCTCACCCTGGATACGGTCTCTTTCGGTTGAAGATGTCAGCGTGGCGATTAAGGCTTGCGCTAGTCTCTGGTCAGCCTCGCTGGGGGATGACGCTGATGAGGGTGATCTGGCGTTGACAGGGCTTGGTGGTGACCTGTTCTCTTGACGCGCTCCGAGGTCCGTCTCTCGAGCGCTGCTTCTTACTTTCTCCCGCGCCCCGAGGTCCATCTCTAAGACGTGGTACTCTTCTCTTGGGTGCGCGCCGAGGTCTATCTCGGGTGCACGCTCTTGGGTCTCTTGCGTTCCGAGGTCCATCTCGGTGGCGCTGTCTTTATCCTTCGGCACTCCGGGGTCTATCCCGGTGGCGCTGTCTTTATCCTTTGGCGCTCCGGGGTCTATCCCGGTGGCGCTGTCTTTGGGTATAGTCACGTCATGTCCCGCTTGTTCCCCCCCCGTGAGCTAAGTCAGTTTCGTTTGAACCCACTGGGGTCTCTACTGGTGGGGCCGACAAGTCGATAGGATTGGGCATGCTTAAACTATTAGTTTTATCCGTGCTTAGCGTCTTTTTAGATAAGCTAGGAGGTAAAACGAAAGCGTAGTCCTCCAGGTGTGGAGGGGGCTGACGTTTGCGCCTAGGGCGCTCTAGTTTGGGAGAGCCGTTTGGAGAGTGTCCGCCGCTGGCCATATCACTATTAATATGATATTAAGATTACTGATACCATCCGGTTCGAAGGACCAATTGTAACTGAGGGGTTACAAAACCCTGACTGTATTAAAGATTGTGATAGATTAAACCACTGCTAATTATCATTATTATTACTTGCCAGAAAGTACAGTTAATTATGGCAGACACAGGCACGGTGACAAATAAATATCATTTAGAATATTTATTGTTATGCAGCAAATTGTACAGAGATGGGAATTAAGGTCGCGCTTGTATGGCGAAGAATATGAATAAGTCAGTCAGTAGCAAACGTCAGTTGGAATGAATAATTCCTACGATGGGGTACTAGACTAAACGCCGCCTGGCGTAGGATGGCAATATAGGGGGAAACGCTGGTACCGCTGGAGACAGGGGGTTTCCTCCCAGAGATGTAAGCTCTGGAGGAAGGAAGAATGTTCGGATACTCAGTCTGTTCAATTGAAGAAGAAGGGGGTTCTTGTATAGAATCCAGTCCTTGTAATCCAAAGGCTCAGCAACAAAGCAATAACTGTAATCCAATTGCCCGATAGCAATGACGATAGCCAGCTAGCGTCGGTCCACGAAGCCAGCCCGAAGTAGATCTTCAAGGTGGTTAAATCCAAACGACAGTGGGTATTAACGATGCTCTTCTCCAGGTAGTACGTTCCACAATCACTATAATCCAACCAATACTGGTTCTGCAATCGCCGCCGTCGGTTCCAATATGCACATGTCCAGTAGGTTCTACGACTAGGCCCTCCTCGTGTACTGGCACCAATGTATTTAGTCCACGCACACTGGCTAAGGTTCCACTAGCTACTAAACGAACGAACTGCTGGGTAATGCTGCACACGAACGAACTGCTGTTGGCACGATGCACAATAAATAACGACTCTTTACTTCACATTAGGCTAAGTCGAACTTGACGTTACTGCATTAACTCTGACACTTTTACTATTCACTTCGCACGTGGTTCTCAACACTCTGTTTTGACGAACTGCTTGCACTTCACTATTTTACCGAACGAACGCACACTGCTGTTCGCACCTGCCGCGATATATATACTTAAGTGGCTTTCTAGTGCCAAACCTCAGTTCTCGTCTCAAATCAATGCGCCGTCTCCAGGCATGCTCCAACATGCCTGGGCTCGCCTTTGAACCTGACTTTAGGGGTGCGCCGTCTGGCGCCGAGAACGTTATCCAATGAGGAAAGTGAATATTACTAGGATTCAAACGCAGGCTTAAAGGGATATAAATTGTATATATAAATAATATACAAGGTATATAAAACAATAAACGTAGATTCTCAGCTTTTAATCTGGCCCTTCACAACAGTAGGAGAGTATTAACCTATTGATAAATCGTACATTGTGACCGGTGTGTTGATACAAAGTGAATGTGGAGGAAAAAAGTTTTCAAAACTTGCACTTGAAGTGTATCTCCCTGCGCTCTGCAATTAAATGAATGCTCAGGAGATAAGGAAGACAAACGTTCCAGAAGGAGGCGGAGAACGTAAAGGTGAAACTGAGGTGAAGGAACGTTTTTTTTGTAAAAACACCCGGCAAACAGTTAATAGATGCACCATGTAAGGTGTAAGGCTTTGTGTTCCTCATCATGGAGAGCACAGCTGCTATGGTTATTTAACCTCTTAACCTGTTAAGCCCTATATTCTGAAAATCCGCCTAAAAATACATACCTAAGTAAATGGAAGATTGCTCCACTTCTACAAGATCCATTTGCATGTTCTTGGTATCTAGTGACATCTATGGATCTCATGGAATGTATTCCCAGTGTCAGAAATATTGTGTCTGTTACTAGGCTTGAGTAAATTCTAATGAACGAAAGGAGAATATAAATTCTATTTATTATCATTTTCTTTTGACGATGAATAACACCATGCAAAAAAATTCCAGACATGAGAACTGCCACTGAGCTCGTTCAGCACCTTCTTGAGATCATGTGTACATAAAATCTAAGCAAATGAATAAAGGGAAGATGATTAAGTCATCAATTCGTCCGGCGATTATTTTATTGATTAATTGGCGCATGTGAATGATTCATTTTCATCTTAGAAATTGCAGACAATTGAACATTTACATTTAAGTTTACTGCACACTGAAATGGAACTAAATCATGCACTTTAACCTAATGCACTTTAAAGGAACACGCCAACATTTTAGGAAATTAGCTTACCGTCTTCTCCAGAGAGAGACAAGAAGATAGATACCAGTTTCCTCTTTGTGCGTTCAGTAGAAAGCTATCCGGCTGCATGTTAGCCTAGCTTAGTGTAGTATCCTCAAGAATATGTGCATAATCTTGTGTAATTTTTGCAATTGTACCTATCTAATTTACATGATTAGAAGAATTATGGTAAACTTTATATTACTATCAGCCATACGTTAATATAATTAACCAAGTTCACATTGACTGTGAGATGGAGAATTTATTAGACAGGAAGTTAAGAGCGGAACCATGTAGTTCAGGTGATGCGCCAGGTCTCCCTAGGTGACGGTTTCCACCCTCTCACGCCAGAGGAGTTTCTGGAGTAAATTGAGCAACACGTGTCTTCACTCCTCTTGATCATATGCTATGCTTTCAGGTCAGTACACTGTGAAAAGTACCAAAAACACTATAGTTTAGAAGTTATAACGTTAGGTGAAATGAGTAACAAGAATTGTGAAATGAGTTGAATGTTTAACAACGTCAGTAAGAAGATAACATATGTTATGTGCACGCACATTGTGATATACATTGGCCGCGAGGGAAGATGGCGTTTTCCACGTTATCAAATTACTAGCAGCGCATACCTGCCGCTGGGGTATAAAATACATTATATTATTAAGGTACATTGTGACTTGGTTATTCAATGCTGAAACCTGAGCGCTTGATTATAATGTGAAGTAAGGTTGTTTGACTATAATGTGAAATCCAATCCAATCCAACTTTATTTATAAAGCGCTTTAACAGCCACAGGGGCACAAAGTGCTGTACAGAGGGAGGATATTAAAAAACTATAAGCAGCACTAAAAATAGATAAAAAAAAATAAAAAACAAGAGTTCCAAAAAAGAGAAGAAAAAAATAAGGTAAACATAGGCAGCAATACAAATTTAAATAGATCAGAGTACTTAAAAAATATTTAAAAGCAAAGGACACAGTAACAAAACGATACAACAACAACACAGTAAGACAATAAGATCATAAAATCAACAAGCTACATGGTGTCGAAAGCCAGAGAGAAAAGGTGGGTTTTAAGGAGGCCTTTGAAACGGGGCAGTGATGAGGCCTGCCTACAGTAATCTGCAGTGGCAGCTCGTTCCACATTTTGGGGGCGACAACGGAGAAGGCACGGTCCCCCCTGAGCTTACGCCTATTGTAGGCACTACTAGGAGCAGCTGGTCAGCTGACCTGAGAGAGCGAGAAGGTGTATAGACCTGCAACAGCGGTAGGGTGGGGCAAGGTCATGAAGAGCTTTAAAAGCAAATAAAATTATTTTAAAATGAATCCTAAAGTGCACGGGGAGCCAGTGGAGTGAGGATACAATCGGTGAGATGTGGTCATATTTACGAGTGCCAGTTAAAAGACGTGCAGCGGCGTTCTGCACCATTTGAAGGCGAGCCACTGAGGATCCACGAGACCTAACGAAAATATGGAATAAGGGTAATCACTTTCCCTGAAAATGTGTCTGAAGGCCCAGGACGCACATGTCATTATACACCTCCAGTCAGAGCTGAATTCTAAGGAGACACCATTTTGTGAAGTTGTAATAAAAGCAAATGATTCAAGGAAAGGAATATTTCCCATAAAGTTTAAGAGCAGTCTTAAACTACCCAAAGTACTGTAGGTTACGGTAAAAGTAGGTTTGACTTTGGTGCTCTCTGACCTATGGACATTGGTGACATGTGGCGACCTGCTGTTTCAATAGCACATAGTAATAAGTATTTAAATTACTGTTCAAGCCTTTGGCTAAAAGAGGAATAGTTAAGCTATTTCCCCCCCTCTCTCTCTCTCTCTCTCTCTCTCTCTCTCTCTCTCTCTCTCTCTCTCTCTCTCTCTCTCTCTCTCTCTCTCTCGCGCTTATAAATGTAATGTATTATTATTAACCTGTTCCACACGATGTGAAAATCCGCATAAAATATATACCTAGGTAAATGGAATATTGCTCCACTTCTACAAGGGCTATTTGCATATTCTTGGTATCTAGGTACATCTATGGACCTCAGGGAATGTATTCACAGTGTCAGAAATATTGTGTCTATTACTAGGCTTGCTTAAATTGTGATGAAACAAAGGAGAATATGAATTATGATTTTTCTTTGCATCTTTGACAGTGAATAACACCATGATAATAATGACCAAACTTAAAAAAACTGCCACTGACCTCGTTCAGTACCCTCTTGAGATCATGTGTACAAAAAATCGAAGGAAATTAATAAAGGGAAAATGATAAAACCGAAGGTTCTGTCGATACAGTACTGAATTCTCCAATCCGGACCAATGCAATTTGAAATATTATTATAGAATATAGAATAGATGCTTATACATTACCTTATTATAGCTAATTCGCACATGTATATATATATATATATATATATATATATATATATATATATATATATATATATATATATATATATATATATATATATATATATATATATATATATATACATATATTATCTTTCAAATGCCCGAGTTCAATTTGGATTTAGTATCACCAGGCGTGCATAAGAACAGATAATGATATCTACTGTAATGTACTTTTTTATTTTCCCCACAGTGCAACCGTTTTGAAACTAATTTCAGATCTAATTGTTCCTACATGCTAACAATAGAGAGGAGAAACTACCTGCGTTTCAATATTTGTCAAAAACCTTACCTTTTGTGGCTTATTATCGCGAATAATAACAGTTATTGACATATTCATAATTCAACTCTGAACTTTGAACCCCCATAGAACTTGAAGGGAAATGTAGTTCGGAAAAATTCCAACGCTGGTCGACAGCCGTGCATGTCCTCTACGAAATGGCCGCAAAAAGACTACAATTCCCATGGTTCATAATTTTTTCTTTTTTTCAAGCTTGGAATGGCGATCGAAAAACGAAAACGTAAAACTATCTTTTAACACATTTAACCTATTGCTAAACTAACGTATTGATGATAATATACATTCTACATGCTTTTGTGACATGTTAGTGATGTTAATACTTTTTTTTGTGAACAATTTTCTTTTTCTTTTTTGACATGACATACAAACATTTACAGTAGAAATCCACTATAAATCACAGGGCTATTACCGACATAATACTAACAATCATGACAGCCCGGTTTTTAAAATTTAAATAGATGTAGATTAAAGATTAAAGATATACACAGATTAATTACAATACAATACAACACATAAATGCTCTTGCTCGTTCTTCCCTCCCCCACCGGACCCCGCTTGAATACATCCATTATTTCGCTTAATACCAAGGATTAAAAGTTCATATAATGCTTTATCCTCTCCACCACTTCTAACCAGATTGCTATGCTGGCTTCATTAACACCTATGTGATGTTAATACTTGAAAACGTTTGATTTTAAAATCGCAATTTTTTTTGCATCACTCTGAAAAATATGGATCTATGATCATAATGTCATTTAGGGGGGGTGGAACAGGTATCATTATCATAATTTCCAAAGTGTATGTTTCAAGTTCCATAAAGGAGCACATTTAAACACATTAAATAATATTTTACTCCCTCTGAAAGCCATTGTTCATCTTGGACTTGAACAGAGCATTATGAGTCAAAACTAGCAATGTGTTGGATTTCTACAATTCCCAGGTGAAATCCTATTCATATCCTAATTTGTGGATCACAAGCAAACCAACCAAACCATCATCAATCTATATCCTCCACTCCTCCTTTGCGAAGTTTGCGGGTAGCTGAGAAGCTCACGGTGATGCAGCTGGAGCATGGCTTGGTGGCCTGGCTCACTGAATACATCATCAACAGACCACAATACGTCAGACTGCAGAGCTCCCCAAGGAACCCTTCCTGTTCACCCTCTACACCTCCGCCTCCTACAGAAGTTCTCAGATGACTACTCCATTGTAAGTTACATCACAGACGACAACGAGGATGAGTATAGAGCCCTGGTGGAGAGCTTTGTAGGGTGGAACAACAGCAACCACCTCCACATCAGCAAGACCAAGGAGCTGATGGTAGACTACCGGAGAGGCAAGAAAAGGCCCCCTACTCCCATCACCAACCGAGGGGATGAGGTGGAGATGGTGGAGTCAACACAGGGGCCTTCTACAGGAAGGGACAAAGCAGGTTGTTCTTCCTGAGGAGACTCAGGTCCTTCAATGTGTGCAATAGACTGCTGAAGTAATTTGACCAGTCTGTAGTAGCCAGTGTCCTCTTTTTTGCCGTTGTATGCTGGGGGGGGGGGGGGGGGGGGGGGGCTACATCAACTCAAGGGACACCAACAAATTTAACATGCTGGTGAGGACGGCTACCTCAAACTAGAGATGGTGGCAGAGAGGAGGATGAGAAAAAAGCTGGCTGATATCCTGGAGAACCGCTCCAACCCCCTCTATGAAGAGGAGCACGTTCAGCCGCAGACTCATACCCCCTGACATTCCACTAACTCGGCCTCGGCCAGTCCTTCGTGCCGGTGGCCATCAGACTCCACAGCCGGGGGCATGCACTGCTGCCAGCAGCTGGAGAACTAACGGCTGCAGAACTTTAGAACTATTAGGAATGTCTGATTCTTAACCACCAAAACCTGCACAGACTATAACATATACTATGGTACAGACCCGCATCTGCATCTTGTGTATACTTTATCCAAAGCAACTTACAAGTCAGCAGGGAGGGTACAACTCTTTCAGTTGAGTAACAATGTTCATTGTTCATGTTCAGTGTTGAAACTTGGGTGCTGCAGTGTTGAGTCCATAGTAGTAAGAACACATTAGTATAGTAGGTTGTAATATAGGCAAGGAAGATTATTTAGTGGAAGAGTGCATGATAGTAGAAGACAGTAAGAAGATTTGTTTTATTATTATATTTTTGTTGTTGTCATTTCAGATATGGATTGAAGAAGTGTGTTTCTAGTCAATAGCAAAAGATTGGTCGGGTTTCTGCTGTCCTAACTGTAGTGGGAAGTTCATTCCACCATTGTGGAGCAAGGACAGAGAATAGCCGGCTTCTCTTTGATGACCCTCCCGGAGCTCGGATAGGAGTGGGTCTGAGGCGACCAGAAGATGTAGAGCGTAGGAGTCTTTGGGGGGTGTTGTTAGAGACCATAGACCGGAGGTAGGCGGGAGCCGTTCCCTTCGCTGCACGATTATACTGCAGATAATAGGTCCTTGACCTGGCATAAGACCTCATTTGCACCTTTGTTTATACTGTTTAATTTTCTCATATTTTATATTCTGATTAAATTGTATTGCCTATATTTATTGTCTTTCTTGTATTACCCTGCCCATGCCTATACCTCCCCTCCCTGTGCTGCTATGACGCCCGGATTTCCTAAAGAGGATCAATAAAGGAATATCTTATCTTATCTTACATGTATATATATATATTATTTAGGGCTGTCAAAATTAACATGTTCATCTTTTCAATGAACTTGAAAGCCTTTTAACGCATAATTTTTTTTAACACAATTAATTGCATGACCCTTTTTGCATTACCCATAACCGTAACCTCGACAGCCAGCCGCTTTGGGAAAGTGTATTTATGTTCTTGATAACTGATAATAATAACATGGTTTGGCACCAGGCATTCCCTGAATGTCTTATTTTTTTCATTATACATAGTTTCCAAACGGACTTCTGGATTAAACCAAGTTGTATAAACGATGCAGTGATGAGGGGTCTGTATCCGTGGGGCATGGTAACAACAGATGAGGTACTCAAAAACTGAGTGCCCCCCAACCGAACAAGGCCACTGACCATGACAACATCCCCTCCAAATTCCTCAGAGACTCAGCAGCCGCCATCACCCCAGTCATAATAATAAACCTCTCCATAAAACAGGGACACGTCCCCAAGGACTTTTGCGAGAGTAACACCCCTGCACAAAAAGGGCGGCAAATTAGACCCAGGCAATTACCGCCCTGTTTCTATCCTTACCTCCATCTCGAAAGTCATGGAAAAAATAGTATACGAACAGGTAAACGGTACCCTATCCCCCCCCCCCCCCCAGTGAGCTGTGGTGTTCCACAAGGAAGCATTCTAGGACCGCTACTCTATGCAAATGACATGTCGTCAGCTTGTGACTGCAACTTGTTCCTGTTCGCGGACGAGTCAGCCCTGCTGGTCTCTGACAAGAACAAGTTACAGGTTGAAAAAACCCTCAGCTCGGAACTAGGCAAAATCTGCATATGGCTCGCTGATAACAAACTATCATTACACCTGGGCAAAACAGAGTCCATTCTCTTCGGTTCAAATAAAAAACTCATCAAGACCGACGGCTTCTCAGTTACAGTGGGTGACAATATTGTCACAAGGAAAGATGAAATTACATACCTAGGTTCCATCCTAGAGGCAAATCTTTCCTGTGACAAAATGGCATCCAATGTAATTAAAAAGTCAACCAACAAACTCGATTCTTGTACCGGATCTCCTCTCTGGTAAACAAGAATACCCTGAAGACTCTAGCAGGAGCACTCATTCAAGGGTACGACTATGCTTGCACCTCATGGTACCAAAGCACCTCAAAGGCGCTAAAAACAAAATTACAAACATCTCAAAACAAACTGGTCAGACTACTGATTGACCTTACTCCTAGAACCCACCTCACCCCTGCCCACTTTGACAACCTAGGATGGCTTAGAGTAGACGACAGAGTACAGCAACTTGCAATGGGCCTGGTCTACAAGACTAAGGTACCCATGTACATGTCAAAATACTTCCCAAAGGTCAGTGAATACCACGATCACAACAACAGAGGGAGCTCCACAAATCATGTTAAACCCAGATTCGGCTCAAACAAGGGACTAAACACGTTTCGCAATTATGCCACATCAATGTGGAACACCCTACCCAAAGCTGTAAAGGAATGTGAATCACTTCCCACTTTCAAAACCACTCTCAAAGAACACCTACGGGAGACTGCAATTCGAAACTGGCCCCTGTAAATGTCCTAACCCAACCCCCTCCAATGTACAGTAAATGACATAACCCAAGAATACACGAGACCCTCCTCTTGGAACCAAGTATGGTTTCGTCAATATTCCAATGTACAGTTTTGCTTGTACAGTTGTACAGTTTCCCCCCCCACCCCTCCTACCCAACCCCCCCCCCACCCCACCCACCCAACCACCTCCAATGTACAGTCCTCTCCCTCCCAACCCCCCCCCCCCACCCCACCTACCCAACCTCCTCCAATGTACAGTTTCTATGTCTTCTCTAGACTCTTTTTGTATCACAAACAGTACTGTATTTGCAAATCTGGTATGTCATAAATGTATAGATGTAGCAGTACTGTCTATCTGTATGTCATGTATGTCATATATGTTATGATTAATTGAAAATGGGGGACCCTGATGTAAACAAGACGAAAGTCTTTCTCTGGTCTGCATCCCTTAACAATTGTATGTATTGAGCTGTACTGTACTGTACCCATTCTGCAATCTGTTAATAAAGTTATCAATCAATCAATCAATCAATCAATCAATCAATCAATCAATCAATCAATCAATCAATCAATCAATCAATCAATCAATCAATCAATCAACAAGAACTAAGTACACATAGCTCTACACTATGCTTCCTAATTAAACTGGCTAGCAGTGTCTGCCAAGTGCCAACATACACCAGCGGAATGTATTCACAATATGGATCACCATTCAACATTATTAATGTGCCATGACTGCAGTGCCTATACAGATGCATTTGGCTACGTTTTATTGTATTTACATTAATCACGGTTAATCACAGCCTATCATGCGATTAACATGCACATTTTAATTGTTTGACAGCCCTAATATTATATTATTTTATTATTATATATATTTACCCATCGTGACACATGAATTAACACATGATGATGATGACGATGATGATGGACGATGATGACGATGACGATGATGACGACGATGATGACGATGACACAAATCAATTGAATGACAGTGTAAATTAAAAATTATCATCTGGTCATAATCATATATAGATACCATCATATCCACTGATATATACTGCAATTATAAAACTGCACTATCGTTAATCACAGGTCTGAACACTCACGTTATGGTGTCAATCATGTCCAGCCCCATCTCGACACAGCAGTGGGCGTGGTCTGTCTTGGGTTGGGTTAGTCCAGAAACACAGTAGTAGCAGTCCCCCAGAATTTGATCCTCCGACAGTGATTCTCCTGTCAATGCGAAGAGGGGAGAGGGGTCATGAGGTGTAAACACTTTCAAAAGTGCTATAGTGTTATAGTATAGTGTACATGAATGAATGAATGAATGAATGAATGAATGAATGAATGAATGAATGAATGAATGAATGAATGAATGAATACACTATGGCAAAGCTAATTTCCCAAAATGTTGGAGTTTTCTTTTAAGGGGATGCAGACCAGAGAAAGTCGTTTGTCTTGTTTACATCAGGGTCCCCCATTTTCACTGACATTTATGACATACACAACATACATGACATCATGACATGTATGGCATAGGGACATACATGACATACAGGTACAGTATATAGTACTGTTACATTTGTGACATATACGATATGCAAATATACAGTACTGTTACCCATAGATCCTAACAGAGAATATATACTACCCACCCCAGTTAGGACAGCCGAAACCCGTCCAATCTTTCGCCGTCGACTAAAGACACACTTCTTCAACCATTATCTTAAAAAATATATATATATATATATATTTAAATCTAACCCTAACCCTTACTGCCATGCACATGTCCTAATATACTAACCTACACTGTAGCACTCAACACTTTGATGAACATTGTTACTCAGCTGATAGAGTTGTGCCTTCCTGATGACTTGTCGTACAGAACTTGTAAGTCGCTTTGGATAAAAGCGTCAGCTAAATGACAAAATGTAAAATGTAAATGTATATACATATGATGGGGAGGAGACTGTACATTAGGAGGGGTGGGTGGGTGGGAGAAAATATATACATACGGTGGGGAGGAGACTACATACAGTATGCAGTATATACTGTGCCTTTGCACATGCACTCGTTTTTGTACTGCACACACATTAAGGTATCCTTTGCTATTTCTATACATTTTACAAGATATGTATCATTTATCATCTATTTCTATAAAAAATCTTAATCATCAAAAATCCCAATACACAATTTTGTTGTCTAAATGAATGATTAAAAAGTAAACATTAAAGGAGCGGAAAAGAGGTCCCTGAAGACTGTGTATCACGTGTTCTTGCAGCACATGCACCCGGCCGAGGGCACACAAGCACGCCGCGATCACAAGGTGACATAGAACACTAAAAGAGTCACTGGAGTCATGCCCTTGTGCTTCAAATTGATTGGTCTACAAGATTTTTCCTCAAGGTCTTCCTCAAAAGCTAACAAGCTAACTACCTGTCAATCAGATGAGGTCGGACTCATTACAACTTCACCAAAACCAGAAGTGACACTTAACACTGCGAGAGCAAAGAAAACTGCAAAACATTACAGTACATGAGGTAGGACATGTATTCAGCTTGTAGACTAATAGAACAACAACAGATTACATGAGGTAGGACATGTATTCAGTTTGTAGACTATAGAACAACAACAGAGTACATGACGGTACAGTAGGACATGTATTCAGTTTGTAGACTATAGAACAACAACAGATTACACAAGGTACAGTAGGACATGTATTCAGTTTGTAGACTATAGAACGACAACAGGATTACACGAGGTACAGTAGGACATGTACTGTATTCAGTTTGTAGACTATAGAACAACAACAGGATTACATGAGGTACAGTAGGACATGTATTCAGCTTGTAGACTATAGAACAACAACAGATTAAATGAGGTACAGTAGGACATGTATTCAGTTTATAGAACAACAATAGAAAACGCTGTCCATTTGGGTGGAAATGTGAACAAACGTGAATTGTTACAAGAAAAAGCAAAAAGTCCATATTCCCACAAAACTATTTCTGAAATATTTGAGAATATCAATGAAAAACAATAGTATAATTGTGGTACTTTATCACACTTCCTATTAACATGCAGTCCACATGACGGTTGGTTCTTAGGGTTCTGGAGTTTTCTCAGAACTAGGAAAAGTGGAAGTGGAAGTGATGAGGCTGTGGGCCGAGCCTGTGGAAGTGATGAGGCCGTAGAAGTGATGAGGCCATGGAAGTGATGAGGCTGTGGGCCGAGCCCGTGGAAGTGATGAGCCTGTGGAAGTGATGAGGCCGTGGAAGTGATGAGCCATGGAAGTGATAAGGCTGTGGAAGTGATGAGCCTGTGGAAGTGATGAGGCTGTGGAAGTGATGAGGCAGTGGAAGTACCTGATGGCCGAGAGGCCGTGGAGTGTGAGGCGTGGAAGTGGATGAGGCCGTGGAGTGATTGAGGCCGTGGAAGTGATGAGGCCGTGGAAGTGATGAGGCCGTGGAAGTGAGTGATGAGGCCGTAGAAGTGATGAGGCCGTGGAAGTGATGAGGCTGTGGAAGTGATGAGGCTGTGGAAGTGATGAGGCTGTGGAAGTGATGAGGCTGTGGAAGTGATGAGGCTGTGGAAAGTGAATGAGGCTGTGGAAGTAATGAGGCCGTGGAAGTGATGAGGCTGTGGAAGTGATGAGGCTGTGGAAGTAATGAGCCGTGGAAGTGATGAGGCTGTGGAAGTAATGAGGCCGTGGAAGTGATGAGGCCGTGGAAGTGATGAGGCCGTGGGGCCGAGGCTGTGGAAGTGATGAGGCCGTGGGCCGAGGCTGTGGACCGCACCAAGACACAGAATTATGCGTGTATCTCTCTCTTTCCTGGAACACACACCAGGCTTCCATTTTGCCTTGTGCACACGGACGTACTTCATCATCCCCCCCCTTTAGTTAACCTTGATCCCTGTGTTATGCATTGCTTTCTGACAAGGGGGGGCAAGCATACTACTGGTAAGTTAGCTGGCCCCTAATGTACTATATAGATATAGAATAGAAGAGAATAGAAATACTTTTATTATCCCGAGGGAAATTTGACACTGCAAATCGCTCAACATTAAACATTTAGACAGAACAGGTCACGAATAAGAATAATAAAACAAATCAAATTGCCTAAGCTAAGAATAGAATAAAATTGAATAAAAATGGAATAAAATATACAGTAAAATAAATACAATAAAACTATACTGAAGTCTACAGTAGGTGTGATATTGCACAGTGCTGTTTCAAAGTAAGAGTGATGAATCCAACTTCAACCACTTCCTCAAATCAGGGTTGCATGTGGGTGTGCATTCAGCTAATGTGTATCTGTATTTATACTCTAGTTTATGTTGGATGTGAGCATGTGTGTGTCTGTTGACTGTTGTGTGTGTAAAACTGCCCAAGAAATACTCCACCATAAACGCAAATTAAGCAATATGCAGACTCAATAGGATTTTGCAGTGTTTATTTTTATTTAATTTTTTTTATTTAGGGCTAGACAGATATACTGGTTCAGACAATATCATCAGCTGATATTAGCCTTTTACCGATATAGCTTTATCTGCAAAAGAGTGCCAACAATTTTTGTTCAGTCTAGGCCTAGTTTTATTGTGGGATTTGCAGAATTGCAGAATATTTGCCATGGGAAACCAGAAACTTGTGAGAATCTTGACCATTTTATGAGGGGAAGATATTGTGGGAATTGATGACATTTGCAACCTGTCACAAAATATTGCAGGGTTTGGTTGAATTTGTG